>NC_138769.1:410644900-410907400 GCF_965119305.1 Pelophylax lessonae
CATGCTTGTTATACTCACTGTGGAACCTTAGTCCTCTGCATTGTTAAAAAGAGTGTTTGATACTGTCTCCTCTGATCCTCCCCAACTTCCACAGGCCCCAATCTATCTCCTGATAAAACAGAGCCTTGGGGGCACTCTGCACATGCTCAGTTTGGTGTGTATTGCTAGAGAGTTTTTTTTTTTTCTTGGAAGGGTGCATTTGATCGGCACAGGGCCAATTGGCACTGTCCAGAGAGAGGCTCAGAGACTCTGCAGCCTCATAGGACAGTCAGAGTAGAATGAAAACTCCTCCCACAAGCTTTAACCAGACACTCATAGAAGTCATAAGACTTATACTGCTAATGAGAAAAGGTACTTAGCAGATTATATTTACTAAAATAATTGCATTTCCAAGTTTTGCGTACTGTGGGAGACCTGATATAGTGAATGCAGGCTCCTGGGTTTAGTAACACTTTAAAATGATAGTAAAGTCTTGTGTTTTTGTTTGTATTTTTTTTATAAATATAAAAAAAAAACATGTTATACTTACCTGTTCTGTGCAGTTAGTTTTGCACAGAGCAGTGAGGATCCTCCTCTTCTTGGGTCCCTCGCTGGAACTCCTGGCCCCTCTCTCCTTTCGAGTGCCCCCACATAAAGCAGCTTGCTATAGCGGCACCCAAGCTGAGCCACAGCTCCATTTATCCTTTCAGCTATTTGGCCCTGTCCCCTCTCTCCCGATTGGCTTACTGACTTTGATTGACAGCAGTGGGAGCCAATGGCGCTGCTGCTGTGTGTCAGCCAATCAGGAGGGCGAATCCTGGATGGCCGAGGCACTTGCGGGCATCTATGGATCACGGATGGGGCTCCGGTAAGTATTGGGGGGACTGAGGGAGGCTGCTGCACGCAGAAGATAAATAAAACCTTCTGCCTTTACAACCACTTTAAGTTGGCCATACATGGGGCTGAGCAAGAGAAGTTAATCCATTCTCCCATCCATACTAAACAGTGTGGATGGACAAATCTGCAGTGCCGACTATTGTAATCTGACTGCCAGCATTCACAGCTGTCAGAATACTTAAAGCGTAACTCCACTTTTGTTGAGAAAAAAACATTCCCCTCTGAGTGATCTCTGTACATTACAAGGATTTTAACAAACTTTGTTGCAGATTCCTACCTTTTGTTATTCTGAAAAATCATTGTTTGTTCCTCTGTGCCCCTGTGCTGAGTGGGTCAAATAGGAGTGGTTTTATAATTATCTATCAGCTGTGGCAGCTGCAGAGCTCTAATTAGAAAAGCTGCTTGGCCGGCATCCCTTTAGACGTGTTCCTACGTCTGGGAAATATGGTGAGCCAATCACACAAGCAGGAAATGATGTTTCTGGGCTGTGGTCAGTACACATTCTGTGTACAGAAAACCTCCAGGTTGCCATATTGCATTGCATTTTCAGAAAATTACGGCTGCAGATTGAAAAGGAAAGGTCATTTTTAATAACAGTTTTAATCACAATACGATTTGTGTTGCAATTGTATACGCTATATTGTTTTTTCTTTATTTGCTATTTGTTTTTTTTCTTCACAAAAGTGGAGTTACCTTTTAAATAGGGTTTGCATCTGACAGGCGCTCAGCCGAGAATTTTCTCCCAGGCTCCCTTGACCAAAATCAATGAATAAATCAAATTTTGTTTAGCCCAGTGGTACTGACCGAGCCAACCACAGAATGAACTGTGATCCATTTATGGCCAGTTTTTAGCAAAGAGGCTTCAGTGGGTGTGTTTGAAAATATCTTTTCTTCGACCAAAGCAGGGGTTGTCAGATCACCAGGTTACAGACAAAAGGGAATTGAGTGGACTGGTGCACCACAGTAGTATCTGAATAAAAAACATAAATGTCAAGCAAGTGGGCTATGCTTATAATTTTATATTGGATATCATCACAATTTAACATTGGAACTGATTAAAAGCCTTCATGGTATTGCTATTCGTAAATTGGATAATTCCCATTTAAATATTTGTTTATTACATTTCTTAAGATCCCACAATTAGACAATTCCATGATCAGATACTCCGTAGCATCCCTGAACTGCTGTTCATTTTTTTATTATTGCATGTAAAGCTGGTTTTAGCTTTAGTACAATGTACAGTCTTGTGAGGGACAATACCAGCTGGAATTTTACTTATTTTCTCCATCATTTTAATGTGAAGCACCTTCTGTGTTCAGCAGGCTCAGCCCTATGGGGACCATGATAAACTGTAAGATGGCAGGAGGGTGTTAGTGAGGGAAAAGCTCTTTTCCTCCACTGTATAAAGCAATGCTGACAGAATATAAAGTATACTTCATGCTGCTGGCTTCTGACCGACATCCAGCAGTGGTAATTCTGTGTATTGGAGTGGAGCTGAAACCAGCTACGGCAAAAGACCACTTCTCCTAATTTTAACTTCAATTGCAGTGGCTGCAAGAAGAAAAAGAAGCAATATTTTCTTTTATCATCCAGGGCCGTCCTACTGGATCTTTTCACAGAATGCTATATAACCCGAGGCTGGTACTGATTATATCATGTATAGTCATTGCAAAGAGGTGACAATTGTCGCTCTGGAGTGCCATGTTGTAAATAGGTTTTCATTGCGGCTTCACATCCAATGGGTTCATGTTGGCACACTCTTTGGTAGTCTATGTATATCAGTCTGGAACTAAGCCTTGGGCTAAAGAGAGGAAAGTTTGTGGTATCATGCGGTCAAAACAATAGGAAGTTAGTGGGATAAAACTGCCATTGTGGTAACTATAATTATCTTGAAAAGGAAAGACTGCATGTGGAAGTATGATGCACCTGCACCAGTTTGAGTCACCAGAGCTTCAGTGTGGTCCCCTGTCATTTGTGGTTTTACATTGTACATTGAAGTAAGTGCCCTCACAGTATGCTAGTTTGTTTCCACTCAGTAACCATAGTGTTATATCATTTTACATATCAACCACTTCAGCTCTGGAAGATTTAACCTCCTTCATGACCAGGCCATTTTTTGTGATATGGTACTGTTACTTTGACAACTGCGATGCTGTACCCACTAAAATGTATGTCTTTTTTTCCCCCACAAATAGAGCTTACTCTTGCTGGTATTTGATCGCCTCTGCAGTTTTTATTTTTTGTGCTATAAACAAAAAAAGACTGACGATTTCGAAATTGAAAACAATATTTTTTACTTTCTGCTATCAAACATATCCAATAATAAAATTTAAAAATTACATTTCTTAACAAATTTAGGCCAATATGTATTCTGCTACATGTTTTTGGTAAAAAAAAAAAAAGTCCCAATAAGCGTAGATTGATTTGTTTGCGCAAATGTTTTAGCGTCCACAAACTATGGCTCCATTCACACTAGAGCGACTTGTCAGGCGACTTGTCAGCCTGACAAGTCGTGGTCCCTCGCGGTCCATTGACTGCCACAGGACCCGTTCTAATAGGAGCGACACAAGTCGCTCCGACTTAGAAAAAGGGCCCTGTACTACTTCGGGGCGACCTCGGGGTGACTTGCATAGACATTCATTATATGAAGTCCGTGCAAGTCGCGCCGAAGTCGCGGTGCACGGGACTTCACAAGTCGTCCCCGAAGTAGTACAGAGTCGTGCCGCTGCAGTGTGAATGGGCTCTAAGGGATATATTTATGGAATTTGTATTTATTTTTTGTTTTTTACTAGTATTTATGGCAATCAGCGACTTTTAGAGGGACTGCGATTTTGCAGCAGACACTAATTGACACTTTTGGGAACCAGTGACACTATAACAGTGGTGAGTGCAAAAAATATGTACAGTCACTGTACTAATGACACTGGCTGGAAAGGGGTTAACATCAGGGCGATCAAAGGGTTATCTGTGTGCCTAGTCTGTGTTTGTGTACTGTGTGGGAGGGGATTTTACTAGGGAAAGGCATGCCGTTCTGCCTCTGTAACAAATGATCGGCGGGTGTCGGCGGACATTGAGTATGCGGTACTCACCTATCGGCTCCCACTGTGCATAATCACAGTGGGAGCAAGTCGGCGGTGGCGCGCATTGGCACTCGCTACCCAGAAGGGCGGGATCACACACATATATATATATATATATATATATATATATATATACTGTATGTATATATATATATATATATATATATATATATATATATAAAGATACAGCATCCTGTGCACAGTGGCCACCCTGTAGCAATAAAACTGTCGTGAAGTGGTTAAACTCTGTGTAAAAAAAAAAAAAAAAAGTTTTGCTGTAATGGCACAGCGGTGTTTTTTGTTTGCTGCTCATTGTATGCGGATAGACTCTAAGCACAAAAATTACACAAAAATCTAAGCCTATCCATGGTCAAAATCTAGAATCCTATATTGATTTCCAGATTGCAATTATTCTTGGCCTTCTCCTTTTATTCTGATTGTTATTGAAGTTTATAAACTTTGTGAAGATCCCCACACATGTATTTATGTGAATTCTGTGACAAACATATCCTATGACCTGGGAGTAGTAACTGCTGTGTCACACATTTAATATAGCTTGCCTTCTGAATTACAGAGGTGCTGAGAGGAGGAGTTTTGAGAGCCAGATTAAGTACAGGAAACACTGCTTGCAGACAGCAAGGTACCATGGGATATGTAGTCCTTAGAAAATGAATGTAAACAGCAGTAGAGAAGCTGCATACGTGCAGGGAATTTAGGAAGTTGTGGAAAGAGATGACCAGCAGACAGGCAAAACTCACAACATGAAAGGAGATTTGTCAAATAATTGATTACATTGATTCAAATAATTGATCTTACATTGGATTGTCATAAATAACTATTGCTTGTATTGGTATTACAATGCTGATGTTCTAAAATGAAAGTGTTTGTTGTTATCATAGATTTCCTTTAACGTGACATTCCTATTGGCTCATCATAATGACAATGGCCTCAATGGCCAAATGGAATGTGTGGGGGAAGGTGAAGCTTCACCACTGCCAGAAAGTGTTAAAGGATTGTTCGATCAGAACAGCTTGGGATTCTGGCAGAAGCAGAGGCACTGAAAGCTGTGCATGGATGTCCTCATGCCCAGCTCATGATATTGACACAGTATTGAGGTGAATGAGGAGTCCTCATTTGCTCCCTTGATATTTTCGTATGCCTTTTTCTTCTTCTTCCTGCATAAATAGGTTATTTATGTTAAATAAAGTATGGAAGTGAGAAGGGTATTCTCAGCTGTGTTGTGGTTTTTAAGGTGTTTCTTTCCTTTGTTTGGTCTTATGGAGCCCCCCTTCATGCGCACTCCTAGGAAGAACTACAAGGCACATGGATCTGTCCTCACATCAGAGAAGAATAGCAAAGAGGAGCCATGCACATTCATTGGCACTATGCACAATGGGACATGTAGTCCTGAGGAATTCCTGAATTTATTATCTTTTATAAATTAGTTTGTGCCTCTTGACAGGACATTTGGGGAACCGGCACACAGGAGTTGGGTAATTTTAACAAAGTAGGATTTTATGAAAATGAAATATGATGGAATTGATTACTGTAGTGTACAGAACTAATCATAGCTGATGTGTTCTTGTAAAGAGCAAAGATGCATAGTGCTACTTTAAGTCAAATTTGGATGATTGAGTGGAAATTTATGTTTACAATCATGATTTCACATAGTGCTTACTATACTTTGTGCTTGACTTCAACATTTATTGGTGCTAGAGTGATAAAATCAGTGACTTTAACTATTTTTACCAAACAGTCCAGTGCCGCTGTTATGGAGGAAATGTCATGATAGGTGACAAAGGCATGCCAGCTTCCTGATTATTTCCTGTGTGCAATCGAGTTCACATAATCGATTAAAAATATTTTTATTCCAAAAAGTAAGTGTGTTATTAAAACAAACAGCAGATCCTGCAGTGTGTAATGGACACAATTTGTGGAATGGTAATGGTGTATGTCATCCATAATTATAACCACTCCCGGATGCAATTAATATTTTATTACAGAAGCACAGATAAGTATTTTTAGAACTGCCAAGTGAATAATTTCATCTTACGCAGGCCATTAAGATGACCATTGAGTTATGAAACCTAATGTGCACTATATCATAAAAGCAACACATTCAGCACCAGATAGAACACCATTCTATTATTTATGAGAATGATTTCATTCGTTTGGGAGCTTATAACATAGGATAAGGTTCCAATCATTCTTTTTTTTGCTGGCAAAATTATATGTCATATTAACCACTTCCATATCGGGTGAATTCTGGCATTCCTCCCCTACATGTAACAATCATCAATTTTTTTTTCTAGAAAATTACTCAGAACCCCCAAACATTACATATATATTTTTAGCAGAGACCCTAGGGAATAAAATGTCAGTCATTGCAATTTTTTGTGTCACACGGTATTTGCGCAACAATTTTTCAAACGTAATTTTGGAAAAAAAACACTTTCATGAATTAAAAAAAACAAAACCATAAAATTAGCTTATAAGTGAAAGATGATGTTCCATCGAATAAATAGATACCTAACATGCCACGCTTTAAAATTGCGCACACTCGTGGAATGGCGCCAAACTTTGGTACCTAGAAATCTCTATAGGCTACACTTTAAAATATTTTACAAGTTACCAGTTTAGAGTTACAGGAGGTCTTGTGCTAGAATGATTGCTCTCGCACTAACGTTTGCAGCGATACCTCACATGTGTGGTTTGAACACCATTTACATATGCGGACGCAACCTATGTATGCGTTTGCTTCTGCGTGCGACCATGAGGGGACAGGGGCACTTTAATTTTGTTTTGTTTTTGTTATTTTTATTGTTTATTATATTTTATTTTTTTACACTTTTCCTTTTCATTTTATTTTTTTTTATTACGTTTATTCCTATTCCAAGGAATGTAAACATCCATTGTAATAGGAATGGGGCATGACAGGTCCTCTTTATTGAGATATGTGGGGTCTATAAGTCCCCACATCTCTCCTCTAGGCTGGAAAGGCTGAGATTAAAAAAAAAAAAAAAAAGGTCAAACACGCCCGTGTTTACAACTGCCAGGGCTGGGTGTGATGCCATAGCATCGTTCCTGGCCTCCAAGAGTCATAGAGATGACCATCCGGTCCTTGGTCAGCTCTATGGTAAACTTCCACCATTGGCGGATTCCTTCTCTGGCTCGCCAATCGGACGAGGCGGAGAAGCACCAGATGGTGGGAAGGGGGGCGCCCTTTAAAAACAATCAAGCGGCTGAACTGCCACTATGATTGTTTTTGCAGCGCAGGGAATCTCCGGCAGAAAAAAAAAGATATCTGAATAATGCCTGTAATTGCAAGCATCATTTAGATATCTCCACTGAAAGCCCAGGACATCATATGACGTTCAGCGGTATGGAAGTACAGTAGGTAAATGTACTTATGTTATGTGTACCTGATTTGCAGTTGTAACTATGATGTTGGGAAAGGATATAAGTATGCTGAAAATATTTGTGCAAAGACATTCCTATGCAGTAATCGATGGCATCTAGTTAAACGTACACTGTGTTTCATGTTAGAGTGGGCAGGCTAAAGAAGGCTGATTTCTGATTGGTTGTTTTTAGTAACTACTCCTCTTTTGAATTCAGTTGCTAAATAAGGGCTCATCAGTTTTCATGCTCATTTCAGTCAGTTTTCATGCGCGTCAGTTATATGCCTTGTTCACACCAATGTTGCTGTCACAACAGTTTTTTTTCCTGTGCAGAAAACTGCATACCATACACGTTGCAGAAATAATCCACACAGGGCACATAGAGAACAATTGTTTTTTTGTGCCCTTGCAGAATGTGTGCAGAAACACTGACATCTCTCTGTTGCACTTGAGTGGCTCCTATTAGAACGGGAACCATTGCACAGCATGGACCGCTACTTGTCAGGCGACCAAGTCGCCTGACAAGTCGGAACAGTGTGAACCGGCAGTACCTCTCAGTGCCGGACTATCGGCACTCACTGCACTGTAGGGGGAGTAGGAGAAATTCAAAGTCATTCATAATGCTGCAGCCTAGAAACATGGGACACATTTAATTCATGATGAGAATTTCATTTTCCAGTGCATATGTTAAAATATTTTTTGTCTGGAGTTCAGCTTTAAATATATGCTTTGCATTGCATACAGTTGCAGATTTTATTGTGTTTTTATAATTGTCATGTTAACTTTGGTTTGATGCTCTAGAAAAGTACCCAGAGTCCAGCTTGTGACTGACTGTGTAACTAACATCATTAAACCTGAGGTGTGTCTCGCTGTGTATAAACATTAGGAGTGATGCATGTGTGGGTTAGGAAATTATCAGTGACATGTTAGTTAATGCTACAACACACTTTCCACCCAGGTTTTATTTTGATGCCCTGCTGAGAATCACCTTTTATAAGACTAATGTGCTTCTCCAGATTGAGTCACACGTTCCCTGTTCTGTCAAAGGTAGCAGTAAGACGTGAGGAAAGGATTGCTATTAGGAAACCCAAGGAGCTTTGCTAGAATTCAGAGTACAGTAGCCATAATATTATGAACACTGACAGTTAAGGTGAATAACATTGTTTATCTTGTTACAAGGGCATCTGATAGTGGGTGGGATTTATTGGGCAACAAGTGAACATGTCCTTGAAGTTGATGTTATGAAAGCAGAAAAATGGGCAAGCACAAGGATTTGAATGACTTTGACAAGTGCCAAATTGTTATGGATAGATGACTAGGTCAGAGCAATTCAAAAATTGCAGCTCTTGTGGGATGTTTCCATTCTGCAGTGGTCAGACTGACCAAAAGTGGTCCAAGGAAGGAAAACTGACGAACGAGCAACAGGGTCATGGGTAGTTAAAGGGATTGTAAAGGCAGAAGGTTTTCTGTATCCTAATGCATTCTATGGTCGCGGCTCCATGTCCGAATTAACATAGGAAGCTGTGACTCGGCTCAGGGTGCCCCCATAGCAAGTTGCTTGCTGTGGGGACACTCAACAGGAAGGAGGGCCCAGGAGCAGAGAAGAGGGACCTGAGAAGAGGAGGATACGGGCTGCTCTATGCAAAACCACTGCACAGAGCAGGTAAGTATAACATGTTTGTTAAAAAAAAATTATTAAAATTAGACTTCACAATCATTTTAAGGCTCATTCATGCATATGGAGAGTGATGGCTGGCCTGCAAAGTCCAATTCAATATAAGAGCTACTGTGGCTCAAGTTGCTGTAAAAGGTAATGCTGGTTTGGACAGGTGTCAGAACACACAGTGAATTGCCGTATGTTTCATATGGGGCTGCTCAGCCACTGGTCAGGGTGCTCATTGCTGACCCGTATCCATAGCAAAAAGAGCTTACAATAGGCATGTGCGCCCGTCAGAACTGGACCACAGAGCAATGGAAAAATGTGGGTGGCCTGGTCTGATAAATCACATTTTCTTTTACATTATGTGGATTTCCTCTGTTACTTGGGGAAGAGATGGCACCAGGATGCACTATGGGAAGAAGGCAAGCCAATGGAGAGCTAAAGGATTTTCTGCTGACTGCTTGGTGCTAGGTACCACAGCATACCTGCAAATGTTTAGTGTCTCAATTGGTCTGGGGCTATTATGGCGGCAAAGGGAGACCTACTCAATATTAGGTGGGTGCCATAATGTTATGGTGGGTAGTCATAATGTTAAGGCAGATAAGTGCATAAGAATAAGACAAGTAACTCGTCTTTATAAAACAAAAATTCCTGTGAGTATTTGTGGAAATCGGACATAATGCATACATTAAATGAGTAGTCAATAACCTATAGGGTCTTGAATGAGTGTTCTGCTAGCCTTAATACTTGTTGTTTGAATTGTATTCAAATAATGAAAAATGACCATAAAACATCATATAAAGCCTGAGCTGGTTTCCAGGATTTGAGAATGTATAAAACTAGCATATTCAGCAAGCACGATCTTTAACGGGTATTTTGTACACGGTGACACAAAAATAGCCATCCGCAGTCACGATCATCTGATTTCCTAAAATACAATTTTACAGCCTGAGAAGTAGACATTGAAAGATCCCATCACACTCTTCAGGCAGGTTATTCTCCTCTAGAGACTGAATAGAATTAGTATGACTCACAATCTAAAATGTGTTCTTACAATATAAAACAAAGCACAGTAAAGATCAAATGGTGCTCAGTCAAAGGAGCTATGACTATGACATTGTTACCTGACCAGCTGAAAACCTTCTCATTATGGGAACATGCAAACATTAAGGGACAACATGCATAGAAAAAGGTGATACTGCCCTGCCTATATGTAGTATTGGTTTCATCATCTTTTATCGTGTATGTGCAGGCAGCCCCTCCTTGTGTGTGAACACCTGTATATCTCATGGGAGTCAATGCTAAGCCTACGTTACTGGTAGTTGTTAGGTACAGTAATCTATACACATTTATATAAGAAAATGTGGGAAAATGTAAGAGCATAAGAGCTTTTATGGATGATTTCATCTTTTCCGGCTCTGTGTCAAATAAATAATAAGGTTTCCAGAGGACCTCTGAATGGAATTGAAGGCTTTGAATTGAAGTTTTTTTTTTTTTGTGTTAAAATCAAGCAAACACTTCTCAACAACTCAATGGGGTTGATTTACTAAAGGCAAATCCACTGTTTTACAAATGTGCAGTCACTGTAGATCTGAGGGGAAGATCTGAAATGAGGGGAAGCTCTTCTGATTTCAATTATCCAATCATCTGCAATCAAAAATGCTGTTTTTTATTTTCCTTGCATGTCCCCCTCAGATCTACAGCACTTCCAAGTGCACTTGCAGTCCATTTGTAGTGCACAATGAATTTGCCTTTAGTAAATTATCCCCAATGTAAGAAGCTATTCTTATTTTTACTACCAGAATATGATTAAAGCACAAGTTCACAAAAAAAAAACAAAAAAAAAAAAACAAAATGTTAAAAGCTATTCTTAGCTTATGCTACTAGAATTTGGTTAAAGGACAACCCACCATCCTTAGCACTTCAACATTCACTATATTACCAAAAGTATTGTGACGCCTGCCTTTACCCGCACATGACCTTTAATGGCATCCCAGTCTTAGTCTGTAGGGTGCCATATTGAGGTTGCCACCCCTTTGCAGCTAGAACAGCTTCAACTCTTCTGGGAAGGCTGTCCACAAATTTAGGAGTGTGTCTATGGGAATGTCTGGCCATTCTTCCAGACGCGCATTTGTCAGGTCAGGCACTTATGTTGGACAAGAAGGCTTGGCTCGCAGTCTTCACTCTAATTCATCCCAAAGATGTCCTGTTGGGTTGGGGTGAGGACTCTGTGCAGGATAGTCAAGTTCCTCCACCTCAAACTTGCTCATCCATGTCTTAATGGACCATGCTTTGTGCACTGGCACGCAGTCATGCTGAAACAGGAAGGGGCCATCTTAAACTGTTCCCACAAAGTTGGGAGCAAGAAATTGTACAAATGTCGTGGTATGCTGACATCTTAACAGTTCCCTTCACTGGAACTAAGAGGCCAAGCCCAAACCCTGAGAAACAACCCCACATCATAATGCCCCAAATGATTTGGACCAAGGCACGAAGCAAGGTCCATAAAGACATGGATGAGTGAGTTTGGGGTGGAGGAACTTAACTGGCCTGCACAGAGTCCTGACCTCAACCCGATAGAACACCTTTGGGATGAATTAGAGCGGACACTGCGAGCCAGGCCTTTTCATCCCCATCAGTGCCTGACCTCACAAATGCGCTTCTGGGAGAATGGCGAAACATTATCATAGATGCACTTCTAATCCTTGTGGACAGCCTTCCCAGAAGAGTTGAAGCTGTCATAGCTGCAAAGGGTGGGCCAACTTAATATTGAACCCTACGGACCAAAACTGGAATGCCATTAAAGTTCATGTGCGTGTAAAGGCAGGCATCCTAATACTTTTGTAAAGGAGTGGATATTTCTGCACTAATAAAATTATTTATGTACAAAAAATTAGTATTATAAAGGTGAGCTGCTGCACAAAGCAATCACAGAAAAAACCCAAAGTAAATGTTGAACAAATATGTGCTGCGCTAGAATATAGTGAATAATAAAATCACCAAAAAGATGCAAAAAAATTCACACTATATGTGTATGAAGAAAAAATGACCAGAAATTAATCAGTATTCCTTAAAGTGTTATTGCCATAAATATAAATCAATATTCACATATATTGTGAATCATCCAGTGTAAATTAAATAAAGTGCAAAAAAAGGATAGGATATTATAAATCCCAGTTAGATCCCGGTAAAGTCCGTACATAAAAACATAGAGGAAAATCCAAGAGGGTGTGCCACAAAGTCCCAAAAAGTGCATCCACACAATTCCTTGTAAAAATATGATAGACACTGATGTGCGAATCACCCAGGGAAATCAAATGGCTGCTTACCAGAACGGGTAGGTCTCTCAAGCTAATGAGTAGACCACAGAAGGCTTAAGTGTAATGCCAAGGATGGCCACAGGATGTCTCCTTTACAATCTCAATGGCGATATCCACATATTGGGAAACAAATTATGACAGGGACATAGTGTAACTCCGTATAAAAGGCATTTATTAGCAATAAAAAGCGGATAAAACACTCACATTTGCGATGTGAATTCAAGGCATCTAAAGGTTACAGATAATCACGCTGGAAACGAACGAACTTCTCCCTCGCTGTTGGTTTCTAAGGTAGCCGGCTTGTTGGGGGCGTGGTCGTGTCACGTCTGGGTCACCCGACCGGTTTCGTCACACATTTGACGTCATCATCGCCCTGAGTTACACTATGTCCCTGTCATAATTTGTTTCCCAATATGTGGATATCGCCATTGAGATTGTAAAGGAGACATCCTGTGGCCATCCTTGGCATTACACTTAAGCCTTCTGTGGTCTACTCATTAGCTTGAGAGACCTACCCGTTCTGGTAAGCAGCCATTTGATTTCCCTGGGTGATTCGCACATCGGTGTCTATCATATTTTTACAAGGAATTGTGTGGATGCACTTTTTGGGACTTTGTGGCACACCCTCTTGGATTTTCCTCTATGTTTTTATGTACGGACTTTACCGGGATCTAACTGGGATTTATAATATCCTATCCTTTTTTTGCACTTTATTTAATTTACACTGGATGATTTACAATATATGTGAATATTGATTTATAATTATGGCAATAACACTTTAAGGAATACTGATTAATTTCTGGTCATTTTTTCTTCATACACATATAGTGTGAATTTTTTTGCATCTTTTTGGTGATTTTATTATTCACTATATTCTAGCGCAGCACATTTTTGTTCAACATCCTAATACTTTTGTTAATATAGTATAGTCTAAGCTAGAACCCTCACACCCAGGTGCTTAGGTTGGCCATAGATTGAAAATCGTCCAGTTCAGTGTTTTTTGATCCATCTATAGCCTTTCCCGCATGAGAGAATTAAATCTAATGATCAGCTTCTCTCGAATGGGAATATTGGGAAATTTAAAATTTTTCCCTTGATCAGGACTGCAGACAACTAGCTGCAATGCTGATCAATGTATTGTCCCTGCTGTCAGAATACTTATGGACTGAATTAAAAAAAATAAAAAATCATATTCCACTATCCACATAAGCGAGTTAGATGGGGAAATAGGTTTGTTGTTTTTTTTTTGTTTCTTTTTTTATCAGCCCACCGATTGTTTAAAAAGAAAAACGATGCATCTATGGCCAGCTTTACTTCTGCACAAAATCTCCACAACACTAGGAGTATAGCCCCATTAGAGGTTTGGGAGAGTGAGCATGTTTTATTATTTATTTTGCAAATTCAATCAATACGTAGACTTTCTGTGGGTACATAAAGTGCCAACTCTGTGCAATTTTCCTTATCATGTTTTCCTTATGCTTTGTAAAACTGTCATGTGACAAATGTGATAACAACAGCAGGAAGGGTCATTCTGAAAGGTTTGACAGATAGAGAATCGCCCAATATTTAACCTAAACATAGTATTTGCTATTTAAAAGAAAACATTGAATTCAGAAGAAGCTATCTGTACTGTCTGTAGAAGGAAATATTCCAAAGTGATGCCAGTAACATAGCCTTATCACATCCGCTGTATGAAGCAAGTTATATAGCTAATGGAAAGATAGTGCTATTAAAGAATCTATTAAAATCAATCTTTGTACTTTTGTAATCTTCAGTCAGTGCTCTTATAATAGAATACCTACATAATAAAAGAATAGGGAGATGCATTTACAGCACAGTTCAGCAGACCTTTCCTGGCTGCAGACACAAAACCGCATACAAAGAAAGCAAAATTCATTTCCTTGGTACTCTTTATTGACCTAAATGTGCAAGTATTTACAAAGCGATTGAGCTCTTGTCCTGGAGAGAGGATGCATTAGGCAATGAAGGGCATGGACAAACTTCATCTGTTTCTTCTCCCTACTTCAATATTTCACTTCTTCCTATATTCTTATTATTTGTTCCATTTTTTTTCTGGATATTGTGAGTCTGGTGTAGATTTCTGAAGATAAATTGAATTTCATTTTTAAATGTGCAAATGCTAAATTGGGTTACTCAAAAGAAATACATGAACTGTACAGTAATATTTCTTCATTGTAAATAAGGTGCACATAGGGCGCACTTTGCCTGTCTGTTACTGGCGCATCATGTAAATAAGAACGGTAGATTGACGTATTGTGTCTGTATTTTTCAGGCGTTCTACTGGACATTCAGCAACACTTTGGAGTGAAGGACAGTGGTGCTGGTCTGCTACAGACAGGTAAAACTCAGTTGTAAATTATCTATTATAATCTAAAGGGTATCCAAAACCTTTATTTCTGTAGTGATCAATACAAAATTATATGTGTGAAAAACAACAATTAATTCTTATTAAACCCTAATAAACAATATGGATCACATAAATTGTGAAATAACAATCAAAAAATAGATATGTGCATAACAAAAGGGGTCAACTTAAAAAAAAAATGTATATAAAAAGTCCAAATGCAAAATCTTGAAAATGATGAGAATCCACTTGGAAGAATGCCAAACCACCACATAGACAAGTGTGCCAGTTCCCTTACCAAATGGTAATACACTCTAAATGAAAAGAGATCAACAGGGCCGAAATCATGTAAATGGGGGAGCCACCACTCAGGGAGCCGCTGACTCCACCACCTCCAGGGTCCTTCACTGGTTATCCAAAGGAAGCACCTCAGAGTAATAATGGATAGGAGAAAGAACAAAGGACCATAGAGCAGTATGCTAAAACCACGTGATTATTGTATAGCAGATATACTCAGAAAGGTTACAGAGTAACACAGGCAAAACATCAGGGATCCACAGCAGGTGTACAACCTCATATGTCACTGGCCACATCCTACACACATTTTGTTTTGGTGCAACGGATGTCTTCAGGGGATAAAGAAAGATTCATTATTTTTGGATTACCTTATGTCCAGAATATAGGTTGCTGCATTACTTCTTTTGCACTAAGAGCACACATTTTTTTCTGTGTTTTAAATGATCTGTTATGCTAAATACAGAATTTTATAAAACAAGTCCACTTTCAAATGGAAATTGAAGATTTTACGTTGTGTTCTTAGTCCTGATATCATGGCTGTTGTAGGGGATTATTCTCCTCTGAATCTTGCTTTTACACAAAGCTCTTGCCTCATTAGAGAGGAATTCCCTGTTAAGTGCCACTTTTCTTACCTGAAACTCCATTAGTGGTTTATGAATTATTGGCAAATGTTGGTTGATTCCCTTGCTACTCATCCTGCTCAGCTTCCCATCTGCACCTTTTATCCCAAAGGTGCCAGTGACACCTGTTTTCACTTGCAAAAGCCGTTATAATAGTGAATATGAGCACACAGATTGTAAATAGAGATGCACCGAATGCAAATTTTGGTGCTGAATTTAAAACCAAACATAAAGGATGTCCGAAAACCGAAAATTACGTTTTTTTAAAAATATATATATTTTTTAATATATAATTGTATTCTATTCAACTTTTTAATTTAATATCATGAATTTAAATTAATATGAATTTATTATTGGCCATTATCGGCACCCTTAGTGCAAGAAAAGCTCTAGAAAAATGCATGCCTTTAAATTCTATGTATGTCTTCACACTGGTCCATTGCGCTTCCATTGGGGTGTTAAAAATCTTGCTTGCTGCATTTTTGACCAGTTAAAAAAAACACACCTCCCAGTTGAAATGCATTGACAACGCATCAATAACGCACCTGTGTTACATTTTTGATTTCTGGTTTCGACTTACATGACCTATGAAAAACACCATAAGCACAGCAAAATTGCAACAAAATCACATGCATTTTCTGCTCCATTATCGGCACTTTTTTTTTGCCAAAATGCCAAAAACACCATTTACGGGTGATACGTTTCGGCCTCCAAAATTTCATTGCATCTCTAATTGTAAGGAACTATAATATACCCAATGAGTTTTGCACTTCTTCAGTAGCTACAGTAGGTAATACTTCATTTGAATTGCTATGGCTCTTTGCATCATTTTTTTATATACGCCCAAAAGACTGAACAAACAGTGTGATGTGGCTTTGCCAATATGAGCAAAATAGGGCCAAACTTGGGATTTAGCATTCCTTTTTTCCTTAGATTCAGATGCTTTTACCAAAACAGATTGGGAAGACTAAACAGACGTTGCAGATGGTGCTTTGGCTCTTCCAATGGTGAACTGCTGCTCTACTTCTCTGTTACAGAAATAATAGGCTTGGTTCCTTTTCGCTAAAATACTCCAAATAAATACCAAGAATAAGGCCTGATAGCAGCTTCACAATTAACATGTTCATAGCTTTACAATTAACATGCTCATATCTCTTTGACTATTGCCCGATGTTGTGGGCTCTGCAACAAATTCAGTTTAATTTTTGTTAAAATATTTGGAAATGCTACACTCCCCCTGGGAGAATCTGTCTAAGAAGCATGTCCTGTGAAGACAAAACAGTGATAATGTGTCACCTCTAGCATTAAGCACTGCTGGGGCAATTGCTGCGGAAAGGGAATACTATAAAAAAACATGTTGCCATACTTTTATCTTTTTATCTTTAGTTATTCTTTTGTCTTTGACTTGATTCTTTTCAAGTAGAGATAGGAAATTTAAATGAATTTACATTTTTGGCAGGATATTTGACTAGAATATTTGTAAATGGTTTCTTATGGGTCCTGTAAGATTATAAATGAACAAGAATATGACTGATTTACAGAAATCTGTAAGATGAATGAGAGAAATAAAGGAGCTGAAAAATCAAAAAGTTCAAAGTCAGTGACTATTTAAGTCTTTGGATCAGCATGATGTCGAGGCCCCTAGCATTTTCATCAGGAGATGTCAACAGTGGTACTTCCAATACATTTAGAAATATGGAGTAATATTTAGAAATAATTCAAAGTTTTTTTTTTTCACTGCTACCTTCTCCCCCATCATGGTGCCTGATGGTGGTAAGATTGTGTCTGCTCTTCTTTTTTATCTGTATCTATATTTCTCTGCCAACATGACTTTCAACTTATGTGTACAGTAGTTTGAGTAAGAAAAAATAAGCTCTTCTGGGGACCTTACCTTGTCTTTCATACAAGACACTGTTCCCATACCTCCCAACTGTCCCTCATTTGCAGCATACCAGAAGTATATTTCTTGCCTTTTAGATTTTCTAGACATAAAGTGTCTTGGCTGACTTCAAGGAGTTCTGAACAATGTCAAAGTGAGTCTATCTTAAACTATAACTAAAGGAAAACCTTTTTTTTTTTTTTTTAGTTTTGGACAGAGTGGAGATGGATTAGAACATTTGTCAGGTTTTATTGCTGTCTGTGCCGCCATTAAGGAGATTCACCATCTTTATTTGTCCTGTTTACCATTATCATTGAAAGTAAAAGAAAATCCCAAATTTTGTGTTGTTCCCAGATAAGTAATAGAGGAGAAATATTCCAATGGGGACACTAGTTCTGGTGACCTGGGGGTCCCTAAGAAATTCCCTTAATTGCAAGGATTTTCTCTCACTTCCTGTTTGGCTATGGGACATGAAGTAAAGGGAAATCTCCGCAATGGAACATGGGATGGCGGGAAAAAAATTGACAGGGGTTATAACCTTCCCTTACTCTATCCAAAATTAAAAAAAAAAAAAGTTTTGCCTATAGTTCTTCTTTAAGGACAGGTTGAGTTTCTTCTCATTTATGTACAATGCAAAAAGACCAGCTACTAAACCTTTAACGCTTTGTTAGCACAGACCATGTTCAAATCTAGCTTACATTTATGAGATCTGCCAGCATAGTACAGACAGGGTTAATGATAGAAAACACAGCTGCTCAGCCACCTCATAAACAAGGAGAACTCTGTAGAATTTTACATTGCTAGAGTTTCCAGAAAAGCACATCTAAAAAAGGTAAGCTGTGATTTTTTTATTTTTTTTTTATTATGCTATGTGTATGATTAATAAATATAAAGTAAATATTATCCCACTTAGGTTTCAAAAGTAGAAATACAGTTTAAAAAGGGCCAATTAGTTATAATTGAATTGATCATTTATTCCTTCGCACAGTCATATGGTTGGCTATAACAAGTTTTGAGGAGAGTCAATAAAAATGTGATGAACAGGAAAGTAATTAGGAATATTTAGTCATCACTATTTGGTGAATTTTCAAGACATTTTAATAAAAGTGAACAACCAAACAGCTTTCTTTGTAGAAAAGTCATTTCCAAGGCAAATAAAACGAGAGATATCTGTTAAAATAATTTTGCAGCAGCAGATGATCATTTTAAAGAAATTTGTGAGTGGAAATAATTGTTTAGCACATAGGGCAGTTAAAATTTAAATGATATCCCTTGTTCAAAGTACTGATGATTGGAAAGAACAAGCAACTGCCCCGGAACCTTAGCTGTCATATGAAATGATCCCAAAATATATTCCTTGTGATTGGTCAGTTACGATCATTTCTATAAGAATAATTTTCTAATCTACACTGAACCTTTCCAAAAAATGTTCAGTCTATGTCCAGATCTATTCTTGTATTATAGTAAGAGTTATTATAGTAAAAGCAGAGCCGGTACAGGGGGGGGGGGGGGGGGGGCGGTAGAGGAAGGGGGCGCAGCGCAGCACAGGTGAAGTGTGTGTGACTACTAACACACTGGGCTGGCAGGCGAGTGGCCGCTAATAGCTGTAACGAAGTGAGACCTTCACTTCCCTGTCAGGCGGATATCTCCACTGACAGATGAAGGGCTCACTTTGTTACAGGCAGCCATTAGCGGCCGCTCACCCGCCCGCCTGGTGTGTTAGTTCATACCAGGGGCGGACTGACCCATCTGAGTGCCCGTGACCATTGGGGGGCTCCATGAGAGGCTCCTGGGGATGAAGTCAGTGCCGGATCAACGTCCGGCATTGTGCTTCACTCAGTGAAGATTCCTGTCAGGCTGCCTTCAGTTCTCTGAATTCCCTGCCTGCCTCCTCTCTCCCCGCCCGCCCCGATGACCCCTGTGCTTGCTAGGACCGGCACTGCTCACGAGTACGGACACAGCTTGGTCGGCTTGGCATGGCACTACTCCCAGTTTTTAACATTGGCGTCTATAGGAACTCTCAGTCAGCTTGACATGGCACTGCTCCATGTCTAACATTGGCGTCTATGGGAAATCTTGGACAGCTTGGCATGGCACTGCTCCCTGTCTAACATTGGCATCTATAGGAAATCTTGGTCAGCTTGACATGGCACTGCTCCTTGTTTTTAACTTTGGCATCTATGGGAAATATTGGTTTTGAAATGACACTGACTTTTTCTTTAATTTCTTTATACCCTGGGGGCGGGGGGCGCAGTTTGCCATCTTCGCCCTGGGGACCAGATGACCTTGTCCCGGCACTGAGTAAAAGATAAGGGAAAAGAAAACAAAACGTAGGATATATGAGTCACCTATACAATATGAGTACACGTCTAAAAAAAAAAGTTTTGTTTTTTTTCCACTTGAATTATTATTTAGTATCCATACACCATATCATGTGCAGTAGTACCCCTTTGTATAAAGTCCTAAAAATGAATTGCCATCATTTATTTGTGGAGGCATGGTGGCTTTTTTTTAAATATAACAAATCCTTTTTAAATTGCATATTGATCTGCATTTAAATTACATGCATGGTAATTTAAAAGAAGGCCTGCGATTTTAAAAGCATATTATCGACTGCATTAGCTCTTTTGTACCATTTCATTCATTTCTTGGTCTTACTGAACAGAATAATTAACGTTTTTACAAGATAGAACAAAACAGGATGTAGAGAGCAAAGGGATTTGGCAAATATCCTGTGGTGAGAACAAGATACGGTATTTGAAAATTGCTAATATTACCTTTTCTGTCAGTGTGATACCTGTGAGCTCAAGGGGGGGTTTGAACCAGCGTTAGGATGAAAACCCAGGCTCCTCTCTTGCTGTGGCCCACTCCTTTCTATACCCTTTGCCTACTTAGTGTAGACAAAAAATTGCCATGTAAAATAGGCCCTTACCCCTGTTGAAGATTAGTGAAAAACATTGGGATAGAAAAAGGCGGGGCTTTGCGGGCCAGTGGGAGTAGAAGGATCAGAACCAAAACCAATTGTAAAATCAAAAATACATTTTATAAAAAAAAATAAAATGTATTTTTGATTTTACAATTGGTTTTGGTTCTGATCCTTCTACTCCCCGCAAAGCCCCGCCTTTTTCTATCCCAATGTTTTTCACTTTGCCTACTTACTTGACAGAAAGAGTGGTGGGCTTCCTCACAAACTAATAGGAAGGCAGTAGTACAGGAAGGACTGAGCAACAAACTGAAAAAACATCTCTAACCACTGGCTTTTGGTTTTCCGGGTTCTGTCAGGAAAACTATCTGAGCATGGGTGCTGGTATCAAAAGGAGCATGCAGTATCTTCCTAATGCAGATTCAATACACTGCTGAAGCCCTCAGGCTTGCTTTAAAAATGTGCAAAATACAGCCATGGTCAAAGGTTTTGAGAATTACACAAATAATTTTTTTCACAAAGTCCGCTACTTCAGTGTTTTTAGATCTTTTTGTCCGATGTTATTATGGTATACTGAAGTATAATTACAAGCATTTTATAAGTGTCAAAGGCTTTTATTGACAATTACATAAGTTTATGCAAAGAGTCAATATTTGCAATGTTTATCCTTCTTTTTCAAGACCTCTGCAATTCTCCCTGGCATGCTATCAATCAACTTCTGGGCCACATCCTGACTGATGGCAGCCCATTCTTACATAATCAATGCTTGGAGTTTGTCAGAATTTGTGGGATTTTTTTTGTTCACCCGCCCCTTGAGGATTGACCACAAGTTCTCAATTGGATTAAGGTCTGGGGAGTTTCCTGGCCATGGACCCAAAATTTCAAATGTTTTGTTCCCCAAGCCACTTAGTTATCACTTTTGCCTTATGGCAAGGTGCTCCATCATTCTGGAAAAGGCATTGTTTGTCACCAAACTGTTCTTGGATGGTTAGGGAAAGTTGCTCTTGGAGGATGTTTTTGTACCATTCTTTATTCTTTATCCTCCAAAAGTCTTCGCCTCACTGTGCGTGCAGATTCACTTACACCTGCCTGCTGCCATTTCTGAGCAAGCTTTGCACTGGTGGTGCCCTGAATCAGCAGCAGAATCAACTGTAGGAGAGGGTCCTGACACTTGCTGGACTTTCTTGGGTGCCCTGAAGTCTTCTTCACAAATGCAGTGGAAATATTCATTATCATGGGAGAGTGACTTTGCAATAAATTGCAATTCATCTGATCACTCTTCATAATATTCTGGAGTATATGAAAATTGCCATTATAAAAACTGAGGCAGCAGACTTTGTGAAAATTAATATTTGTGTCAGTCTCAAAACCTTTGGTCACGACTGTATCTACTCTATTAATAAAGACTTCAGGTGAACTTAGCATTTTATGGTTAGATTTGCCCTAGCCATAGGCCAACTTAGGAAGTAATGTCTATTTACAAAACAGGCGGAGCAGTCTTTTTACATAGATGAGATTTTAGTTTTCAGTATATCATTTGGTGCAATAATTGTGTTTTAGACTAGAAGATGATTAGCTAGAAAGATGGTGTTCATATGAGTTATCCAAGAGTTTATTGATTGCTATCCTTTAGAGCCCATTCACATCTGTGCCTTTTCCTGTGGTATAGAGTACATTTACTGTGATTAAATGGAGGAGCAGCCAAAAATGAACATTGAATCACTGTGCTGTAGGGCAGCATGTTAAAATACTTTCGTGCATTGCCCCATATGAATAAATGGTAGTGTTTTACCACACATAATCTTGTGCAATTTTTGTTAATTTTGTGCAACATGAAAATGTATGCAGAAATGCTCATTACAAACACCATTGTGTTTGTTTCAAAGAATGGCAATCCAAACCCCTCCTTAGTGACTTCTTTTAAAGCAATAGAGCTACCGGGACTCTTGGGATTCTTCCATGACAACAACCAAAGAGACTTTTGTATTATACATGGTTCAGGTTGATGTGAGGCAGGGTACAATACAGACATTCTAGGCATCATGTCTTGTACATCTATGAACTGCAACAATAATACACAAGTGATTTATACTTTATCTTATATTGAGATATATCCTAAGAATGCAATGGAGATTGGTCTGGTTGGCTGAATTCAATGTTCCTTTCTTGCCACAAAAAAAGACATCTGCCAATTTTCTCTTCTCCCCATCAACAAGTTATTACATAAACACCAAAATGTACAGAACATGACATAAGCCTCATTGCCTCTAAGCTGGAATAACACATTTTCAAAGCAGGTGTCAATAAGGACTGATCTCTAATTAATTGTCTGATTGCAGAGATTTGGCAGGAAATAATATGTATATGTAGTTTTAATTTGGAAATATATATACGGTGTATATATATATATATATATATATATATGTTTCCTTCTTTATTTATTTAGGTAAGAAGTAAGAAAATAAATAAAGTTTCTCTATCGTTCATTGACAGACGCAGTCTTTGATGTAAATCAGTAGGTTTATCTGGTAGGTTTATCAGTAGTTATACCGCCCCCTACAGGGGTAGGACACTAGGCAGAAAAAAAGTTCTGGCTACGCTTATGGCCAGTCCCAGGGGGTATACCCTCTCTCTTCCTGCATAGGATGTCAGTTTTAATCTGCCTAGTTAGGAGTAAGGACCTAGTTCCTTGCTGGGATCTCTGGTCCTGGCAAAGTGTTTACTGTTTGTTTCAGGGGTGCCTCATCTTGTTGTTCTGATGAGTCCTGTGTTGCCTGGTTGGCTATGTTTGGCCTTGGGGTTTTGTTTTTTCTGCTGTTCCCACCCCTCTTTTTTTGGCACTGCTTTGGGACATCCCTACTGATAGGCATCAGAGACTGCGTCTGTCAATGAACAATAGAGAAAACTGAATTTTTGACTTACAGTAAAATACTTTTCTCTTAAGTTCATTGACGAACGCAGTACCCGCGTTGGGTTGGTATTATTTAACTGACACTGCTTTGATACAAAACTGACATCCTATGCAGGAAGAGACAGGGTAGACCCCCTGGTACCTGGATAGAGAACTGGCTCCAGGGGAGAGTCCAGAGGGTGATGATTAATGGGGAGTATTCGGATTGGGCAGGTGTGGAAAGTGGGGTCCCCCAGGGTTCGGTCCTGGGACCAATCCTGTTTAATTTATTCATAAATGATCTAGAGGAGGGGATATCTAGTACAATCTCAGTATTTGCAGATGACACTAAACTAGGCATGCCATTATCTTCTATGCAGGATGTAGAAACCTTACAAACGGACCTGAACAAAATAACGGGGTGGGCAACTACATGGCAGATGATGTTTAATGTTGAAAAATGTAAAGTAATGCACTTGTGGGCCAAAAACCAGAAAGCAAGCTACTCACTAGTGGGGGAACCTCTGGGTGAGTCTAGGATGGAAAAGGACTTGGGGGTACTGGTAGAAAACAGGCTTGGCAGTGGCATGCAATGCCAAGCCGCTGCAAGTAAAGCCAACAGAATACTGGGATGTATAAAAAAAGGGATTCACTCCAGAAATAAAGAGATTATTCTTCCACTCTACAAGACCCTGGTCCGGCCACATCTGGAGTATGCTGTCCAGTTCTGGGCACCGATCCTCAGGAAGGATGTGCTGGAACTGGAAAGAGTCCAGAGAAGGGCAACAAAAATAATTAGGGGAATGGAGGACTTCAGCTATGAGGAAAGACTACAAGCACTGAACCTGTTCTCTCTGGAGAAGAGAAGATTGAGGGGGGATATGATATCAATATACAAATACTGTACTGGTGACCCTAGCATAAGGAACAAACTATTCAGAGTAAGGGAATACAATAAGACACGTGGCCACTCACTAAAACTAGAGGAAAGGTGGTTTAACCTTAAAATGCGTAAGGGGTTCTTCACTGTAAGAGCGGTAAGGATGTGGAATTCTCTTCGTATCAGCAGGGAGCATTGATAGTTTCAAAAAACTATTAGATGGGCACCTTAGAGACCACAACATACAGGGGTATACAATGTACGGTTAAAAGCAAACACACACACACACATCATAGGTTGAACTGGATGGACTGTTGTCTTTTTTCAACCTCACTAACTATGTAACTATGTAACTGCCCATAAGCGTAGCCAGAACTTTTTTCTGCCTAGTGTCCTACTCCTGTAGGGGGCAGTATTACCCTACTGATATACATCAGAGACTGCGTTCGTCAATGAACTTAAGAGAAAAGGATTTTACGGTAAGTCAAAAATCCAGTTTTTTAATCACATAAATATGAAATATTGTATATTTATAAGTTGTTTTTCTACTTTTAGTAGGTGGATCTCTAGTCTCCTTTTCACATGGTAATTCTATACTTTTCTTAAATTTGCTGAAAGAAGCCCATTCTTTACAGAATTCAAATAAGACCCGTTAACAGTGGTCTCATTACAAGGTTTCAATCAGATAAAGAAAAAAGCTCAAAGCATAAACCAATTGTCATGTATGACATTGTACTTGAAAAACAAAAATTGTGTAGGGCCCTTTAAAACCTTTGCATTGCAGCACTTCATTTCATAACCTCTTCGTGCTAAGCACACGCAAATATATGGACTCTCGTTGGCCGGGTTTTGGCGACAAGACGCTGCATATTTGCGTGCAATAGCACCGATAGGGCTGTGCCGAGGGCCCGCACCCCGCGTGCTCCTAGCACAGTTACTGGAGGCTTACAGAAAGTTCCCGTTCACTGCTTGCGATCGGGTGCTTTTTGATCATGTGACCGTCATGACAGTCAATCACGGCAGTGACATGACCTTAAGCCCTGCCTCCCGGCATTCTAAAGCTCTTAAAGAGCTGGCAGATGCCGGATCCAAGAGGTTAAGCATGATCTTAAAACAAAAAAAGTTACATTTCTTAAAACTATTCATTTCCTTTTTAAATTCTCATTCACATGTTTTTGTTTTTCTCAGCATATTACGGCTTTTAGACCCAGAGTTTTCAACATTAAAATGTAAATGAATCTTTACCTCAAGATTATCATAGCCTTATGTCTAAAAGTCACTAAAGGCAATTATTGTTTTAATTAGTCAATCAGTGTGGCTGAAAAAAAAAAAACACCCCCTTACACCTAACTGACCCCACTTGAACTTTCTACACCTAACCTTACACCTAAGACCTAAAATCAACCCTTGGTGACTTGTCACTTCCTCACTAAAACTAACAGTACCCTGTAGAAGAAGGTAATAGTGTGTCCCACGCTGAACACTGTGGTTCCTCCTGTCAGCCTTCACATCACTACGTGGTGCCTGAAATTCACCGAGTATGTTTGCTTTGCATGGTCTCTGAAGCTCATGAAGTATGATTACTTTGTAAAGTGATTTTTCACTTTGCAAAGGACTTCTCACTTAGCTTAGTGAACGTGGTAAGAATTCACTTTACTAAGAATACCCCAAACTAGGATTTTTGGTTACACATGATTGGATGATGAAAGTGAGCAAAACTTTACCTCAGCTAACTGAAAATTCCCTTACAAAGTAAAAGTTTACTGTGTTAGGGGAACAGCCTATTGACCCTACTATCTTTAGGCATTAAATCCAAAAACAGCCAGGCTTTTGTATGTCTCTTGTGTAGGTTTCCTTTATTGAGACCCTGTCACCTTCTTAAAAGAAAGGTATAAGCATAGAAAATCTGGTATTTTTTTTTTGCTTATTTGCAGTTTTTTTTTTTCCATGTTTTTTTTTTCTTCACTGGCTGTGTGTCTTCAGCCCTCCTAATACTTACCTGAGCCCCATCTCAATCCAGCCATGAGTGCCTCAGCCGTCCGGGACTCCCTCTCCTGATTGGCTGAGACACAGCAGCAGTACCATTGGCTCCCACTGCTGTCAATCAAAGTCAGTTAGCTAATCTGAAGAGAGAGGTGGCGGGGTCGAAAGGTGGCTCTGTGTCTGAATGGACACACGGAGCTGCGGCGCGGCTCAGGTGCACCCATAGCAAGCTGCTTGCTGTGGAGGTACTCAGCAGGAGGGAGGAGCCAAGAGCGACGGGGAGGGACCCGAGAAGAGGAGGATCTGAGCTGCCCTGTGCAAAACCACTGTACAGAGGAGGTAAGTATAACATGTTAATTATTTTTAAAGAAAATAAAACGAGCATTAAGTATTACTTTACTTAGTCAATACTCTAGCACAACCCCTTACTTCTTTAAACATCATAGCCCTTTCCTCTTTTAAAATTGTCTTAATAACTGTCTTTGTTGACCAGACTCCTCCTTCCCTCCCATCACCTCCCAATATAACCATTTATGTAGCTGCCGAGAGAGAAATGAAAATGAAGAATATTATAGGTCGTCCTTGGAGTAACAGCTGTGAGTCTGCTAGGGCTGTTGATATCACATCTAAGATTGTGGTGCCTAGCAGGCTCAGGGCTTTTGTACAGTATCTCACAGAAGTGAGTACACCCCTCACATTTTTGTAAACATTTTATTATATCTTTTCATGTGACAACACTGAAGAAATGACACTTTGCTACAATGTAAAGTAGTAGTGTACAGCTTGTATAACAGTGTAAATTTGCTGCCCCCTCAAAATAACCCAACACACAGCCTTTATTGTCTAAACCGCTGTCAACAAAAGTGAGTACACTCCTAAGTGGAAATGTCAAGATTGGGACCAAAGTGTCAATATTTTGCATGGCCAGGCCACCATTATTTTCCAGCACTGCCTCAACACTCTTGGGCATGGAGTTCACCAGAGCTTCACAGGTTGCCACTGGAGTCCTCTTCCACTCCTCCATGATGACATCATGGAGCTGACGGATGTTCGAGACCTTGCACTCCTCCACCTTCAGTTTGAGGATGCTTAATAGGGTTTAGGTCTGGAGTCCATCACCTTTACCCTCTGCTTCTTTAGCATGGCAGTGGTCGTCTTGGAGGTGTGTTTGGGGTCGTCATCATGTTGGAATACTGCCCTGCAGCCCAATCTCCGAAGGGAGGGGATCATGTTCTGCTTCAGTATGTCACAGTACATGTTGGCATTCATGGTTCCCTCAATGAACTGTAGCACCACAGTGCCAGCAGCACTCATACAACCCCAGACCATGAGAATCCCACCACCATGCTTGACTGTAGGCAAGACACACTTGTCTTTGTACTCCTCACCTGGTTGCTGCCACACACGCTTGACACCATCTGAACCAAATAGGTTTATCTTAGTCTCATCAGACCACAGGAGATGGTTCCAGTAATCCATAGCCTTAGTCTGCTTGTCTTCAGTAAACTGTTTGCGGGCTTTCTTGTGCATCATCTTTAAAAGAGGCTTCCTTCTGGGATGACAGCCATGCAGACCAATTTGATTCACTGTGTGGCGTATGGTCTGAGTACTGACAGGCTGACCCCCAACCCCTTCAACCTCTGCAGAAATGCTGGCAGCTCTCATATGTCTATTTCCCAAAGACAACCTCTGGATATGACGCTGAGCACGTGCACTCATCTTCTTTTGTCGATAATGGTGAGGCCTGTTCTGAGTGGAACCTGTCCTGGTAAACTGCTTTATGGTCTTGGCCACCATGCTGCAGCTCAGTTTCAGGGTCTTGGCAGTCTTCTTATAGTCTAGGGCAGTGATGGCGAACCTTGGAACCCCAGATGTTTTGGAACTACATTTCCCATGATGCTCATGCACTCTGCAGTGTAGTTGAGCATAATGGGAAATGTAGTTCCAAAACATCTGGGGTGCCAAGGTTCATCATCACTGGCCTAGGGCATGTTTATGTCGAGCAACAATTCTTTTTTTCAGATCCTCAGAGGGTTCTTTGCCATGAGGTGCCATGTTGTACTTCCAGTGACCAGTATGAGAGCGTGAGAGTGATAACACCAAATTTAACGCACCTGCTCCATTCGCACCTGAGACCTTGTAACACTGAGTCACATGACACCAGGGAGGAAAAATGGCTAATTGGGCCCAATTTGGACATTTTCACTTAGAGGTGTACTCACCTTTGTTGAAAGCGGTTTAGACATTAATGGCTGTGTGTTGAGTTATTTTGAGGGGGCAGCAAATGTACACTGTTATACAAGCTGTACACTCACTACTTTACATTGTAACAAAGTGTAATTTCTTCAGTGTTGTCACATGAAAAGATATAATAAAATATTTCCAAGAATGTGAGATATTTACACATTTTGTGAGATACTGTGTGTCTACACAAGGGATATTTTACATGGCAATACCATGTATAAAATATGTTAAATGCACATATAATCTAAGATTTGTGTTGAAATGAATTCTTTGGTGACAGGGTCACTTTAGATAGTTGAAGATGTTCATGTGTCTTATGACACCCTTTTGGAAACCCTGTAGAGGTCAGGGTCATGCTAGCTCCACAGGCAGTTCCTTATAGTCATTAAGAAACAATTTTGTACTTCCCTCTGCTATGCTGAATTCCGCCAGCTCCCTCTCGCTTTGCCATTATAAGATGTGTATGAACTGTGTTTTCTGAGGCCAGCAGTCCGTGGACAGAAAGCCCAAAGCAGCTAATGTATGATGAAACCTGACAAGTATGGCTATTTGTTCCTGGATTATTGGAGCCTCCTGTGTGCCTCCTGTCAATTACCTAGTCATTCATGTGCAGCATAATTTACCCATTGCTTCCTGTAAGGCTTGAACATGCATGGACATACAGACATAACATTTTTATACAGAGAACAGGTAGATATGATGGAACTACGGAATTGTGCTAGGAAAGCTAATGGTTAACTGGTTGAAATAGGTAAGATGTAATTGTAACAGTCTAGAACACTCAGGATCACATTCGGCTCTCCTGTGGGTCATCCTTGTTTTTCTATTGTCAAGTATTTAGCAATGCGATCAGTAGAAATGGAAAAATAGATGAAAAGGGTTAAATCTTTAAATAAAAGATGTCTAAAAATGATTCATCATTGGAGGCCGCTGCCTGCACACAGTATGTCAACCCCTTCACATTTAATATACCTTGCGGTTGTATTTATGTGCCGTTCCCTGCTGTGAATATCAGAGCACAATGTTTGTTCAGGTTAAGAGCTAACAAGAAATCCACTTCCAACTAAAATTATTTTTGTGGTATAATTAGAAACTTAATTTTATTGTTTCAGCGTAGGCTTAAACTAGGTACCAACACACACATATTGATGATAATCTAAGGGGAATGGGACTCGTAAGTCAAATCTCAAAGCAAGGAAAGGCTATTGCTAGTAGTAACCAATGGGTGATGGCAGAATTAGCTATTTAATTGGGCACATTAATATCCAAACACGGTTCTTAGTACAGACCTTAGTTGAGGCCATAATCAAAATCTTAAATAAAGAATGGGATCTAACAAAAAAAAACATATAGGACTGATTTTATTGAACATGTTCTATCTTGAGTAGCTTGCAAGTTTAGGAAAATTTAAAAAAAAGATAGTTACATCAGTTATATCTGTTTATAAAAATGCAGATTAGCACTGTTTAACAGCAGAATGAGAGAAAAAAATTGTTTTAGTGTTGGCAACACTAAACTAAAAATGTTCTAGTAAAATTAGGGCTGTATAATGGTCTTTAAGAAAATCAAGAAAGGTAAAGTATAAGGCCCCTTTCACACAGGGACTGTTCAGATCCGCCTGTCCTTTTTTTGGCGGATCTGAACGGTCCCCCCATGCATTCCTATGGGGCATCGGATGTCAGCGGAGACATGTCTGGACGGATGGAAACCCTATTTTCCATCCGTCCAGCGGATCGGATCTGATGGGATCGGATGAGAACGGACCGACGGTTCATTCCCATCCGATTTCCCCCATAGAGATGTATGGGGAACTGACAGCTGTGTCTCCACACACAGCGCGGAGACACAGCTGTCATCCTCCTGCAGCGCGGAGACACAGCTGTCATCCTCCTGCTCAGCGGGGGGATCGGCAGATCGATCCCCCGCTGAAAAAAACTGACTCCGTCCGACGAACCGAGTGTGTGAAAGGAGCCTAAGGCCCCTTTCACACATGCGGACTGTTCAGATCCGCCTGTCAGTTTTTCAGGCGGATCTGAACGGATGCCCCATGCATCTCTATGGGGTAGCAGATGTCAGCGGAGACATGTCCGCTGACATCCGATCCGGTCCGTCAAATCCAAACAGATGGAAACCCTATTTTCCATCCGTCTTTCGGATCGGATGAGAGCGGACAGGCGGTCCGTTCTCATCTGATTCCCCCATAGAGAACAGCGGGGATTTGACACCTCTGTCTCCGCACACAAACCGGAGACAGAGCTGTCATCCGCCTGCTCAGCGGGGATCGGCGTATCGATCCCCGCTGAGCAGAACGGCTCCGTCGACGAAACAGAGCCGTGTGAAAGGGGCCTTAGACACCAAATTAAAACACATCTAAAGTCAAAAGCAAAGGTGTAATTTATAGAAGCTTATGGACATAGACTCTGTGTTCTGATATGTGCACCCACTCCTACTAACTTGTCAACCTTTCACATGCAGTTTTCTGTTTCAGTGCTGCTGTGCATCCATTTCTATGGGCTGCCTGCAAACAGCTCCAAGATGGATGCCCATGTTTCTGCCAGTGGCTCTGCATAGAGGACAGTCTTATTTGTCCATCTGAAAGAGCCCTACCAGTCCTTTCTTCAGGCATTGTTTTCTTATTTTTCACCTGGTAATCTTGCTCATAGCACATTTCCTGTCCTAGGGTAGCTACATTCACTGCTCTACTGTATCTATAGAGGGAGCCATGGCTATTACCCAAGCTAGACTTCAAATATGTTTGCCTTTGTTCATCTCCATTACATGGGGGATAAGGGGATACGTAGTTTACAGAAGAAAGAAAAGGCTATTTGTGCTTTCAAGTCAGCTCAAAGGGAGTGACAAGGACACTACATTTCGGACAATATCAACAGGAATTTTGTAATTGCTAAAAATGTTTTGAACCTGAAAAAAGAAAACTAATGCAGCCATCACATCTAAATACTGGCAAGCTCCAATGTAGTAAATTTCTATTCTGGGGTTTAGTGATCCTTCAATTTCCGAAGTGACTATATACACTTTATTGTGATTTTCTAACATGTGTACACATTACTTATTTGAGCACCTGTCAATATTTAGCTCTGAGTTCTATAGTGAATTAGTTCAAAAGATAGATGAGTTTTGGTTCATCTTTCTGGGATTGGAAAAAAGATTAGCGCCATCATATTGAACACTTTATCACTTCTCTAATAAAATTTGCAGTAGACTGACTTCCTTGCAGTGTGAGAATATGATATAATATCATCCTGTTATTATTAGATATGTATTCGTTTTGAGTTGCTTACTGATTTTGAAATCTCAGTAATGTGTGTATAATTTAAAAAGAATCTGTCATCCCTTTTTCTCAGCAGTTATGTATTGGTGAGCTAGTGATGTCTTGTTCTATGGGCCTAATAAATCTTGGTGAAATATGGTATAAACACTTCAGTCTGTAAAATGCCTTACTTATTGTAAATCAATAATTCTAAAGGGCTCTTACAATTAGGGTCTCCACTTGGGTGTGGTTTTTTTCTTCTAGCCTTGCACAATTATCATTCATCGGGAGCTCTGCAGCGAACAGATTAATGGCCATCACAGCACAGTGCAAGGGTGTGCCAAAGATCTAGTTTCCTGCTTAGGAGACATAACCCTATCTGATTAGCCTGGTCAGTGTACTCCCTGCCCTCTGAGTTTTCTGCTAGCCTTTCAATAGTTTCACAATTTCAGGAAAATTGTATTTTAACACATAAAAAGCCTTGTAGATGTGCTGCCAATGATGACCAATTAGATCATAGTTGTGAAATCTAAAAATAAGAGCTAACTGGCTGCTATGGGCAATGCTTTCGCTAGCCCTGTCTGCTCACTTTTTATACAGTATAAAAAGTGTTTAGATTGATAGCACACGTATTAAATTCTTTATTTCATATATTTTTTTGACTAGCTGTTGCTCTACATGAATTGCTTTAGTTATTGCCCAACATTAATTTTAAAGATGATTGCCAAGCTCTACACCCAGTAAAATAAATATATGGAGTTCATGTTAACATTTTTAAGTTAGTCGCATATGGAATATATTAATAGCAAACATTCTACATAATAATGTCTGTAATTAAAATATGGCATACTTGTTCTGCTTTATACCAAATAATCACGTCATAATTGCTGATAATAACATGTGAATCATACATTTAATTCATTTTCCATGCTTTTTGTGGGCTGCTTCAGTACCATCCCGGGTGACATTTTAAGTTTTAGCTAATAAGTCAGGTATGCAAAGGACTTTTAAACCTAATTGTTGTATTACATGACAAAAATCTCTTCCTGTTAAAGTGCTTCTAAAGGCTCAAGGTTTTTTTCATCTTAATGCATTTTATGCAATAAGGTAAAACACCTTCAGGGTGTCCCCACCCCCTTTATACCTACCTTAGCGCCATCTCAATTCAGCTATGTCCATGAGAGCAGCGAATCTCCAGGGTCTATCTCGTCTCATTGGCTCATACAGCAGTTAGAGCCATTGGCTCTGCTGCTGTCAATCACAGCCATTGAGCCAATGAGGAGAAAGCAGGAGTCAGGGCCGAGCCACAATCCATGTGTAAATGGACACACAGAGCTTGGCTTAGGAGCGAGTCTGCTTAAGTGCCACTATTGTAAAAGGCTTGCTATTGAGGGCCCCTGGCTGGCTTTCCTGGTTCTTCCCCCCTGCCGGGGGCCCTCAATAGCAAGCCCAAGAATTGTGGCTCGGCCCTGACCCCTGCTTTCACCTAAAAAGATGAAGATCAGGGCTGCTTTGTGCAAAACCTTTGCACAGAGCAGGTAAGTAAAACATGTTTGTTATTTTATTGAAATAAAAAAGGAGGCTTTAGTGCTACTTTAATGTTCGCAGAAATAACTGAAGAAAACTTGTTTGGTATTCTTAAAGATCAGTTGGAACAGCTCTACTTGAGTGTTGTTAAGATTATTGGTCATATGACATGCTTTAGAAACACTTTAAGGCCAGCTCTACGTTACACTTTCGAAATATTTCAGTTTTGGAGCATTCAGAATAATGCACATGGACTCGAAGCAGCCAACTGGTTGTATAGCTGCACTTACATAGGGTCTTCTATATCTTAGAAAGGACAGCAGTGTCATCATTATATATACAAATGATTCTGCTAATACTTCTGGAATTCTACTTTAGGCATATGACATTGAGATAGTTTATTTATTGTAACACTTTATCTTAAATTTGACCAATACAAAACATAATCTTTAATGATGCCCAGAGCATAGCAGAACAAAACTCTCATTATATGAGCACACCCAAAAAGGTTTTCACTTTACTTTTATTTTTATTATTATTTTGCCTGAAGTTCCTTACTGTGATATTTGGTACAACGTGTCTTTAAGTTAATGAATATATTTTTTAAACTTTCTGTAACATATAATATTTCCCCTTTGCCTGATAAGCTAACGTCATTTGATTTGTGATATTTATCACTGTTTGTCCATGTTAAACATAACAATAAAAAAACATGAATTGTGTTTTTCAGTGCTTATTTTTAACAGTTCAAAGCATCATTATCGTTAACTTTTCCTTTCATGTAAGGCATGCCACGATTAAATGTAACCTTTATTCCCCTATGCAGAGGGCTTTGTGTGTTCATCTAGCAATCCCCAGTGTGGTCTTTACACATTGCTGACTCATCTGCTCCGAGCATCCTTTCAGGATATCCTCAGTGTGTCTAGGGAATCAGTACAGAGAGGACCGGACTGAAGGGAGGGATAGGTTCTCTGAGTTCACATGCAATGTATTTTTGTCTATGTATCCTAGAACACACCCAGGCGCTGGCTCAATAACTGTACCTGTAAAGTAGAAGTGAAAATCTATTTTATAAAGTCTTTGTTCATGCAGGAAATGGGAAAATATGCAAGCTATGTGATATTGTTCGCTAAGGTCCTTTTAAAGACTTGTTTCACCACAATAAATCTATGGCAGACTTTTTATTTATTAGTCATGCTAATGCTTATCCTTGCCATCACTAGTCCCCCTGAGAATGATCAGATGCTATCCATAGACATCAGCATTGCTGCCGGAGCTGGCTGAATTGGCTTATGATAAACATATGAGTGAAGATAATTGTCTCTACAGGCTTCACAAACAGTTCTTTTTTAAATATAAAAAAGCAGAGTGATTTACCCATTACAAAGTTGCCCGTCAAGGGTGTAGTAATTGGTAAAATTGAGTCATTTAAACATATCAAGAGTTTTTCAGTATGTAAAGTGTTAGCGAATGTAAAGAAGCAGAGTGATCTAACCAATACATAGTTACATGTCAAGAGCATAGCCATTGATAAATTGAGTCATTTAAACATATCAAGAGTTTTTAGGCATGCAAAACTTTAAGCTATTGTTTCGAACAGGGGAGGGCTGACAGCCTTAGGCCTAGGGGGCAAGTCCAGTCAAGTGGCCCATTGAACCATCGAATCAGCTGACCATCCATGCCCACCTGGTTTTATAATGGATATTGATGTTATGAAGCAAGACAAATATGATGCAATGTGGTTACATAATTTAATGTATACATAATATATTATAATGTATGTATACATACATAATTTAATAGCAACAAAAGAGGTTTACCAAAAAATACATGACATTACGCAATGCGGGGCCTAGGAAGCTCCTGTCAGGCAGAGATCACTATGCCTGACAGGGAAGTGACTGCGTTAGTATTGTGCCGACCGGGTGCAGGAGCGTACTCTGCAGACTCATTCTGTTCCGCTACAGCTCTGCAAATATAACATTGTGTAGTGGCGACCAGCAGCAGTACTCAGTGTCTGGCCCCTACATTAATCCAGCCCTTAGTGCAGCCTTTTTACCTGGAATCAGATCGGCCCGGGGGGGGGGGCAATTGCCACCCTGCCCCCCTTCCCAGTCCTCCCCTGGTTGCGAAGATGACCCATAACTGTCTGGAGTGAAGTTAGGTGGCTAACAAGACACGGCCAGAGTGCTTTACTATATCTGGTTCATAAGTTTAGTCTGCTTCGAATGAAAAGTCAAAGAGGTAAAGGAAGTGAGAAGGAATATTAGGAGAGGATAGAGAAAGTGAGGGGGAAGAAGGGGGGGGGGGGCATCGAGGGCAACCAGACCAGGACCATGGCTAAAATCTCTTATAATGATGAGTAGCTTGCTATGTGCATCCAGAGGTGGACAATTAAGATACTTTTTACATGATTAAGTCAAGTTTTACTAAAACTAAGAAAGGTAACAGGTTTAAACAGTAATTAATGTTCATCATTGTAGAATTAAGACAAACCAAGGTCAGGTCCCTGAATCACTGTAACTATAGTATATGCTCAGCTGTGACAAGCCCTGCTCTCTCCAGGACCGACATAGAGAATTCTGTAAACTCAGGACTAAATAAAGTTATGCTGTTAGGCACTTCTTTTCAGTTATACCCGTATATTGTGAAATCAGCGGTAAAGTAAATATGTAGGCAATACCTTTCATGTGACTAAGTCAATATATTTTGAGGTACAAGCTAATATCTTCCCTCTGGCATAGTTCCTTCATGATTATATTGTGAAATCATGAATTCATTATCATTTTCATATTGTGAATTATGAATTCTTTCTCATTATTATTTTCATATTGTGAAATCATGAATTCTGCAAACCATTTAAAAAGCATTGTTTTGCCCCCCTGTAATCTTCCTTTGCACTCTTCCTGCGGTAAGTGTGTATGCCATGGTGTTTATAAACTGTATAATCCTCTCATTGGGTGCAATGTTTAAACAATAAGATCCCAGAACAATTTGGATATGTAATTATCTGCTTATTCTGGCACCAGGCCAAACACTTAATTAATGATGTTTTGCATTGCTGAATACATGTCTACATTCAATGTGTATATCCATGACAGTGGGATGCTACTTAGCTGGTTTTTCTACCATACTTGCTAAAGTCATTTTCATGCGGACCTGTTTTTGTTCATGCCAAGAAATATATGCGGTCTAATAAACCTCAGATATTTGTCTTTATTAGGCTTTAAAATAGAGCAATTAACCACTTGTCATCTGGCCTAATTTTGACATTTCTCATATACATGTAAAAAAACTTTTTTTTGCTAAACAATTACTTAGAACCCCCCCCCCCCATAAATGCTGAAACTAACCTAAAAATCTACATAGACGGTGCTTTAAAAGCCTTCACAAGTTACTAGTTTAGAGTTAAACGTGAGCTCCGGAACTAGAATTATTGCTCTCACTCTGAAGTTTGCAGCACTATCCCACATGTGTGGTGCAATCACCATGTACATATCCATGCGGGACCTACGTGCGCATTTTCCTTTGTGCATGCACACAGGGGGACAGGGGTGCCTGAATTTCTTTTTTTTTTTTTTACTTCATTTTTTCTATAAATTTTTTTTATTCAACCTTATTGCTATTATGAAACATTTCTTGTAATCGCTTTGGGTAGTGACAGGTACTCTTTATTGAGAGACCAGGGCTCTATTGGACCCCTTATCCTTCCTCCGCTCCCCAAGACAGCCAATTAAACACAGGACGGTTTGCTAGGTAAATACAGAACTGAAACTGGAAGTGAGGAAATCCTCCTATCTTACAGCTTTGTTCATCACAGAGGAGAGGGAGGAATAAATGTTCCTCCACCTCTCTGTGCAGCCGGTCCCAGGCTCCCCAGTGGTATGGGACAGCCTGGGAACAGCAGCGGGAGGAGGGGGCCTCTTCTGAGCCCAGTAAAAGTGATTGGCCAGCTGTAGGGTGGCTCGTATCACTTTTTCAAAAAAGCCAATTGCTAGTTGAAACGTAGTACCAGTATCATGGCTGCAGCTGCATATATATCATCCTGGTATAACCGCTTCTTGTCCAGGATTTACAATTAGGAAGTGGTGAAACACCTCTACAGTAAACCCTGTATATAATGCACCTAGCAGTCCACAGGAAAAAAGTATGTTTCCAAAGCTGCTGTGAAAAACAGAAAACATTTCTCCTATGTGTAATTAACGGAAGTGTATGTGCTTTACTTTCCTATTTACCGGGACTATAAATAACAGGGATATTGTATATGATACCTGTTCTTAGAACATTACTGTCTTTCCTCTAAAACGTTTTAATGTCTGACTGTCTTTGGATAAAGGGTCAGTGACCTGGAACAAAGGAAGTCAGAAATCTTAATTTTTATTCAAGAGGTATTGAATCCACTGAGCCAGCATCAGCCAAGCAACTAGCATTATCAAAAGTGGGTGACAGCAGTGGCAGCTTGCAAATTTCAGTACTGGTTTTTCCAAAGATGTGTCACAAGCTTGTGAGTCTTGGACATGGCTGTAATATCACATCTATCTATTTGGCTGTTTTCCTTAAAATAAGTTCCAATTTGCCAATGAGGCCTCAGAAAATTCCTTCCCAGCAGGTGTTAATTGTCTAAAATGTTCCAGTCTTTGGTTACAAGATTAGATAGCTGTCTTTTGATTACTTTGGAGAGCTATTGTAATTGAACTTCTTTTCAGAATATGCTGCCAGGGTTTCTCCGAGATAGACTTGATATGCTGAACTGGAAATGGAATCAGCATCTCCCTCTAGAAATAAGTTTACTAAAGCTTAAGGTCTTATTATTTGAAATAATACGATTTTATACAAGGATTGACGGAAGCTTACAGTAGTCTAAGGTACCTACAGACTGCAGACAACAGCGGCTGTACAAATATGAAAGTGTGCTTCAGATGAATTTGAATGTCTGCCTGATATTATGGAGAGGGGAGAGCAAGCACTCCAAACTGACTTGGGCAATGGACATTAGGTAAGAACCAAAGTCATCTACACTATATAGCCAAACATTTTTGGACACCTGACCATCACACTTTGTATGAGCTTATTTCAAAACCATTGGTATTAATCCACTGCTGCCCCTAGCATTTGATCTCCCATGTGAAGCATGAAGTGCTCAGCAAAGTGAAAAAAAAAAAAGTTAAAAAAATTAAGGTTTCCATACTTTTTTAGTGTTTCTGTGGAAATTTGTGCCCATACCGCCATATAAGACACTTTTTAAGCTTGGGTACTACTGTTGGGTAAGAAGACCTGGCTTAAGTGGGGTACACACTAGTAGAAAATCTGCCGAAAATTCCCGTCCGAGATAAAATCGTATGGTTTTCGGCTGGTGTGTACACAACTTTCAGCAGCCGATGCCGACATTTTCAACGAGGGACAAACACCAAAATTTTTATCGTCCGTCCCCAGACGACCAATTTCCGCTTAATGTGTATGCAGTACGTCCGTGAAAAATCGGATACGAAAGACCGCTCAAGATCTGAAGTTGCTGACAACCCGGAAGTCTGGGAACAAATGTCCCAAAAAAAAATAAATAAAATCGGACGAGAAATTTTGTGAACATTTATGCACTGTCAACTAAAAACGGTAATGAACGCTGAGCAAGAAAGAGAAAAATCGGAGGATATTTCGTCCGATTTCTGTCAAGTGTATACGGGCCTTTACTGTCAGCATTCCAGATCATCCTAGAGGTGTTCAGTAAAGATGAAGTTAGTGTTTACCAAAGGCCATTAAGATTCCTCCACACCACTCTAGTCAAATCATGTCTTTATAGACCTCACTTTGTACACAAGGGCACAGCCATGATTGAAAGAGCCTTCTCAAAACTGTTGCCACAGGGTTGCTATTGCACAAGTGTCTAAAATATCTGCATTTTATATACGATAGTGAATAATTAATAATTTAGATGAGTGTCTACATAATTTCAGCCATATAGGTGTGATGTTCAGGAATCCACAAACTTTGGTCTATATAGCATGTGAAGGTCCTCTCCAAATGGGATAAATGTTCTGCAATATTGGTCTACTGGCACCTGTAGGCCAAACAAAAGAGTTTTGACATGATTTACTAAATATACAGTATCTCACAAAAGTGAGTACACACCTCACATTTTTGTAAATATTTTATTATATCTTTTCATGTGACAACACTGAAGAAATAACACTTTGCTACAGTGTAAAGTAGTAAGTGTACAGCTTGTATAACAGTGTAAATTTGCTGTCCCCTCAATACAACTCAAAACACAGCCATTAATGTCTAAACCGCTGGCAACAACAGTGAGTACACCGTAAGTAAAGATGTCCAAATTGGGCCCAATTAGCCATTTTCCCCTCCCCGGTGTCATGTGACTCGTAGTGTTAAAAGGACTCAGGTGTGAATGGGGAGTTAAATTTGGTGTTATCGCTCTCACTCTCGCATACTGGTCACTGGAAGTTCAACATGGCATCTCATGGCAAAGAACTCTCTGAGGATCTGAAAAAAAAAATTGTTGCTCTACATAAAGATGGCCTAGGCTATGAGAAGTTTGCCAAGACCCTGAAACTGAGCTGCAGCACGATGGCCAAGACCATACAGCGGTTTAACAGGACAGGCTCTACTCAGAACAGACCTCGCCATTGTCAACCACAGAAGTTGAGTGCAAGTTCTCAGCATCATATCCAGAGATTGTCTTTGGGAAATAGACGTATGAGTGCTGCCAGCATTGCTGCAGAGGTTGAAGGGGTGGGAGGTCAGCCTGTCGGTGCTCAGACCATATGCCGCACACTGCATCAAATTGGTTTGCATGGCTTGGCTGTCATCCCAGAAGGAAGCCTCTTCTAAAGATGATGCACAAGAAAGCCCACAAGCAGTTTGCTGAAGACAAGCAGACTAAGGACATTTGTTACTGGAACCATGTCCTGTGGTCGTATGAGACCAAGATAAACTTATTTAGTTCAGGTGGTATCAAGTGTGTGTGTGACAGCAACCAGGTGAGGAATAAAAAGTGTTATAATGACCCCCGGAGAAGCCGGCATTCAGTGGTTACAGAAGGATAATGGAGAGGATGAGCTCCTGTATATGCCACCCCTTCTGTCCAAGTGTATAACAGAATGGGACAGGGAGGTTGCACAGGGCACGGTCGCCATTGCGACCCCTGATGCTACACCAGTGGTTGGGGGAGTGTGGTAAAAACACGTCTCAACAATTGGGGTTTTAACACTCCCCCACACTAATCGCAAATTTAAATGAGCCCTTACTGTCCTGAGCCCCCTATAAGGCTGCTTACACACTGATGCACTATGGTTTACCTGCACGGCAGGTGCAGTGCAGTGCACCTGTGGATTTTCAGGGGGTTAGCTTCGCTTTATAGGTAGGAGGAGGAAGGCTGCTCAGGTGAGAAAAAGTGCTCCGGTGCAGGTCGGATCCATCATCCAAAAATGCAAAATTCGAAGAAAAAGTGACCGCACTCAGGAGAAGTTTGAAGAATGAAGTGTTTATTTCCCTGTGGAATATAATCCATACAAAACTTCACATAGACACAGGAACAGGTAAACGCGTTTCATGATTCTAAGATCGCTTAATCATTTGGTAATGATTAATAAACACTTCATTCTTCAAACTTCTCCTGAGTGCGGTCACTTTTTCTTCGAAGTTAGCTTTGCTTTGCCATAGACTTCTATTAAATATTGCTGGTGTAGTGCACTTTCTAGAAGCGCACCAAAACTCCTGCATTTCAGGAAGCGCACCAAACCCCCAGTATACTGTATAATTGAAGTCTATGACTCAGTGCAGCTAACCCACAGGAAAGCTGCAGGTGCACTGCACTGCACCCACGGATTAGTGTGAAAGCAGCCTAATAGTTGTTAACCCCTTTATAGTTGCTAATATGCCCATTGCAAAGGCATGTATGTATATGTTATTTAATACACTGACCTTTTTTTCCTCTTCCAGCTTCTGCTGGCATCACTCTGTCTCCACGCTGCAGGAAAGGTCCCAGGCAAAGTGCACATGTTATCTCACTGTGCCTGGGACAGGAGCCAGCACTACAGAGGAAGTGTCAGCTTATTCGGCTCCTACTCCCTCCACGTCCGTCTGCGACCGGCGCCAGCTCAATGTACTCTGATGCTCTGGGATGGCAGGTCGGCAAGCTCAGATCGCGATCAATGGGTTGCTGACCCCGGCATGTGCTTCCCTGGTTTAAGGTTTGGAGGGCCACATCAGAGGGCTCCGAGGGCCACAGGTTGAGCAAAAAATTCCCAATCATGTGCAAGCAAAATAAATAAAAAATTAAAAAAACTAATTTTTGCTGGCACATGATTGGATGATGGAAGTTGGAAAACCTAATTTACTGAGCTCTGGGGAAAATCTCCTTGCAGAGTGCAAATGCACTTTTAAAGGGAACAGTCTGCTTGCCTTTTGTAAATCTACACCAGTAACTGCATGTGCCTGTCTTGAAATCTTTTGAATAATGCAAGTAAGAATCTGCCACCATGTGTGCTAACAAGCCTTGAATTGTAACAGACCTGGAAAGGCTTACATTTTCTTATATACAAAAGCAGCTCTGAGTTCTTTTATCTGAAAATCCTATTTTCTATAGACCTTTATAAGGTTGGTTTTCAGCCAGTGGTACATGTATCCCTAGGGGTGGATCTGTAAGGTTAAAGAGGTATCGTTCATATTAAACTCAGAATTAAAGATTAATATTCTTTTAGAATTACGGTAATAAATCATGGCAAACAAAATCCTGTAGGTAAATTTCAGTAATTAACCACTTGCTGACTGCCAGCAGTATATATACTGCGACAGGTCGGCTCTGTCTCGCAAAATGACATAACTGTACGTCGCTTTGCGGAACCACGAGTGGGGGTGCGCAAGCGCCACGGGGGGAGCTAATCAGCGGGTCCAGAGGCCGGGATTGCCTCTGGGCACCCACTTTTGCTCCCCGTGGAGAGAGAACGGTGGTCTGCCGTTGTAAACACGGCAGACTGCTGTTCTGCCAGTAATGAACACAGGGATCATGTGCTCCTCTTATTTCGGAACACAGGTCTCTGTGTTCATTCAGTAAATATCCCCCCCACAGTTAGAAAGCACCCGTAGAGACACATTTAATCCTTTGATCGCCCCTGCCAGTGTCATTAGTACAGTAACAGTGCATATTTTTAGCACTGGTCCCCCCAAAAGTGTCAAAAATGTCAGTTAGGTGTCCAATTTGTCCGCCGCAATGTCATAGTCCCACTAAAAATCGCTGATTGCCACCATTACTAGTAAAAATAAATAAATAAAAATAAAAATGCATCAATCTTTCCCCTAGTTTGTAGACACAATAACTTTTGCAAAAACCAATTAATGTACACTTATTGGGATTTTTTTTTACCAAAAATATGTATCAGAATACATATTGGCCTAAAATGATGAAAACATTTGATTTTTGATTTTTTTTTTTTTTTATTATTGGGAATGTTATATAGCAGAAAGTGAAAAATATTGTTTTTTTTTTTTTTTTTCAGAATTGTCGCTCTTTTTTTCTTTATAGCGCAAAAAAATAAACATTGCACAAGTGGTCAAATACCACCAAAAGAAAGCTCTATTTGTGGCGGGGAAAAAACATCAATTTTATTTAGGTACAGCATTGCATGACCGCACTATGGTCAGTTAAAAATCACAGTGCCGTATCGCAACAAATGGCCTGGTCATTAAGGGGGAAAACCTTGTGGTCCAGAAGTGGTTAAAGGTTTTTTTTTTTTTTTTTTTTAGATATTTATAGATATAGAAGGTAAATTCTGCATTGTAAGAATCTGTACAGTTCCATGTGCTTTTATCACACATTATGGCATGCTGTATTGTGTAGTGATATGATTTAATTACATTTTGCAGCATGTCTATTCCATGTTCTTGCCTGGGGAAAAAATACTGAGGTTCATATGGTATATTGTGTTTACAATAAAAAAATAGACTATATGTTGGTTTAATGCATTACCTTAATTTCTTTTGGCCCCTAAAATTCACATTGATGCAGGAAAATTCAGGCTGAGCTTTCTTTAACACGCTGAACAGCAGCACAGAAATATGAACAGGTCTGATTGATTTGTATGGCAGTCCAAGGGTAGCTAGCAGTGCCAGGAACAACTGTCAGGTGAACTCAGCCTGCAAGAGTAAAGCAATAAAAATACAGAATAATATATAGGAGATACAAAAAGGGGGTATTTGGCAACAACCTGATATTGTACAGTGGTACATAAAATAAATCAACTCAGAAAACACTGATCTGCTGTATATCATTACTCTACTAAACACACTTACAAGGACAAAGCTGTAACTGTATATATTATGCAGGAACTTAAATTATTACCTCTCTAGTCTATTAATGTTGACAGTAAAAATGTTATCACAGCTACGTGGTGTGGGCTGTCAAAAGAAAGAAAAATCACTCTTTTGTCTTCTGGAGTGGACTTTTTATCACAAGCCATGAAATACTGAGCTGGTGCTTTTACATAAACATTGTACCTGTTTTAACACCATGTTTTGTCTATGTAAGTGGAGATCCATTGTCTATAGTATAGCTTGGCGTCTTTATCTGCATCCAAAAATTTTCAATAGAAGTAGTAATACTAGCTTTCTAGGTTTCATGTAAACTTCCACGTTTATTTAAAAGGTAAGTGTAGTCGGAGGAAAATGAACAGATAAACATCATAGGGGTAGACTGGATAGACGGCACACTGCTAGATGTAGGAGGTCAAAATGAAATTGCCTTAGCTGTGCACATTAGCAGGTGCTTCATTGTGGTCACATGAGATCAGAAGACAACGTGTGCTGCTTATAAAGAGAAAGGATCTATTGTTACTGGTAAGGCTAGTCACACCAATACTGGAAAGGGAAAGAAAGCAAATTTGGTTTTCAAGAGCAGGATTAATGCATAAAGATACATAAAAAAATAAAAACGTTCTGTTTTAAAACCAGAACTGAAAACCCCAAAACAATAATTCATTTCTTGATAATTATTCAGAGATTATTATTAGTTTTTTTAATTTTTTTTATTCATTTTTTGAGAATAAATATGGCTTGTATAATTTTCAATATATTGGCAAACTTTATATGGCATAGTTTTAGGAAGTGTGCAAAAACATTTTTGTTGTGCATAATAGCCAGTCAAATTTTGGAATCCTAGGAGAGGCAAAATGAGAGGAAGAAATTAGGAAGATTTGTAATACATTTTTTGAGTAAAGTTAAGGAATATATTTTTTTACCATTTAAAAAACAGGTGATGAATTAAAGGGTTTAAGATTTGTTTGGGACTGGTAATTGTTGGGACTCGTAAAAATCATATATAATAGAAAGTGTTTCCACCTTTGTAGCACCATATACTATATGTATTTGTCTTAGTTCTTTACATTTTCTGTATCTGTATTGATTCCTCACTGATTTTTCTTGTTGTGCTTGCGCATGGATCAGTCAAACCGCAGGCAGCATTTCTCCAGGGAGCATGGGGATGTCATTCTCCCTGTGGAATTTTACGTTACTCGATGGAGATTGTAGAAACAGAATTAAAACTTCTATTGTTGTAGCATGAATAGGATTCATTGACTGGAGAGAGGGACACATCCAACAACTTCACAGAGCTGTAGCTAGAGGAGTGATCTGTAAACCATATGACTCCTCTATGATGTTGCTATGAGGAAGGCGTAAAGCCGAAACGCGTCAGAATCTGTCCTGTTGTCACCTCTATCCATGTTGGAATAAAGCATTTTACTTGGAAGAAGACTTTTCGTGTGCCGGCTTTATTCATATAACCTCTATGATGAATGTCTGACTGATCATATACATGTAATATGTCATCCGCTCAATTTCTGCTCATTCAGGTTGGTCCTCCCACTAACTAATTGTTGGTTACTCTTAAAAAGATTGCACAGATTGTACAGCCAGTTTAGCAATTTCTGATACATTTTTCATGATGAGACTTTATGTAGCAATCGGTGATCTGAAACCGAGGCAACAAAGGTCTGTGCCTGGGGCACTTTATGAAAAACAAGCACATAATTTTAACTTGGCAGAGGCCAGGGCTAAAAATTTAAGTTTACCTATACTGCTATAAAGGTATTCTTATTAAAGCTGTCCCAAACAATATAGTTAAAAAATTTATTAAAGGATAAGTTCACCTTTAAAAAAAATCATAAATGCAGATCTTTTTGCAAGTAAAACAAAATGTACATTTATTCTTTTTTTTTTCACTAGGAGCCTACAAAGTATTGCACCCGAGATCAGTAGATCAGGGGTGCAATGCAGTGCTCTTGCAGACTGTCAGTGTAAGCTGTCTGCTCGTACCTCACACCTCACAAATGCAGGCAGTTACACAATGACAGGAAACGTCAATGAACTACCTACAGAGCTCAACAGCGCCCTGCTAATTCATTGAGAACTACAAGCTGAAAGCAAAAAAAGGCTGTGCGTACTTGTAGTTCATTTATTCACAGATCTGTGAATAAATGATGCAGACAGGTGTCTGGAGCCCTGCACGGTCACAATTTATTTTTTTTAAAATTGTGACAGTGAGTTCGGGGAGAAGATCCTTGGCTCACTGTCCCTAGAGGCAGCGGATTCGGGAGAGGTTTCAGCAGTGGGAACCGGTTACATATTCCACCCAAAAAACAGGTGGAACATGTTCCCAAAAGGTGAACTTGTCGTTTAATGTTTCAAAGGCAAAGGCATATCCAAAATGAAATATCCAATCGGAAAAAATGTAACATCTATGGGCACCCTTAAAAATACACAAATAAAATCTTCCATTATAATTAGATTATCAATCATTGCCCAACCCTGCTAATTCTGAGTAATGCGGGTACTTTGAGCTCTGTCTCTCTGTAATCACATTACATTCCAGAAAATGGATTAAATTCATTATTTTCCTAAATTCTACAAACTATTCCCCATAATGACAACGTGAACGAAGTTTGTTTAAAACCTTTGCAAATGTATTAAAAAATAAAAAAGTGGAAAAGAAATCACATGTCCATAAGTATTCACAGCCTTTGCTCAATACTTTGTTGAAGCACCTATGGCACCAATTACAGCCTCAAGTCTTTTTGCGTATGATGCCACAAGCATAGGTGTGCGCAGCCTATTGCATTAGGGTGTGCCCCCCAAAAGTTTAAATACACATGCATGTGTTTGCCTACATGTACATGGCCCCGATACATTACTCTCCCTGCTGGCAAAGTGAAATAGAAGTGTGTGGCACTTCTTTTATGGCAGAGCAGGTCAGAGGGAGATCTTTCCCATCTCCTCACTGGCAAACAGAGCGATAATGCTAATGTGCCCTAGGTGATTAATGTGTGCCCAGGCACACCCGGCTCACCCTGTGCGCACGCCTATGGCCACAAGCTTGATGCCTATTTTTGGGCAGTTTCTCCCATTCTTCTTTGCAGGATCTCTCAAGCTCCATCAGGTTGGATGGGGAGCATCGGTGCACAGCCATTTTTAGATCTCTCCAGAGATGTTTAATCGGTTTCAAGTCTGGCTTCTGGCTGGGCCACTCAAGGACATTATGTCAGTTGTCCTGTAGCCACTCCTTTGTTATCTTGGCTGTGTGCTTAGGGTCGTTGTCCTGTTGGAAGATGAACCTTTGCCCCAGTCTGAGGTCCAGAGCACTCTGGAGCAGGTTTTCATCAAGGATGTCTCTGGATATTGCTGCACTCATCTATCCCTCAATCCTGACTAGTCTCCCAGTTCCTGCCGCTGAAAAACATCCCAACAGCATGATGCTGCCACCACCATGCTTCACTGTAGGGATGTATTGGCCAGGTGATGAGCGGTGCCTGGTTTTCTCCAGAAATTACACTTGCTATTCAGGCCAAAGAGTTCAATCTTTGTTTCTTCAGACCAGGGAATTTTGTTTCTCATGGTCTGATAGTCCTTCAAGTGCCTTTTGGCAAACTCCAGACGGGCTGTCATGTGCCTTTTACTAAGAAGTGGCTTCCGTCTGGCCAGTCTATCATACAGGCGTGATTGGTGGAGGGCTGCAGAGATGGTTGTTCTTCTGTAAGGTTCTCCTCTCTCCACAGAAAAACACTTGAGCTCTGCCACAGTCCCCATCAGGTTGTTAGTCACCTCTCTGTCTAAGGCCCTTCTCCCCCGATTGCTCAATTTGGCCATGCAGCCCACTCTAGGAAGAGTCATGGTGGTTCCAAACTTCTTCCATTTACAGACGATGGAGGCCACTGTGCTCATTGGGACCTTCAATGCTGCAGAAATGTTTCTGTTCCCTTCCCCAGATCTGTGCCTCAATACAATCCTGTCTCAGGTGTCTACAGACAATTACTTGGACTTCATGGCTTGGTTTGTGCTGTGACAGGCACTGTTAACTGTGGGACCTTATATAGACAGGTGTGTGCCTTTCCAAATCATGTACAATCAACTGAATTTACCACAGGTGGACTCCAATCAAGTTGTAGAAACATCTCAAGGATGATCAGTGGAAACAGGATGCATCTGAGCTCAATTTTGAGTGCCATGGCAAAGGCTGTAAATATTTATGTGCATGTGATTTTTTTCGTTTTTTATTTTTAATAAATTTGCAAAGATTTCAAACCAACTTCTTTTACATTGTCATTATGGGGTATGCTTTGTAGAAATTTTTGGAAAAAAAATAATAAATTTAATTTATTTTGGAATAAGGCTATAACTTAACATAACAAAATGTGGAAAAAGTGAAGCGCTGTGAATTCCGGATGCATTGTATATGTCCTGGGTGTCAAATAGGTTTTGTATACCAACTCACAGGTAGTCCCTGAGTCACATACATCCGACTTACATAAAAATTAATAATTAAAAATGGAGGGAGACAACAGGAAGTGAGGAGAAATCTACCTCTAGGAAGGGGAATTCACTCCTGGAAGAGTTCTCATGGGAAAAAGGTGTCTCCACTGAAGCTTTATTTTACCAATTAATCAATTAATCAATTTTAATTAATTAATCAATTTTACCAATCCTAGTTTCCACAAAAACCCAAATCCCAAAATTTTCAAATTGTTATAGGGACATAAAGTAAGGTGAAATCTTCTGAACAGGGGCACAGACAGCAAAACAAACCTTACAGGGGTGTTAACCCTTCCCTATGCTATCCAAAAAACGTGAAAATATTTTTTTTTTTTTGGCTGGAGCTACACTTAAAAAATTTACCTGTTCCAACTTGCATACAAATTCAACTTAAGAACAAACCTACAGAACCTATCTTGTTTGTAACCCGGGGACTGTCTGTACTTCTTTTATTTAAAACTTTCAACAACTTGTTGATCACACTTTTATACTATGAGCTGTAGGTATAATCCTTTTTAGCAAGGGTTCCCCAAGACTGGATAATTAATTCAAGGGATCCTCAGCGGTAAAAAGGCTGAGAAAGACTAATCTACAGTGGGTACGGAAAGTATTCAGACCCCCATAATTTTTCACTCTTTGTTATATTGCAGCCATTTGCTAAAATCATTTAAGTTCATTCTTCTTCCTCATGAATGTACACATAGCACCCCATACTGACAGAAAAACACAGAATTGTTGACATTGTTGCAGATTTATTAAAAAAGAAAAACTGAAATATCACATGGTCCTAAGTATTCAGACCCTTTGCTCAGTATTTAGTAGAAGCCCCCTTTTGATCTAATAAAGCCAGGAGTCTTTTTGGGAAAGATGCAACAAGTCTTTCACACCTGGATTTGGGGATCCTCTGCCATTCCTCCTTGCAGATCCTCTCCAGTTCTGTCAGGTTGGATGGTAAACGTTGGTGGACAGCCATTTTTAGGTCTCTCCAGAGATGCTCAATTGGGTTTAAGTCAGGGCTCTGGCTGGGCCATTCAAGAACAGTCACGGAGTTGTTGTGAAGCCACTCCTTCGTTATTTTAGCTGTGTGCTTAGGGTCATTGTCTTGTTGGAAGGTAAACCTTCGGCCCAGTCTGAGGTCCAGAGCACTCTGGAGAAGGTTTTTGTCCAGGATATCCCTGTACTTGGCCGCATTCATCTTTCCCTCGTCCTGTCCCTGCAGCTGAAAAACACCCGCACAGCATGATGCTGCCACCACCATGCTTCACTGTTGGGACTGTATTGGACGGGTGATGAGCAGTGCCTGGTTTTCTCCACACATACCGCTTAGAATTAAGGCCAAAAAGTTCTATTTTGGTCTCATCAGACCAGGGAATCTTATTTCTCACCATCTTGGAGTCCTTCAGGTGTTTTTTAGCAAACTCCATGCGGGCTTTCATGTGTCTTACACTGAGGAGAGGCTTCCGTCATAAAGCCCCGACTGGTGGAGGGCTGCAGTGATGGCTGACTTTCTACAACTTTCTCCCATCTCCTGACTGCATCTCTGGAGCTCAGCCACAGTGATCTTTGGGTTCTTCTTTACCTCTCTCACCAAGGCTCTTCTCCCCCGATAGCTCAGTTTGGCCGGACGGCCAGCTCTAGGAAGGGTTCTGGTCGTCCCAAACGTCTTCCATTTGAGGATTATGGAGGCCACTGTGCTCTTAGGAACCTTAAGTGCAGCAGAAATCTTTTTGTAACCTTGGCCAGATCTGTGCCTTGCCACAATTCTGTCTCTGAGCTCTTCAGGCAGTTCCTTTGACCTCATGATTCTCATTTGCTCTGACATGCATTGTGATCTGGAAGGTCTTATATAGACAGGTGTGTGGCTTTCCTAATCAAGTCCAATCAGTATAATCAAACACAGCTGGACTCAAATGAAGGTGTAGAACCATCTCAAGGATGATCAGAAGAAATGGAAAGCACCTGAGTTAAATATATGAGTGTCACAGCAAAGGGTCTGAATACTTAGGACCATGTGATATTTCAGTTTTTCTTTTTTAATAAATCTGCAACAATGTCAACAATTCTGTGTTTTTCTGTCAGTATGGGGTGCTATGTGTACATTCATGAGGAAGAAGAATGAACTTAAATGATTTTAGCAAATGGCTGCAATATAACAAAGAGTGAAAAATTTAAGGGGGTCTGAATACTTTCCGTACCCACTGTATATGATGCTGGAATTGATTACTATGAAACGAGATGTTTCTGCACTCTGCACAAAGCAGCTCACAGAAATGCTTGTACTCGTTTTCGTTGTGTGTAGGTATATTTCTCATTGTGTGTAGTAACCATAGTTATTTCCTCCTGAGATCTATATACATCAATCAGTAACTCTTACTTTTTTGTTTTGGCAGTTTTCATATGCAGCTTCATGGTGGCCGCTCCGATATTTGGTTACTTTGGAGACCGCTTCAACAGAAAAGTGATCCTGAGCTGTGGGATATTCTTCTGGTCAGCCGTCACCTTCTCAAGTTCCTTCATCCCCAAGCAGGTAATATATGAATGGATTGCAGAGTGTTAGAGAAAGAATGCCCGAGATAGACAAGATGCATTATGCCTGGGACACATATTTGCAGAATACCAGTTTCATTTCTTGCTGCCTGTACTGCGTTTATTTTTATTACATGGAGCATTATGAGTGCTCCATGTACTATATCTCACAAGCATTAGGTAATTCATATTTTCTTTTCTGAGAACTATTCAGGTGATCATATGACATACGGAGGAAACGGTCTCACAGAATATGACACTACAAGCTTGGTTCCTATTTTTGGGCAGTTTGCAACAATAAAGTTGCAAACTCATTTTTGGTATTAAAGGTATAACTTACATTTAAAAAAAAACAGTTTTGTTTTTATAGTATACACAAGCTACAGTGGAAATAATATAGTATTTTAATTTAAAGGGCTACATATGATCTCTTGTATCCCAGATCTTCCATAGTGTTACAATGGTGCTTCAGTGCCAGTTCACGCATATGCGATGCGGGAATCCGCACTCGACTCGCAGGCAGTTCAAACTGCCATATGCCAATCGCTGGGGGTGTCAATACAAAGTTAATGACACCCCCAGATCAGTTCGCATATCGCAGTGCAAACTGTCAATTCAGACATGAATCGGATCGCATAAGTGTGAACACCCATGCGATCCGATTCTGGGGCAGACCAAAAAAGGGTCCTGTGCCACTTTGGTCTGAATGCGATGCAAATTCAGACATACAATCTGTATGGCTGAATTTGCAACGCTCAGACATCGCATGTGATTTGCAGAGCAGTGTCCTCCGAATCACATGTGATGTCTAACATCGTATATGTGTGAACCGGAACTTAGAGGTACCTTACTGTTACCTAGCTAATGCCCCAATAAAGTTTTTGCCCACAACTTTGCAACTCACAACTTCAGCTTTAAGTAGAAAAAGGGAGCAGCATTTTTTTAATGACAGTCCTCCTAACTGTAGATTAGATAAAATGGTTGAGTTAAACCTAATATGTAAATATTACAATCGTGTTTTTTTTTTTTTTTTCTTTCTCTGAGATACTACGTAATTTGGGACCTGGTCCAATTACTCCCCAGATATCTTTGTCTGTATGTCTTTTACGCATGTTTTGCCAGCTTTCTATAGGTTTATATGGGTTTAGCACCTACTAACATGGTAAAACTCACAGTGACATCAGTATTGCATGTAGTATGGGGCAAATACAAAGAGGTATGGGATATTTATTTACACACTCACCATACCTCAGCATTCCATGTGTAGTGAAGGTTCTCTTCATTTCTATTCCAGAATATATGAACCAATACATTCTATGACGACTAGCATTGTAGAAAGTCTTATACTACATATTGATACAGATAATCACATACCTGGACATTAATAAAAAATCTGCTGCAGATAAAACTGAAAGCCATGCAGCTCCATAGATTGGTCTCAGAGAAGTGCCACACGGCATTACAGAGTCTTAATTGTGTCATTGTCATTCCAATACCGTTTTTACTCAGACTTCTGTTTCAACCTGTCAGTTTCTCTTTTGTTGTAATTATGACATAATCTCTTGAGAAAATTACAAGGCTGCAATGAGGTGCTACATTCCTCCTGAGATTAACTAGAACATTCAATGTCACAGCCACAGCTTATATTTAATGACATTGTGTTCACTTACATTCCAGCTGCATGTGTTCTGGCACTCCCAATGCTGATGTGTCTGTCTGCTGGAATATGGAGAATTACTGGGGATATATGTTTACTGTGTAGTTTATGTTTATGTTTTACAATGCCACAATGCCAATTATGCATCCTTCCTTATTCTGAACAATGTCGGATTTGTCATTCTTATTAAGGAATGGTCTAACGAAGACCATACACATTCAAATCTGATTGTTTAATTTTCCTTAGGTCTCCCAGGAAGTAGTTAGAGTAATGAGCGAAAACAGAGTGCGCTGGATAGTGTAGATGAAAACACTTTTTAATAAATCATAATAATAAAATTACGCTTATATTTAAGTGACTTGGGCCGTCAATAGATGGAGCAATTTTCTTTCCTGCAATCTGTGGGGTTGATGGGGTAATCCCTCCTGTGGGGCTATTATGTTCTCCCAGCGGGGTGGTGTCATAGTGAGCCGTCCCCTTTGAGAGAACACACAGTGGTTATTGCTAGCGGCTTTAGCTGCCGGCAATAATCGCATTAAAAATCTGACAGGCTGGTTGTTTCCATGCTGATTGATCAGCCAACTTGGATACAATCAGTCTGCCCATACATGGTTTGAATCTCGATGGGTCCCTGCTGAACCGGCTGAGATTCGAATCGTCTGATAGGCTTTGCTTACCCACCAGGGTCAAAGCAGCAGTTAATAGAAGTATGTTCGTTGCACTAACATGCAGGGCCATGCCCATTCATCAGAGAACCCCTCTTATGAAGTTAGCATATTTACCTGTAGATTAATGGTCTCCGTAGCTACAAGTACTATGTGGTATAAAAAAAGGTGGAATAGGGGTGAGCTACACAAAGAAATCAAGCATTCCGGTACTCCCATTACTATAAAACGTACTATTTCAGCCATGGCCAAACGTTGCGAGAATGACACAAATATTCATTTTCGCAGTCTTCTGCCTCCATTTTTATGATAGCAGTTTGGATATACTCCAGAAGATTATGACGAGTGAGCAGATGAATTGCAATTAATTGCAAAGTCCCTCTTTGCCATGAAAAAGAATTTAATCCCATAATAAATGTAGCACTGCCCCCTTGAGGGCTGCAGAATTCTTCACCTTTCGGATCCCCCTGGGTTACGGTTAGCAACTCCATGCAGAAACTTTAACACTTTACTTTCCGGCTCTGTTCATTGACTGTCTAGGGGGTTTTGGTTGTTTTTGTTGTTATATTATAAATAGGGATGGGAGAAGGGAAGAGTGGGATACTCCAGAATTGAACTATTTACAGTTTCACCTTGCCACTAGGTGAATTTGAGGTAAAGTCTAAAGCCAAAACTATACTCTCTATCTAGCACCTACCTAGGATGGTGCTACATAAACATTTCCACCGCATTTGTGAAGAAGGCTTCAGATCACCCAAGAAAGTCAAGCAAGTGCCAGGACCCTCTCCTACAGTTGATTCAGCTGTGGGATCGGGGCACCACCAGCGCAGAGCTAGTTTAGGAATGACAGCAGGCAGGTGTGAGTGCATCTGCATGCACAGTAAGGTAAAGACTTTTGGCCTGGTGTCAAGAAGGGCAGCAAAGAAGCCACTTCTCTCCAGGAAAACATCAGGGACAGACTGTTATTCTGTAAAAGGTACAGGGATTGGACTGCTGAGGACTGGGGTAAGGTAATTTTCTCTGATGAATTACTTTTCTGACTGTTTGGAGCATCTGTAAAAAAAACTTGTCCGGAGAAGAAAAGGTGAGCACTACCATCAATCCTGTGTTGTGCCAACAGTAAAGTATCCTGAGACCATTAATGGGTGGGATTGCTTCTCCGCTAAGGGAGAGGGTCACTCACAATTTTGGCCTAAGAACACAGCCATAATTAAAGAACAGTATAAAAACATCCTCTCCCAGCCATCCAAGAACAGTATGGTGATGAATAATGCCATTTCCAACATGATGGAGCACTTTGCCATAATATCTAAGTGGCTTGAGGAGCAAAATATTGAAATTTTGGGTTCATGGCCAGGAAACTTCCCAAGCCTTAATCCCATTGAGAACTTATGGTCAATCCTCAAGAGGTTGGTGAAAAAAAAAAAAAAAATACACAAATTCTGGCAATCTCCAAGCATTGATTATGTGAGGATGGGCTGCCATCAGTCAGGATGTGGTCAAGAAATGTATTGACAGCATGCCGGGACGAATTGCAGAGGTCTTGAAAAAGAAGGGTCAACACTGCAAATATTGACTCTTTGCCTAAATCTAATGTAATTGTCAATAAAAGCCTTTGACAGATATGAAATGCTTGTAATTATACTTCAGTATACTATAGTAACATCTGACAAAAAGATCTAAAAACACTGAAGCAGAACACTTTTTTAAAATAATATTTGTGTCGAACTCAAAACTTTTGGCTACGGCTGTAGCGTGACCCTTGATACCCCTTTGTTGGGACTTTACTGATCAGTGAACCTCTGCCCATCTTTACTTCTGAGATTTCTGAGACACTCTGACTCTTTTTTTTTTTTCACCCAATCATGTTTCTCACTTGTTGCTAATTAACCTAATTCATTGCAAAATGTTCTTCCAGCTCTTCCTTGTTAGTACCACTTACTTTGGCCCCTTTCACACGGGCTTTCCATTCGATCAGGCGGACCTGATCGAATGCTCCATGCAGCCCTATGGAGCAACGGATGTCAGCTGTGACATGTCCGCTGACACCTGCTGCTATCCGATCCTATCCATGAAATCCAGACGGATGGAAACCCTATTTTCCATTCTTCTGGAGGATAGGATCGGATGAAAACGGACAGGCGGTCCCCTTTCGTCCGATTTCCCATAGGGGAGAGCGGGGATCTGACAGGTCTGTCTCTGCAAAGTAAGAGATGAACCTTTCATCCGCCTGCTCAGCGGAGATCGACGGATCGATCCCCGCTGAGCAAAACGAAGTCCGTGGGGCAGAAAGCCTGGGTGAAAGGACCTTTTGCCAGCCTTTTATTGCCCTGTCCTAAATTTTGTTTTTGAGATGTGTTGCCAGCATCAAAATCACCGTATTTTTTCCCCTAAAATTGTACATTTTCTCAGTTTAAACATTTGATATGTTTTCTATTTTGAATACAATTTGGGTTTATGAGATTTGCAAATGATTGCATTTTATTTTTTTGTTGATTTTCCACAGTGCCCTAACTTTTTTGTAATTGGGGTTGAAGTTCTTGGTCAAAAAGGGTACGCTCTCTATGAATTTTGTAATTGTAATCATGTTTCAAGCAAGCTGGGAATTATCCAGTCTATACACGAGTTGATTTAACCAGTAGAGTAAGTAGATTGTAATCCATTTAGAGCTTATTCAGATCGGCGCTGAGACCCGTCCTCCATGCTGAGCCACTTTTTGCTGCATTGTGCATCTACCTCCGAGCTGTATGCAAGCAGCCCATAGAAGTGAATGCAGTCGTAGTGGCTGCACAGAAACAGGTGCATGTGAACATTTTGCACTGTGCATTTGTATCTGTGCACCCACTCCTGCTCTCATGTCAGATGTTGACATGTGGCTGTGTCCATGCTGCCTCTCGTCTGCATCCACTCCTATGGGCTGCCTGCATACAGCTCCGAAGTAGATACACAATGCAACAAAAAGTGGCTCAGCATGGAGCCCAGAGCCCATCTGAATGAGCCCTTAGGCTCTTTTTCTCTTTGTATAGAGAGCAATAGATTCCAAACTGTGATCCCAGGGAAAAGGATAGATAGATAGATAGATAGATAGATAGATAGATAGATAGATAGATAGATAGATAGATAGATAGATAGATAGATAGATAGATAGATAGATAGATAGAATTAGATAGATAGATAGATAGATAGATAGATAGATAGATAGATAGATAGATAGATAGATAGATAGATAGATAGATAGATAGATAGATAGATAGATGGATGGATGGAGAGATTAGGATAGATAGATAGATAGATAGATAGATAGATAGATAGATAGATAGATAGATAGATAGATAGATAGATAGATAGATAGATAGATGGAGAGATTAGGATAGATAGATAGATAGATAGATAGATAGATAGATAGATAGATAGATAGATAGATAGATAGATAGATAGATAGATAGATAGATAGATAGATAGATGGATGGAGAGATTAGGATAGATAGATAGATAGATAGATGGATGGATGGAGAGATTAGGATAGATAGATAGATGGATGGATGGAGAGATTAGGATAGATAGATAGATAGATAGATAGATAGATAGATAGATAGATAGATAGATAGATAGATAGATAGATAGATAGATAGATAGATAGATAGATAGATGGATGGAGAGATTAGGATAGATAGATAGATAGATAGATAGATAGATAGATAGATAGATAGATAGATAGATAGATAGATAGAGAGATTAGGATAGATAGATAGAGAGATTAGGATAGATAGATAGATAGATAGATAGATAGATAGATAGATAGATAGATAGATAGATAGATAGATAGATAGATAGATAGATAGATAGATGGATGGATGGAGAGATTAGGATAGATAGATAGATAGATAGATAGATAGATAGATAGATAGATAGATAGATAGATAGATAGATAGATAGATAGATAGATAGATAGATAGATAGATAGATAGATAGATGGATGGATGGAGAGATTAGGATAGATAGATAGATAGATGGATGGATGGAGAGATTAGGATAGATAGATAGATAGATAGATAGATAGATAGATAGATAGATAGATAGATAGATGGAGAGATTAGGATAGATAGATAGATAGATAGATAGATAGATAGATAGATAGATAGATAGATAGATAGATAGATAGATAGATAGATAGATGGAGAGATAGATAGATGGAGAGATTAGGATAGATAGATAGATAGATAGATAGATAGATAGATAGATAGATAGATAGATAGATAGATAGATAGATAGATAGATAGATAGATAGATAGATAGATAGATAAACAGAGCTGTTGCCGAATGTTTTATTTTTGGCTCTGACTGTTCATAACACTCCTGTTTTATACTGATCACACTCCAGAAAAGGCTCTGACTGCATGGCCAGCTTCTCATTTTCCATTCATTGTGAATGTTCGCAGACTGTATTTTCCCTAAATGTCCCAATTTAATATCCTCATTGAGCAGAGAGTTGTTTTCCTAGTGAATAACATTAACAGAAAAAGCACATTTTCTCACTGTGTCAATTTACAGAATCTTCAGTGTAAGAAAGACATAAATACAGTAACTACAGCAGCAAAATAAAAACAAACTTGAACATGTCTTAGAACAATGCTTTCCAACTTTTTTCCATCAAGGCGACCCTTTTAAAATTATGGATAATCTTGAGGCACCCTTTAAGAATTATGGACACTCGAGACACCCCATTCTAAAATGTAAAAAAGCTAAACTAATAGCTTTACATAACACAGCAACATCCACACACATAAGACACTTAACATTAGAGGTGACTTATTCTTACAAAGCAAACACACCTTTGCACACTGGTACTGACTAGTTTTCCAATGTTTCTCTTCTCCCTCAGTTGCTCTCCCTCACTCAGCGAATGTGACCCCAGTACTGAGAGAGAGGGGCAGGAGAGAGGCAAACACAGGGCCATCTTACCGAATGGGCGTGCTGGGGTGCCTCACCTTCCCAGTGACCCACCCCCATCCAAGCATTAGTCCTGATTCCCATTTGCATCCTGCTGCCGAACTTAGCAGGTGGCAAGAGCCTGTCGGCCCTGCGCTGCTGTCAGGCCATTTAGGCCATGGAGAGGTAGCCCACAACTGCAGGAATGCCTGTCCACCTCCACGGGAACAGGCATACACAGGACAGTACAGTCTGACTCCCGTCTGTGTGTGTATTCACCGGAGCCAGCCGCCCAACTTGGAAGCTGTCATTAGCCTTATCCATAATTTGCATTTTTATTCCCGTGGGTGATTGTGTAGACAGGGCCCCAGTGCACTGCATTGCCCGGGGCCCTTTAATGCTCTTAAGATGGCACTGGGCAAACAAGGATACTGTGTAGGTACCCGACATACTCCCTATCAACCAATGAGGTCACTAGTGGCTAGGATAATGATGCAATGATTAAGCACAGGAGTGAAACGCATCTGTTGACCAGTATGCACCGTGTGTCACATCGCTGTTTTTATGGATCTAAAATAAAGAAGTGTTTACAGTTTCTGGAAGTGCCGCCAGCCTTTCTTTCTTTTCACATGCTCTTCTGGCCGCGGACCAGGCAGGCACCCAGGTCTACATAGCAGCCAGAGATCTTCACAGGCTTCCCTGGAGCGGTGTCACTTCACACAGTTTGCACTGGTGGCTAGAAAGTTGTAATGGTGCACAATGAAAACCTGTGACTTTGTGTAACTAGAATGGAGGCCTAATCTACCTGCTGGCTTGTATACCATTTTCTGAGCAATTTTAGGCATTTTGCCAAGGCACCCCTGAACAAACCTGAAGGGACCCCAGGGTGCCTGGGAACCCTGGTTTAAAAAGGCTGTATTAGGATATAGAAACTGTCTTCAGGTCCAGACCTAATCTATTTTTATTTACCTTGTTATATACAGAATGTGATTGGCTGGACTATATCATTATTACAGTTACTGCAGGTTTGAAATATTTTCTAGGGACACTGCTAAAGCAGTAAATATTCTTTTGTATGTTTCAGCACCTTACTAAGCACCTTGATCATTGATATCAGTTTCTACCCTGAAAGGAACTTTTATTCAGTTACAGACTAGGGTCACTATAGGGCCAGGTTTTGGTGAAAACCCGTACGATTTGAGAACTGTGGGCAATAATCAGAGCACTGGGAATCGGTGCCAGGACAAAGACATCCAGCGCCCAGGGCAAAGATGCCAAACTGTGCCCCCCCCTTCCCTTAGGGTTAGGGTCAAGGTGCCCCCATCCCTACAATAAACCATTGTGCCCAGGGCAGCCTCCCCTCCTACCCACCCCTTGTCCCGGCACTGCTGGGAATAGACCTACACAAACTAGGGGAGAATGAGGAATGAACGAAGGACCCTAGTGCTGCAATACTGCATGCTAGTTAATAAAATGAAAGACTCAGAAGACTACATTTCTCACCATGACACATTAAATACCTAAATAAAAATGTTTATTTTTGCATTTTAACTGTTAGATCTATTGGCCACATGTCTACAGTACAAAATATCCATTGTCATTCTTTTGTCCCTGAGGTATTTGAAATTTGGAGTATCTAGAGACCCTATGTAGAAAACACATGCCCTGATCTTGAAGTGTTACTAAACCCCCAACAATAAAATCAGTGTATATGCAGTAAAGCATGCTTGTTATACTCACTGTGGAACCTAAGGGATTAATCCTGCACATTGTGTAAAAAGGCTGTTTGATCCTGTCTTCTCTGATCCTCCCCTTCGTCCACACTCCCCAATCCATCTGCTGATAGTACAGAGCCTTGGGGGAACTCTGCACATGCTCAGTCATGCTTAATGCAATGCTCTTGTTTAGCATTCAGTCAGAGGCTAGAGACAGTCGCTTTGCTTCTGACATCCTCTATTTCCATACTGTGATCCTCGTTCTGATGTTCTTATCCACACACTCCTTCAAAAATAACAGGATTCACAAGATGAGCTTATCACTGTGCGATTCTGAGAATCATTATTTTTGATAATGATAACCTTGTAGCCCAGATTCATTTAGACTAGCCATATACCCGTAGAAGTCAAAAAGGGGAGTGATTGGCGCTGCCAGGAAGTTAGGTTAATGGGAAATCTGGGTTAGGCTCCTATAGTTCAAGACCAAGTTCAACACATGCAAATGCACATAGAATGTATGTGGGAATAAGAACTATATAAGTAATAGGATATAAAAACACAATGGGTGTGTAATATGTGTGTAAAATTAACACTATGTGCTGATACCAAATCAATAAATAAATAAATGTGTTCAATACCTAACCGGCTTATTGAGACTCAACATAAATATGCAAATATATGTAAATGTAGGTATAAAAATATAAAAGCATATAAAGATAGTATTAATAAATTATGGTGATATAGAGAGTTAGTGTGCAAAGGTGCTAAAAAATATATAGTGCACTAATCAAACTAAATAAGGTGCATTCCGAATAGTCATAACCATCTATTCAATAAAGTGCAACTGCATACTCATAAGCAATGAAAATAAATAAGTGGGTGAACTATGTGCATCCCACACTGGTGACAATATAAACACTAGTAAATAAATAAGTGCAGCCGTGCAAATAACTATATAAATTATGAAAGTGAGAACCATATAAATTCAAAGGCTCAAAAAGCAGGTTCTGTGTATTTTAAAATTGTCCAAAAATAGTGCAATCAGAGTTGGTACAGAAATCATAAAGTTCTATAGTCCATATAAGGATGGAGTAAGGTGCTCTTTTTTTCTATGAAGCCGGGAGTGCAGTGAGTGATTGGAAGATAGGGTGCTCCCCCTCTCCTGGGGTCCTGTGCTTACCGGATGTCCGTACCCCTACAGGGGTAAATGGCGGGTCGATAACAGGGATCGCTCCCATACACCGGCAATCTGGTTCCGTCCTATCCTTCCTATTACCACTCGTATCCACTCCTTGCTCCGGTACACATAGGGGTTAAAGCATCAGGGAGAGAGCTCCAGTACAATTCCCGGGTATATGAAAAAGGGGAAAAACAGAAGCCTCCGATAGTGCAGGATTGCCTTTAAAACTTTTATTTAGATTCCAAAAAAGACATGTACTCACATAAAATCAACATGCAGCGCATCCGTATGGCATAGGGTCCGCAACTACCTCGTTCGCGGTGCTCGCCTGGGATCAGCGTGCGTTCCTAGCCTCGGGATCGTTCAGACGGAAGTGATGTGGTCACGTTCTCGACGCGTTTCGTCACACTGACGTCATCTGGAGTACATGTCTTTTTTGGAATCTAAATAAAAGTTTTAAAGGCAATCCTGCACTATCGGAGGCTTCTGTTTTTCCCCTTTTTCATATACCCGGGAATTGTACTGGAGCTCTCTCCCTGATGCTTTAACCCCTATGTGTACCGGAGCAAGGAGTGGATACGAGTGGTAATAGGAAGGATAGAACGGAACCAGATTGCCGGTGTATGGGAGCGATCCCTGTTATCGACCCGCCATTTACCCCTGTAGGGGTACGGACATCCGGTAAGCACAGGACCCCAGGAGAGGGGGAGCACCCTATCTTCCAATCACTCACTGCACTCCCGGCTTCATAGAAAAAAAGAGCACCTTACTCCATCCTTATATGGACTATAGAACTTTATGATTTCTGTACCAACTCTGATTGCACTATTTTTGGACAATTTTAAAATACACAGAACCTGCTTTTTGAGCCTTTGAATTTATATGGTTCTCACTTTCATAATTTATATAGTTATTTGCACGGCTGCACTTATTTATTTACTAGTGTTTATATTGTCACCAGTGTGGGATGCACATAGTTCACCCACTTATTTATTTTCATTGCTTATGAGTATGCAGTTGCACTTTATTGAATAGATGGTTATGACTATTCGGAATGCACCTTATTTAGTTTGATTAGTGCACTATATATTTTTTAGCACCTTTGCACACTAACTCTCTATATCACCATAATTTATTAATACTATCTTTATATGCTTTTATATTTTTATACCTACATTTACATATATTTGCATATTTATGTTGAGTCTCAATAAGCCGGTTAGGTATTGAACACATTTATTTATTTATTGATTTGGTATCAGCACATAGTGTTAATTTTACACACATATTACACACCCATTGTGTTTTTATATCCTATTACTTATATAGTTCTTATTCCCACATACATTCTATGTGCATTTGCATGTGTTGAACTTGGTCTTGAACTATAGGAGCCTAACCCAGATTTCCCATTAACCTAACTTCCTGGCAGCGCCAATCACTCCCCTTTTTGACATTTACACCTGACGCTCCCCCATTGGGGGTGCATCTTTTGGAGTGGGCAGCAGCCATTAGTGTTTTATTTATAGAAATTTTACGCACTATTTTATAGATAGTTTATCCTAAGCGCGGATCTTTCTTCTTTTCTTTATATACCCGTAGAAATTTGTTTGAAAATCTTTAATTTTGGAATGTTGTTAAGTTTTCTACTGGATAGTGGAATCAAATCGATGATCATTTTTAACCATAGGGACAAGAAAGTAGAAGGATGAGCTTCTTATCTGAAAAAAGTTCTAACATTTTGGGAATTATCGTACTTATGCGCATGCGCTAGGTACATAATAAACTTGTTTAATACATTTAGGATTGCATTCAAATAGCAAATGTGGATGAAATTTGAAAGGCTTTCAGATGAAATTAGTTGATACAACATTAGCAAGAAAGAATGTTAGGATGAGCAATTTTTCAGAATTTCAAAGAAATGTTTGAACAAAATTCTACTAGTGTATGGCCAGCTTTAGAGTTACATAATAGTATGCTACTGTTTAGAAAAAGAGTAAAAATAAGAGACATACTAAATGATTTTGCTTGAACCTGTGCCTTAAGGTAACCTAAAAAAAAAATTTCTGTATGGTCTGCTTCAGATGAGGACATAAAGTGGGCACTGGGCATTTTTATGGAACTTGCCACCCTCATTTATCAGGATTTGACAATCATAGAAGTAGACTTAGAAGATGCTTAATCCTGACATGTAAAGGCATTTAGATGTTTTATAGCATTAGATGTGTTTGTAAACTGCGGTAGTGTCCCCTGTAGTTTTCTTGTGCTTGATGAGATGACTGGTATTCAGTGATGCCTCAAAATGACTGCCTTTAGAATACAGACAAATATTGGCATGCAGTCCTACAAAGAAGGTGTCTATTCTCATGCAGACTGCGTAAATAATACAAACAAAGTGAATCGCCTAAAGGACACAAGATGAAAACAAAAGACATGACGAGACTTTTTAATGGTGTGCAGTGACCAGAGTCTTCATCACAAAAGCTAACAAGCTTTTTAATGTGACAGCTCCACATCTGTCTAGTTTACAAGTCATTTAAAGTATTAGAATATTTAGTAGAAATGTCTCATATTTACTCTTCATTAACCAGACTTTTTAAAATGTAGACATCATAAATACATGCTTACATGCTAAGAATATAATAAGGCAGGCAATCAGAATTCTAATAAGCGCATGATACAGGAAAGCATTAGCTGGTGCATTGTAGTAGATATAAAGAGATCCGGTCACCAACTTATGAAATGGCAAGTAAGAGAACCAAAAAATCAAGTATTTAAAATGCTACTTGCAGTGATTTTCCTTTGCATTATTTATTTTCAACAGCTTGCAATGGCTACTGCAGACCGATTTAGTTCCCTAATAGAGATGGGGCAAACACCCCCGGTTTGGTTTGCGCCAGAAGTCTCTAACATCGCAAAAGTTCGGACCTGAACCCCATTGAAGTCAATTTTAAAAGTCTATAGTCCCAATTTTGAAGGCTTATATGCAAGTTATTGGCCATAAAAAGGGTATGGGGGCACGGGTACTGCCCTTGGGAACATGTATCAATGCAAACATTTTTTTTTTTAAATAGTTTTTACAAGAGCAGTGATTTTAACTATGCTTAAAGTAAAACAATAATAATGAAAAATTCCTTTAAATATCGTGTCTGGGGAGTCCCTTTATTCTGCCTGTAAAGTGGCACATCTGTACCGTGTATGGAACCAACTACAGCAAAACTGGCATTTATAAAGAAAACAAATTTAATTTCCGGCAATACATAACCATTGCTGGCAATACAAAAATGTAAAAAAAAATGGCATGCCCCCCCCCCCCCCCCCAATCTATACCAGACCCTTCAGGTCTGGTATGGATTTTAAGGGAAACCCCAAAATTTTACAAAAACGGCATGAGGACCCCTCAAAAATCCATGTAACAGTGCATATTTTTAGCACTGATTAATGTAGTAATGTCACTGGTTCCGCCAAAAGTATCAAAAATGTCAGTTAGGTGTCCGATCTGTCCGCTGCAATGTCGCAGTCCTGCTAAAAATCCCTGATTGCCTCCATTACTAGTAAAATAAATAAATAAGTGACATAAATATTTCCCCTAGTTTGTAGATGCGATAACTTTTGCGCAAACCAATCAAAAAATGCTTATTGCGATTTTTTTTTTTTTTTTTACCAAAAATATGTAGCAGAATACAAATTGGCCTAAAAGGACAAAAAATGTTAATTTTTAATTTTTTTTATGGGGAATGTTAAATAGCAGAATATGAAAAAGAATATATATTTTTTTAAGAATTGTCACTCTTTTTTTGTTTATAGCACAAAAAATAAAAACCGCACAGGTGATCAAATACCACCAAATGAAAGCTCTATTTGTGGGAAAAAAAGGACATCAATTTTATTTTGGTACAGTGTCGCACGACCGCGCAATTTTCCTTTAAATTAACGCAGTGCCGAATCGGTTAAAATGGCCTGGTCATTAGGGGGGGGTAAATCTTCCAGAAGGGGTTAGGGGAGTTTAGGAATGTCATACGAAATCATTAAATAAACAAGACAGCCCAAGCTTGTAACATGCAAAGGTATTTGGTCATGTGATCTGTCCTGAATGAACTCTGATTCTCCCCTTCTGGAAAGATCACATGACCTAGTGCCTAGGCCTTCAGAAGTGTGCCCAGAACTGAATGTAACCTGAAAGGTATTTTCTCCAGCAAAGTATTGCAACCAATTACTTTGTATTATTCTATTCCAGCAAGATGTTTAACATACTTTGAAGTCTTCATTTGAATATTAGTCACAGAATAATTCAGACATAATGATTGTAATGTGTCTTTTATAGTACAAATCAGATTTTAAGTGCTGGCAATTCTATATACTCTTGGTAAATTGCAACATGTATTTTGTCATGTATTGTTTGTAAATTGTGTTTGTGTGCTAAAACAAATTTTTTACCTGCAAATGTACAGTACATTATACATGTGGTAGACATTAATGGGTATTCCTGATTTCTCAGTTCATTCATTTCAGTGTTGGCATCTACAAAACTTTCTCTCGGTAACAAAAAACAATAAGGGTAATAAGCAGAATACGCTGTTGTATGCTAATAATTGTTTAACATATACTATACAAGCCATTAGTGTAATGATTTTTCTTCTGTATGTTGGGGCTGCCAACTTGATAGCAGGCTCCCTGCCAGCAGGGATACACCCATCTTTTCTGTTGTTTGTTGTATATTCCCAATGCATGTCCCCTGACCGGTTTCCGTGGCAACTAAAAGAAAATGGTTTAGGCATTAACACTTTCCTACTCTTGATAATGGAATAGTCCAAGTACCATCCTGCCTGTCTTAATGTGGTGGTTAGTAAATAATAGAATTATGTTTCACTGTCTTCCTTTGCAGTATTTTTGGCTGCTTGTACTCTCCCGAGGCTTGGTGGGCATCGGGGAAGCCAGTTACTCAACAATTGCACCCACTATCATTGGAGACCTGTTTACCAAGAATACTCGCACACTTATGCTGTCAGTCTTCTACTTTGCCATTCCTCTTGGAAGGTAAGCATTGTTGTATGTAGTGTACTGTGTTACAAATAGGAAGTGGTCAGTGCATAGTATCCTTAGTTAGCACAATTACTGGGGCTATTTCTAGCCATGTCACACACGTGGCATTCACTTTCCATGCAGAGCCATGCTTTGTACATGTATCAGGGACCTGACACTACAGCTTTTCTTATTTCGTAATCTATCAACACCCACAGCACTCTGATGCTATAAGAATTAACTTTTTGGGCTTTTACAAAAAACATCAAGTAATAAATGTAGAAAAAAACCTCAACATATCTTTTAAATGTATAGTTGATATATTTAACATTGCCAATCAGATCTGACAACATTTTGTAGTTAGCACACATTAAATTGGGACCCTAATATCTCATTAAAGGTGAGCCCAGTCAGAACTGCAAAGTAAATTTTTTGTCTAAGACCTCCAACTTGTAATGCAAGAGTGCTCCTCCATGCTCATTACATGATCCGGGCTCTCTCATAACCTAATGTAACAAAATGTCAGTACTAAGAACTTTTTCTAGCTACCAGCCAGATTAAAATCTGTCTCAGACACTGGAAAAGAAAATCTTCAAAACCCTGCTGCTTTATTTGTAGAGTTAATAGTTTATTCCCAGATACAGTATCTCACAAAAGTGAGTACACCCCTCACATTTTTGTAAATATTTTATTATAGATTTTCATGTGGCAACGCTGAAGAAATGACACTTTGCTACAATGTAAAGTAGTGAGTGTACAGCTTGTATAACAGTGTAAATTTGCTGTCCTTCCAAAATACTTCCACACAGCCATTAATGTCTAAACTGCTGGCAACAAAAATGAGTACACACCTAAGTGAAAATGTCCAAATTGGCCCCAAAGTGTCAATATTTTGTGTGACCACCATTATTTTCCAGCACTGCCTTAACCCTCTTGGGCATGGAGTTCACAAGAGCTTCACAGGCTGCCACTGGATTCCTCTTCCACTCCTCCATGACAACATCACGGAGCTGGTGGATGTTAGAGACCTTGCGCTCCTCCACCTTCCGTTTGAGGATGCCCCACAGATGCTCAATAGGGTTTAGGTCTGGAGACATGCTTGGCCAGTCCATCACCTTTACCCTCAGCTTCTTCTCAAGGCAGTGGTCGTCTTAAAGGTGTGTTTGGGGTCATTATCATGTTGGAATACTGCCCTGTGGCCCAGTCTCAGAAGGGAGGGGATCATGCTCTTCCTCAGTATGTCACAGTACAGGTTGGCATTCCTGGTTCCCTCAATGAACTGTTGCTCCCCAGTGCCAGCAGCACTCATGCAGCCCCAGACCGTGACACTCCCACCACCATGCTTGGCTGTAGGCAAGACACACTTGTCTTTGTACTCCTCACCTGGTTGCCTCCACACACGTTTGACAGCATTTTGAACCAAATAAGTTTATCTTATTTTCATCAGACCACAGGACATGGTTCCCATAATCCATGTCCTTAGTCTGCTTGTCTTCAGCAAACTGTTTGCAGGCTTTCTTGTGCATCATCTTTAGAAGAGGCTTCCTTCTGGGACGACAGCAATGCAGACCAATTTGATGCAGTGTGCAGCGTATGGTCTGAGCACTGACAGGCTGTCCCCCCATCCCTTCGACCTCTGCAGCAATGCTGGCAGCACTCATACGTCTATTTCCCAAAGACAACCTCTGGATATGACGCTGAGCACGTGCACTCAACTTCTTTGGTCGACCATGGCGAGGCCTGTCCTGAGTGGAGCCTGTCCTGTTAAACCGCTGTATGGTCTTGGCCTGTATGGTCTTGGCCACCATGCTGCAGCTCAGTTTCAGGGTCTTGGCAATCTTTCTATAGCCTGGCCATCTTTATGCAGAGCAACAATTCTTTTTTTCAGATCCTCAGAGAGTTCTTTGCCATGACGCGCCATGTTGAAATTCCAGTGACCAGTATGAGAGAGTGAGAGCGATAACACCAAACTTAACACACCTGCTCCCCATTCACACCTGAGACCTTGTAACACTAACCAGTCATATGACACCGGGGAGGGAAAATGGCTAATTGGGCCCAATTTGAACATTTTTACTTAGGGGTGTACTCACTTTTGTTGCCAGCGGTTTAGACATTAATGGCTGTGTGTTGAGTTATTTTGAGGGGACAGCAAATTTACACTGTTATACAAGCTGTACACTCACTACTTTACATTGTAGCAAAGTGTCATTTCTTCAGTGTTGTCACATGAAAATGTAAAATAAAATATTTACAAAAATGTGAGTGAGATACTGTATACAATGTATGCATATATATATATATATATATATATATATATATATATACATATACATGCAGTGTATATATAAACTATATTACCAAACGTATTGGGATGCCTGCCTTTACACACACACATGAACTACTGTATTGGGCATTGACAGAAACTGCTGCTCCAGGGGATTTCACATAGGCTGAAATTAACAAAATCCTGCTGGGGTGCACACCCTGCCACTGCTATAGATTCCAATTGTAAGAAGAGTAGAGGAATGGTTGCACTTCCCATAGGATGCAATCAGAATTTATTGATAAAGTAAAAAAAGGCACAGGATATAACGGGCATCATGCAGGGGACAAATGGATGACGCGTTTCACACGACTAAGCGTGCTTTAGTTGTGTGAAATGTGTCATCCTTTTGTCCCCTGCATGATGCCTGTTATATCCTGTGCCTTTTTTTACTTTATCAATAAATTCTGATTGCATCCTATGGGAAGTGCAACCATTCCTCTATTCTTCTTACTACTGTACTGGACATCATGTTCAGAATTATAGATGCTGAAAATATTTGGCACCCACCCACCCTCCCAAGCCCCCCCCCCCCCCATGCAGTGCAGCTCATGAGTATGTGGATTGAATCGCAAGGAAAGGTGCATTTATTTACACTATATTGTCAAAAGTATTGGGATGCCTGCCTTTATACGCACATGAACTTTAATGGCATCCCAGTCTTAGTCCATAGGGTTCAATATTGAGTTGCCCACCCTTTTCAGCTATATTAGCTTAAACTTTTTGGGGAGGCTGTCCACAAGGCTTAGGAGTGTGTCTATGGGAATGTTTGACCATTCATCCAGAAGCACATTTGTGAGGCCAGGCATTGATGTGGACGAGAAAGCCTGGCTCGCAATCTCCGCTCATAATTCATCCCAAAGGTGTTCTAACGAGTTGAGGTCAGGACTCTGTACAGGACAGTCTAGTTCCTCCACCCCAAACTCGCACATCCATGTCTTTATAGACCTTGCTTTGTGCACTGGTCCAAATCATTTGATGGAGGGGGCATTCCTGCTCCCAACTTTGTGGGAACAGTTTGGAGATGGCCCCTTCCTGTTCCAACATGACTGCACACCAGTGCAGTCTAGATGGAGTAATGCATTTTGAAGGACGACCTGCTTATTCAGGAAGAGGTATTATTTTAGGTGCTATACCTGCAGTAGCATAGTTTATGAGCTCTAAGTCATAATTAAAATTAAACATCATATAAAACACAAAAACTGTATATATATATATATATATATATATATATATATATATATATATATCGTTTCTAAAATTATTATTTAATCAGCTACTTGATTGTGCAGCTGTGTGGACCCGATTGTAGATGTCTCTGTTTAAATATGATTGGTAGTACCTAAAGCAAAGATAAGATGGTTAATTATAACTCATAATTAATATGAATATAATTAATAATAACATTACTTAGCTCAGGCTTTAGGAAGTACACTCCCAGTGGTCCTGTTGGTTTTTTCTGCATTCTGACTGCAGTTGATTACACAGATTAAGATAAACCGTGAGAACTTACTGATGTTAGTTCAGCTGTAGTAATTTTTAGATAGCGTTAGTAGCTTATTATTTAGTTTTCCTTATAGCCTGGAACTACTCTTCTAATACATATTTAGTTCTCAGTGAAAGGCAACAATTTGGCGTGTCCTGCAAATTTCCAAACTGTAAATTTTAAATTATTATTATTAGTGCCAGAACTGTAAAAAATAAAAATATAAGGCAAGAGAGCTTGTTTTGCTGGCCCAACTATTTGAGTAGTACCAGAAAGCACAGCATCTGTGCCAGTCAACATTGGCGGCCCCTACAATAGTTGACCTCTGCACTGGGAGTCAGTAGACTGCGTGGCGTATAACATAAAAGTGGGTTCCTGTAAGCAATTTCCTATAGTGAAGTGGCACAGTGAGATCATTTCCTGACAAATAAACAAGAACAGCACTAATCTACTGTCATTTACTATAAGTATCACAATAAGGAATAGCAGCAGGAGCCCAGCTTGCAAAGTCTCTGGTGTGTATTTGTGCTTCAAAACTACTCTGCTTATCAGATAAGATATGTTTTCATCTGCTTTACTAAATGTAGGCAATGCCTTCTGCCATAGGATTTTGCTGTAACATAACAGACATTCCTACTACCTAGTCTGATGAAATGTGATAAAAAATTTTATTAATGTGTATGTCGGGAAAAAAACAGTGCATGTACAAATCAGTACATCTCTGGAATACATGCACATTTCCCCATGTTGTGTCACTTTAAGAACTCTACAAATACAGAAAAATACCTGCTGATCTGACACAAATCCAGTATGCTTCTACCTTTCTGTTTAAGCTGACAACACGTTGACTCTGCTGCACTAAATCCCAAACAGTAAACTTCCATTATGTTATTGGGAAGAGGAAAGTGTATTCCGTAGTTATAAGGCATAAAACATGTAAACGTGTGCATGGATTGAAGAGCTGTACTTAATGGGGGTTTTTTGTTTGCTTTTTTGCCCAGATATAAAATTTTAAGAAACTAATCCTTTCAAAATGATTTTAGTTTACTAATAAGCAAGTAAAACAACTCCAGTTTTTAAAAGTTAAAGCCCATAAGACAGCTGACTTTCTAGGATGAATTATTAACAATTCTATTTTCTTTTGTTGCCTTTAGTGGCTTAGGCTATATCACTGGCTCAAGTGTAAAGCAAGTTGCAGGGGACTGGCGCTGGGCTCTGAGGGTAAGATATTAATATTGATTTGATTTAACATTGTACAATACTTTTATAGTGCTGAAAACTAAATGATACTTGATAGAGAATGCATAAAAAACACCTGTATAACAATGGCTAGAAACAAGAAAATGGCTAGAGCCCCACGTTAACGCCAATAGTTTACTGAAGCATAGCACATATTTTTTGTCTCTCACAGTTTGACTGCCTATTTTACTGCTTTTCTCTTTGTATGTGTTTTGGGCTTATTCAGTAACTTATTGACTTAAGCAGTGATGAAGTATAATGTGCCGGAGACAAATTGGATTTCTTTTTCTGTAGTTAAAAACAATTTAACTTCTGGTTGATGTTGGTTTGCATCTCATCATGGTGCTTTACAAGCATATCCTAGCATGAACAATATTACAATATTTGGTGCAAAGGCTAAACATGCTGTCAGATCCTTCTATGCATGTGAAATTAGCATGACTGACACAAATGAAACAAGGTGCCAAATTTAGTGGAAAATTTGTACTGAAGGCTATGTCAAATTTCAGGGAAAAATTATATCGCTTTGGTAATTAACATTATAGTAATAACTGCAAATTACAACATCTTAAAGAAGAGACCCATACAATTTTTTTATATATTCAGCTACAAGCTGGTGTAGCACCCTACAGGTAGGTGCTAGGTAAATGTATAGTGGGCTTTGTCTGCCTAACAGCAGGGCCATGATTTCTTTTAGTAGGGTGTCATGGTCTCCAGGTGTGTCTGCTGAAGGGGGAGTCCCCCCACTGGCACTGTGAGAGGCTTCTCATAGGGCAGTGGAGGAAACCCAATCAGGGATACATTCAGGCTTGTAACTACCCCAGAAGGCAGATTCTGCCACAAGGACTTCTGGGAGTGGGTATAAGTTTGAGGGAGAGCATGACTCATTGTCTTTGGCGGGAAGCAGAGTCCCAGGAGGGAGAGGACGGCTGTCTCTCCTCCTGTCAGAGGAGGTGGATGTCTCGGGTGTTGCCGGAGAGAATCCAGAGAGCGCTGAGTTGAGCTGAGGGGGATCCAGTGTGCCGAGAACCAGCAGAGAGCGAGAGGGGTCCAGTCCCAGGAAAGCCTACACAAGTCGTGAGTACTGAGGATTGCCCCTGGGGGTCTGCCTAGAGTCAGTGGGGACCAATCCGGAGAAGGTTCCAGGATCCAAGTGTCAGCTAGCGGTAAAGGGGATACCTAGTCAGAGGACCCTGAAGTGTTAGAGGGGGTACCTGCAGTTTAGGCCCTGAAGAGTTAGTGCGCAGTGTGAGTGCACCAGTTGAGAGTTGCAGCCAAGCAGGAATACACAGCAAGCTACGTCAAGCCAGGGCAAGGCTGGAGAGAGTAGTCAATGACTTTGCAGTGCGAGAAGTATCAGATGTTCAAGGTTCTACAGTCCTGGATCTGCTAGACTTAAGTCGGGGGTTCCAGCACAGCTTTCAGAGATACAGTGTGTTCAAAGAGTTAGTAAGCGTTGGCTAGCGTTGGCTAGCGCCAAGACAGCGCTAACAGGCATTTTTGTTACAAAAGTCCCAGAATTGTACATAGTCAAGCCAAAGGAGTATCCCACTCATTCCCTTCTTCCATCCACTAAAACTACAATAAACAACCAAACAAAGATGCCGGAGTTGTCAATGTGTCAGTTCTCATACCCAGGGCCACAGCTCACATGGGCCGGAGAGGTAACTGGTATCAATGGCAGACCCACCGCAGGCCACAGGCCTGGAAACCCTGCTACACTAGTATTAGGAAGTAAAGCCTTTATCCACTGGGGCCTCTTTCAGTTTTAATGCTTAAGCCATGTAAAGAGCTACAAAGGACTTAGTGGGTCAAAATACATCAGTATATAACATGCCTTCCGTAAAGGGACCAGGGTCATCTATGAACTCCTTTGGTTAGCATAGGGTTGTTCACAGATTGAGTACTGAAGCTACCAACTGGGAACATGCTATAAATGTGAAGCCACCTGTTCACTAATACATGTAAATACATTTACACATTAGTAGGAATCACAGAGGATCTGTGTTTTAGAGAGATGAGACCTATTAGCATTAGCAAGTGAAATGAGTGTAGACAGACCCAACCACTCTGCTATATGCCTTCCATCCCTGCTTTGCCAACTGATGGGTGCTGGCTCTAAGTGGTCCATGACCCACTAACAATTATAGCACCAAACACAAAGATAGAAGTGAACTGTCATTATTAGTCTGGGTACTGGATTGTGCTTTACCAGCTGTAAAACATGTACTTGTTTAGAATAACATCCAGTGCTCTAACTGAAATTCCAACCATTTGATCTTAATTAGTGATTGTCACCAAATGTTTTCTGTTTTCCACTGTCTAGGATTATAACAAAGACCATTTCCTGATTTAAGGGAAAACATGCTTTGTTTCCATTGCCCTTTGCTGCGGTATCTAGGATTCACACATTATCCTTTCCATAGCAAACTGTGCTTTGACAGTGTTATAAATATGATTTTTAGCTTAACAAGCAGGAAGCGTGGCTTCTTTACCTCTGACCCTTTCTGACCTCCTCTCTTAAAACAAGAAACTAACCAGGGAAGCTAATTCACAGCATGAACAATTATACCTGTGGCCTATCAGATCTGAACACTAAATGATCGTGGAGTCTATTTTTGTTTTTTTTGCTCTCCCTTTTGAAGCCTATGTATTTTTATTACAATTACTGTATCTTCATACCATACCTAAAGATATACTCAAGTGCAATGTAAACAATAAAGTTGAATCCCCTGCTTGTTTTTTTTTTTTAGAGAATTTGGTGGAAGGGTCTTTCCCCAAAATTGGTCCAATCAAGACATCTAGGGTTCGGTGCTGGGGCCTTTCTAAATTGCATTCTTATTAGAGAGACTGTAAGAGGGGCAGTGACATCATAATACTTGTGCTTTTGGCCCACATAGATTCTCCACAGGATTATATGAAGAGTATTGAGATGGCACATATCCTAGCAGATTGTAGGGGGAGGGGGGGGGGGGGTTCTGGCAGGGTCATGAATCAAACTAAAGATTGGACAATTGGGAGAAATTCTGCCTTATTTCACCCAGACTCTAAAACGCACTATCTACAACTGTCCAGAATACTGGAATGTGTGGTAGGCAATGTGCAGACCAAGTCTGTCCTGCCAAATGGGGGTTGACTGTGCAGTTTCATCTGTGCACATCAGTTTGTCATACTATACACATCTATGGTTTGCTATTGTAAAGGTCAACATGGAAACCTTAGAAGCCAACAAAAGTATAATGTATTAGAAGATCAAGCTACATTAGTGTATACTGTAGATCTTTTATCTATAAGATGAAGCTGAAAACATGCCATATGTAGGTAGACCAGGAAACGAGTGTATACGTCCTTCTGGCAATAAACCTGAAGATGGGTACATGCAGGAATGTGCGTAGGATTATGTGGCATCATCACTGAGGCTCATTAGAAATAATCAGATGCTAAATACTCAATGCTGGCTGAACACATACTTAACACTCTGATCACAACCTTCCAAAAATACTCATCACAATCTTTCTTTTAGCAAACAGCAATATATTTTATTTACTAGGATAAAGCTTCATATGTCCTTGTCTGTGGCTACAAATTACTCTTATGGTGACTTATTATGCATGTATAATGAAACTGCAGTGACTGCTTGTAATATTTAATTTAATGATATTTTAGAATACTTAAAAATATGGTTCTAATTGTATTCATTCTGAAAATTATTATCTTTAGTGATAAATATAAAAGAATGCATTTTCTTGCAAATTTGTAGTCTCATTTTTGGATTTAACAGTATGACATATCTTCCAGGTCTCACCAGTGTTGGGCATGATAACTGGGTCTTTAATCCTGATATTTGTACCAACTGCCAAAAGAGGCCATGTAGAACAGCTCAAGGCACGGAGTTCATGGTTTCGAGACATGAAGGCTCTGGTTAAGAAGTAAGCTCTATATATAAACATAGCTACTTATTACATACTTAGTAGGGCCCGGGGCACATGCTGCTTTCAGTTCCTCCAGCAGGCTGCAAAATATATCATTAATATTGAGTTCATGTTAGTAGAAGCACATCTCAAGTATTCTGTCTGTGTTGTTCATGAAGTCTCGTATCAATGTATAGTGGGAGCACTGACTGCAGCAAACACTTTTGGGGACATTTATCAATTCTGTTGCAAGGTAGTGTTATGAGGGACAGTGAGACATACTGTAAGATAGATTTATCATAGCTAGGAAACTTTATTAATAAAGTCCCCTCTGCTGCCCTAACCTCTTCTTAATTGTGCGTTGGTTTTCACTAAATACATGGCAGTATCTTCTGTGTCTTGGGGACTTTGTTGGGAAGTTCTCCTTACTTGAGATCCTGGGTCTGCAGGCAAGAAGATCAAACAGTCAGAATAACAAAGACTTATAGTATAAGCCAGGGGCTGAGTCCACAGCTACACCTTAAAAAAAAATCACCATAAATAAAATAACAGTTTTAGGTGGCTTTAATACTCACTGTATCACTTGCCAGTACAGATATCTGTAAAAGCAATGACTGCTCCACATTTGATTGTTTGATAATTGTGGTATTAATTTATGTATTTTATTTTATCACCAGCCGAAGTTATGTCTTCTCTTCATTGGCAACTTCCACAGTATCGTTTGCAACGGGGGCTTTGGGCATGTGGATTCCCCTCTATCTGTACAGAGCCCAAGTGGTGCAGAAAACAGTAGAACCCTGCAACTTTGGACCTTGCAGCAACAAAGACAGGTCAATACTGAAACGTATATGAATTATTTGTCATTGTAGTTAACCATTTTTTCATTGCAAGAAAAATAATACACGTTTATATTTTTTAACAGCCTGATTTTTGGAGCAATCACCTGTATCACTGGCTTTCTTGGTGTAATAACGGGGGCTGGAGCTACTAAGTGGTGCCGTTTGAAAACACAACGTGCTGACCCACTTGTTTGTGCTGTTGGCATGCTGGGATCAGCTATCTTCATTTGCCTGGTCTTCGTCGCTGCCAAAAGTAGCAGCATAGCTGCATATGTAAGTTCCAGTACTAGGAAAATCTTTTCTCTTCTGCTTTTCTGCTGATAAAAATGAGTTCTACCCAGTGAGGCTGAAACAAGCCTTCTGTGCAGTTCAGCTGGTATCCAGATTGCACAGTGTCATTTTCCTTGGTTAAGAATTAGTGCTACCCACCCTGGTACTAGCATACTAGTGGTAGTATACTAACACTTACAAAGATTTTATTTATTTTTTTAAAGCAGCGATAATTTACTAGGTTAAGAACTTCACCGGGCACATTTAAAAATAATGCGTATGTGTATTTTCAAAAGTCATTCAAGTGTTTTACTAAAAGTCTTAATCAGTGCTGCTCAGGTAGTACCTGCTTTGTAAATCTGTATAGGAAAGGAAGGTGCTTAGCTCCAAAGTTGGAACAGAGCTTGGGGTAAGCATCTGCATTATTTTGTTTTCTCTTTCGTTCATTGACTGACACAGCTCCTGATTCTTATTAACCATTGGGTTAAAATGCCCCCTACAGGAGTAGGACGCTAGGCAGGAAAAAGCTTGACTACACCTATTGGCAATCCCGGGGGGTATACACCCACACTCAGCTATAGGCACTCAATTTCTTTCTGCCTAGTCAGGAGTAAGAACCTAGTTCCTTGCTGGGATCTCTGGTCCTGGCAATTTTTTTCCTTTTTAAATGAATTTTTTCCTATCTTTGTTATTTTGTTCCTGTGAGAATCTACTATCAATTGCCTGACTGGGCGACGGACTGGATAATCTAGATCCAGAGGGTCCCCCCAGTCTGGCCAGCGCACGCAGATCTCAGCTCCACGCGACATAGCCCCACTCGATGGGGCCTGCCTTCCGAGTTAAACATCTCGCGAGGGCGCATACCACCTGACCTTGGACTTGGACTGAGTCTCATCGCTCCTCCTGCTGAAAGCCACCCACATTCTGATGGTCTGTCAGGAGCGGTGCCCACCCTGTTCCTGGTATGGTAAGTAGCTGTCCCCCCTCTACCCCTGGAGGGTTTTGGGGTGGACGTGGGCCCCTCCCTGGAATGGTGGGACCCCCCAGGCTCACCTCCCCCCCACCCAGCCCTCTAAAAATCGGGTGGTCATTGTGGGTCTTCAGGCCCTCCCCTCACCTGGGTGAGGTTATGTGCTGGCTTTTGCCACATGGTCTTAAGGGGGGCTAGTTGGAGTTGCTGCTGACTGGGTTTTTCCTGGTGCACAAAGGGGAGGTTGAGCAGGGTTCTCCTGCTACCCTGGGGGTTGGTGTCTAGGAAAGGGATGTCCTCTGGGCTCCCTGCTGCAGTTGTTGGGCTGGGAAAACGTATGGTTTGGCGCTAAACTGCTTTGTGCGTGTACAGAAGTTTCGAATGGAGTCCATTCGCATGGTAGTGGTGTCCCTATATCTGGGGGATTTTCTCGCTTCTGTCGACATCAAGGATGCCTACCTTCACATTCCAATATGTGCCCATCACCAGCGCTACCTCCGCTTTGCTGTGGGCAAGGAGCATTATCAGTTTGTGGCGTTTACATTTGGTCTTGCCTCCGCTCCTCAGTTCTTCGCAAGTTCTAGCATTGTTGCATTAGCGGCGGATTGTGGTATTGGGGTACCTGGAACTGCTCTGATGGGCGCCTTGGAGATAGCTCTGCAATCTCTGAGGGAGTATGGTTGGATTCTGAACCTTCAGAAGTCTGCTCTGGTTCCGTCCACAAAACTGGACTATCTGGGTGGATTCGGCCTCAGCCCGAGTGTTGCTTCCTCTGGAATAACTCCAGAAATTGCAATTTAGCTTCTGTTGTCCAGCAGATGGTCATCCCTCTGGGCTTGCATGCGGGTGCTCGGCCTGATGGTGTCTACCTTGGTGGCGGTTCCATTTGTACAGTTCCACACGAGATCCCTGCAAAAAGAGATTCTGGTGACATGGGACAAGAATCCACAGTCTCTAGAGGTGGCTTCATTCTCCGACACCAGGAAAATCCTTCTCCCCCTGTACTGGGCGGTTGTCACCTTAAATGCCAGCCTGTCCGGGTGGGGAGGCATCCTCGGCACAGCTTGTGCTCAGGGGGTCTGGAATCGGGAAGAGTCCAGACTGCTGATCAATGTACTGGAACTCCGAGCAATCAGACTTTGTCTGGATTATTGGACAATTCCTCTTCTGGGGTGTCTGGTATGAATTCAATCAAACATTGCCGTGGCCGTGGCCTATGGTAATCACCATGGGGGCACAAGAAGTGTCCTGGCAGAGCGGGAGGTAGCCGGCATTCAAAGGTGAGAAGAATGATCGTTCCAGCCCTCTCTGCTGTCCACGTTCCATGGAAGGTACAGAGGTTTGTGGCATGGTCTCGGGATCCTCTGACCGACGCCGCAACCGCAATAGTGGCTCCTTGGCATTAGTATAATCTGATTTATGTCTTTGCCCCTCTCAAACTTTTGCCAAGACTCCTGTGCAGGATTGAGGCAGCAAGGAATTCCGGTCTTTCTAATGGCTCCAGACTAGCCTCGCCGGTCTTGGTACTCCGATCTGGTACAGCTGGTCACCGATGCTTCTTTGATACTTCCTCTCAGGGAATATCTGCTATTCCAAGGGCCAATCTTCCATCCTATGTTACAGTCACTGGTTTTTAACAGCTTGTCTGTTGAAAGCCAGGTGCTGAAGGATAGAGGTTTGCCTGAATCTGTGATTCCTACGGTGTTAAAGGTTTTAACTTTATCTACCTCTAGGAAGATCTACCATCGTACTTGGAAAACGTATGTTGCATGGTGTGAGTCTTTTAGGATTCTCCCTCGCTCCCTTTTTGGGGGCTCAGATCTTAGCTTTCCTCCAACGGGGGGTTGAGCAGCGCCTGGCCTTGAGAACCATTAAGGGCCAGGTTTCGGCCTTGGCAGTTTTCAACACCCATTGGTCACACATTCCTTGGTGCATTCTTTTAACCAGGGAGCTCAACACTTGGTTCCTCCAGTGCGGTCTCCATTACCGCCATGGGTCCTCAAATTAGTGTTGTCAGTTATGCAGGAATCTCCCTTCGAAAATATCAGAAGGTTCCCCTGCTTACGTTGTCCCAGAAGGTGGCCTTTTTGGTGGCTATTACTTCTGCTATTACTTCTGAGTGGAGCATGTCAGAACTGGAGGCGTTGTCTTGTCGTTCACCTTACCTGTTGGTTTACAGAGCTAAGGTGGTTCTTTATCCCTGTCCGTTATTCCTTCCACAGGTCGTCTCTGATTTCCATTTGAATGAAGACTTTGTGTTGCCTTCCCTATGTCCCAGGCCTAAACATTCTAAGGAAATTGCTTTGCATTCCCTGTATGTGGTTCGGGCAATCAGGGTGTAGCTGGCAGCTACAGAGTCTTTTAGGAAGTCAGACTCACTATTTGTACTTACGGTTGGACCTCAAAAAGGGTTGGCCGCTTCTGCTGCGGCCATCTCCAAATGGATCAGACAGACAGTGATTCAAGTCTTTTCAGTTAGGGGTCAGGTTCCTCCTTTCCCTGTTAAGGCACACTCTACTCGGGCGCTTAGTGCCTCCTGGGCCTTCGATCATCAGGCGTCAGTGATGCAGGTTTGCAAGGCGGCCATCTGGTCGTCTGTACACACTTTTACAAAGTTTTATAAAGTGGATGCTTATTTTGGCTGCAAGGTTTGCAGGCTGCTGTAGAGGACCTGGTCCTCTTTGAGAATGTATTGTTTTTTTCAGGTGAGCTCCAGTTGTTTTGGTTGAGCTCCATATTACCTGTTTGGCTATAGTTAGCCTTGGGAATTTTTTTCTGCTGTTTTCCCACCCCTCATTTTTAACACTGTTTTGCGAAGTCCCAATGGTTAAGCAGAATCAGGAGCTGTCCCCGTCAATGAACGAGGAAATGGGATTTTTGACTTACCGTAAAATCCATTTCTCTGATGTTTATTGACGGACGCAGCACCCACCCGTCTGTGGATTTGGCTTTCTTCTGACACTGCTTGTAACAAAACTGAGTGCCTATAGCTGAGTGTGGGTGTATACCCCCTGGGACTGCCCATAGGCGTAGTTAAGCTTTTTCCTGCCTAGTGTCCTACTCCTGTAGGGGGCAGTATAACCCAATGGTTAAGAAGAATCAGGAGCTGTGTCCATCGGTGAACATCAGAGAAATGGATTTTACGGTAAGTCAAAAATCCCATTTTTAGTTAGTAGTCCCAAGAGCAGGCAGGAGGAAGGGTACTGGACAACACCTTTAGAATAATAGATGTTGAAAATGTTTGTCACCCGCCCTCCCAAGTTCCACCCCCCATGCACTGCAGCTCATGAGTATGTGGATTGGATCACAAGGAAAGGTGCATTAATTTACACTATATTGTCAAACGTATTGGAAGGCCTGCCTTTGCATGCATATGAATTTTAATGGCATCCTTTGCCTGTAGGGTTCAATATTGAGTTGGTCCTTTGCAACTATAACAACTGTCCACAAGGTTTAGGAGTATGTCTGTGGGAATATTTACCATTCATCCAGAAGCGCATTTGTGAGGTCAGGCACTGATGTTGGAGAGAAGGCCTGGCTCACAGTCTGCACACTGAATAATCCCAAAGGGGTTCGATTGGTTAAGGTCAGGATTCTGTGCAGGCCATTCAAGTTCCTCCACCCCAAACTCGTTCATCCATGTTTTTGTGGATCTTGCTTTGTGCACTGGTGTACAGTCATAATGGAACAAGAAGGGGCCATCCCCAAACTGTTCCCGCAAAGCATGAAATTATCCAAAATGTCTTGGTATGCTGACACCTTAAGAGTTCCCTTCACTGGAACCCTTGAAAAACAACCCCACACCATAATCCCCCCTCCACCAAATGATTTGGAGCAGTGCACAAAGCAAGGTCCATGTCGATATGCATAAGTGCGTTTGGGGTGGAGGAACTTGACTGCCATGAATCCTGATCTCAACCCGAGAGAACCCTTTTGGGATGAATTAGAGCGGAGACTGTGAGCCAGGTTATCTTGTCCAAAATCAGTGCCTGACCTCACAAATACGCATCTGGAAGAATGCTCAAACATTTCCATAGACACACTCCTAAACCTTGCGGGCCCTCCCAGAAGAGTTGAAGCTGTTCAAGGGTGGGCCAACTCAATACTGAACCCTACGGTCTAAGACTGAGATGCCATTAAAGTTCATGTGTGTGTATACCTTGTGGACAGCCTTCTCAGAAGAGTTGAAGCTGTTATAGCTGAAAAGGGGGGGTAACTTAATATTGAACCCTGCAGACTAAGACTGGGATGTATTAAAATTCATGTGCGTGTAAAGGCAGGTGTCTTAATACTTTTGACAATATAGTGTAGAAAACACTTTGGCAGTCAGAACAATTCCTTTTATATTTTTCAGCTGTATATCTGTTTGTGAGAAGATTCAAAGGAATTGCACACACTTTTATGAAAATAACTTTAACAGCCATTAGGGGTTTCTGCCAACACACAGTCATTATAGTTAAAGAATTAATATTCAGATTCCTGCATATGCCCAAATATGGCTTTAATAAGGACAAACTAACACTAGAGATGTAGAGGTTATGGCCCCGTTCAAGTATTTTAGAAGTCGCTACGCGGGCACAACCAGCACCAGAGACTTCAGGTCAAAGAAGATAGGCACCAGAGCCAGGGAGACATAAGTAAGCATCTGGGTGGGGGTGTCTAGGTTCGATTAGGTTAGGGAGCTAGGGAGAGTGGACTAATGGGTTTTTCATTAAAAAGTAGCTTCTTAAAATGTAGTAGTCTAACAATTCAAATGAACTGAAATCTTCTGTTCCCTCGTCAGATTTCAATGATCCAATGTTATGCTATAAATGTTACATTCACAGTAATGTTAACACCATTGCATACTTGACGATAAGAGGTTATTTTCAATTAAAAACGTAATGGTACAAAATAAGATCAGAAATGAGGTTGTACTGAAGTGTGCAGGTTTTTTTTTTTCCGTGAAGCAGTTTTCTCCTGAAGCAGTGCAGGGCTATATTACAACAAAAATGATTTTATGACCACAGTTTTTCTTTTTCATGGGCTAAGGAGCAGGAAAATGTTTGCTCTTGGGCACTTGAAAACATTTAGTTTGTTATAATGCTGTGCTGCCAGCCCTGTTAGTAAAAAGTGATCAGGGGATTTCTTTCTACCACATTGTACAATAATAAATCCTACAAATTATTCAGGCTGGGGAATATAACGTAAACCACAAGTCTACTTTTTGACAACTGTCATTTGCAACTTACACATTTGTTAGTGTCTCTATCTGCAAATTTTTAAGCTTTGGATAGTTTACAGAATAATTAAAAGCACTGTCAGGGCTTTTTTTTTTTTTTTTTTTGTGCATCCTGTTAAGGAGATTTCTGTTCGCTTCCTGCCCAGAACACACAAAAGTAAGAGGAAATTTCTCCAAAGTAAGGGGAAATCTCCATTTAAAAGACATTCCCAACTTCTGTTCCAGTGACAACTGAACAATTTTAGATTTGATATCCCTTTCAGTCCTAATGAAAAATAGAGTGGGTTAATCTACCCAGCACGACCCTCATTTTTGATAAAATATAAAAGATACCCAATGTGTCAAACCTTAAATTTGTGTGCGACCATGAAAAGGTGACAAATTTCAGTACCCTATATTTTCTATAGGCGATGCTTCAAAAGCCCCTATAGGTTATCAGTTTATCAGGTTATCAGTGTCACAGAGGAAGTCTTGGGCTTGAATTATTGCTCTCACTCTGGCATGCACGGCGATATGTATCATGTATTGCAATCAACGTTTTCACGTGTGGACACCCCTGATGCATGCGTGTACATTCGTATGTGGGGGTGGGGGACTCCTTAAAAAATTTTGGTGGTGGAGATATTTTATGTGCTTGAGCATAACTATTTTAAAAAAATGTTTTTTTTTTTTTAACTTTTTTTTTTCTTCTTTACATATGTGATAATTTTTAGGCGACAGGTTCTCTTTAATTGAGAGACATGCAAGGTCTAAAAGATCCTGCATGTCTCCTCTGTACTCCACTGAACGTATCACAATGCAGATAGCATTGGGATACATCCCTTCCCGGCTATGGTAGCCGGGGAAAGTGGCAGGGTGAACCGGAAGTGACGTCATACACGTCACTTTTAAAGTCACAGCAAGAAGGAGAGGAGAACAGACATGTGTCCGCTGTTCTCATTCCCTCAACCCATCAGCACCTGCCTTGTCAGTCCCAGCCCACAGATGGGCAAGCAGAGTCCTGAATACATGGTGGGGGCATGCGAAGGGGGGCGCTGGTACTGGGGAAGGTGTGGAAGCTATTAGGCGGCAGAGCAGCCATCCGAATGCTTCCACCAGACAGGCAAGAGTCTGCTTGTCATTTTTTTACAAAATCCCGCTGGCTGCAACCACCGGATTATGTATGAAACCCTTGCTGTCCGGTCTGTAGAATGTATGGACCTTACAGCAAAAGGGTTAAAAAAAAAGAAAAACCTCATACAGACGGGTGCCCCTCTAGGAAATCCAGCTCTGGCTATACTGTTGGAAAAGAGTCAGGTCACCAATAGGCAGTGTGATCAATAATGTCCAGGATGGTGGTAGATAGTGATAAGCACATCAGTTTCAACATCTACAATTTTCATTTACTTTATTACATTTTAGCTATAACTGGCAACCTCTAGTAAATTTTGGCAACTGCCATAGTAGAGATGAAGTAGAGAAGGGGGTGCAGGAGCTAGAAAGCCAAGTCACAAGACTTTCAGCACAGTACACTACCAGCTTTGCAAATAAAGCAAATGGCTTGCTACATTAAAGGAGTTGTAAAGTCAAAACGTTTTCTATCTTTTTGCATTCTATGCATTAAGATAAAAAGCCTTCTGTGTGCAGAAGCCCCCCTCAGCTCCCCTAATACTTACCTGAGATCCCTTTAGCTCCAGCGATGTTGTAGGAATGTCTCGGCCATCCAGGACTCCCCTCCTTATTGGTTGAGACAGCAGCGCCGCACCATTTGCTCCTGCTGCTGTCAATCAAAGTCAGTCAGGCAATGAGAATAGAAAGGGGGTGGGGCCGGGCCACAGCTCCATGTCTGAATGGATACAGGAAGATTTGACTTGGCTTGGGTGCCCCATAGCAAGCTACTTGCTGTGTGGGCACTCAACAGAAGGGAGGGGCCAGGAGCACCGAAGAGTGACCTGAGAAGAGGAGGATCTGGGCTGCTCTGTGCAAATCCACTGCAACGGAGCAGGTAAGTATAACATGTTTGTTATTTTTAATTAGAAAAAAAAAAAACAAAACATGACTTCACAGTCACTTTAAGTCACATTTTTGGGGGTTTTTTTTATTTTCATTTTGATGATCATGTGACATAGTTTTGAACAAAAAAAATGGAGCATCTATAAACAGGCATCCCTGGTACAACCCTGACAGTATGTAAGTGTTTTTAAGACATTGGGGTTGATGTAATGAAACTGGACATTGCAAAATCTGGTGAAGCTGTACATAGTTTGTACACAGTTTCCAGTTAATTTAACAAAACTGGAGATTTTGCACGTTCCAGTTTTAGGCTCCATGCACACTGGCTTAAAAATCAATGCTACCACAGGAGTTTTGTGTTCTGCCTGAAGAAGCAGCTCAATGTTATCCTATGTGTCCATACACATTGGGACAATTACAGGTATATTTTAAGCTCAACATTTAGAGGCAGGAAAAAAAACTCTTCTGGTTTGCATTTCTGATTGGAGTAGAAAAACGCAAAACTCTCCTAAACTCACCTAAAGTAAGATCTATATGAGCTTTCTTACTGCCAAGGGAACAGACTTTTTTAAGCCCAGTGTCCCAGGAGCCTTAATAAATCAACCTCCTAATGTATGCTAATCAGGGTATAAATTTGTTGGTCATACAGAGGATCTATGGCTGGATCCATTACTGCCAGGCAAAATTGACTGTTATTTGTCCAGCGTATTTAATATTGCATGAACAAAAGGTTGTGAGATTGAACCTACCTAAAGAAATTACATGCAGGATAAAACCATATTGTTCTTCAAAGCTATACAACATAATAGCAGCAATCCAAATACGCAAAAAGCTAGTAAAGGAAAACAATGACTGGAAAGACTGTGTTACTGTTTGTGCAGATTAAGATCATGGGTAAGGACTTTCTATTACAAATGCTAGCCATGTACATATAAGCAAACATAAATACATCAAAGGAACCACAAGCACTCCCAATGTGACCATCTGCAGTGCATAGCTATACCCTTCAAATATTAAAAAATAGAAATGGGATTCATTCTTTATGGGTTTTTAATATTTTCCTTGTTATGTACTTTGTATTATAGGTAGCAAGGTACAGTTATGTTTAGCCAAATCAGACATGTCAGCCTATTGTTAAAGTTGAACTCAAGATAACCAGCTACAACCCCAATTCCAAAAAAGCTGGGGCGCTGTGTAAAATCTACATAAAACAGAATGCAATGATTTGCAAATCTCAAACCCATATTTTATTCACAATAGAAAATAGAAAACCTATCAAATGTTTAACCCCTTCATGTCTAAGGGTAAAACAAATCTTAATGCCTAAGCACAATTTTGCCTTTTTGACATGTGCTAGTAAAACAGTACATATCATCACAACTACTTTGTGCATTCAGCAGGATTATACCTTGATTTTTTTCAGGACTTTCATTTGTTAGTAAATGTTAATAGATATCTCCTGATTTATTTTTATTATCGAAGGAAAAATGTCCCAAAAAAGAAAAAAACATTTTTTTTAATTTAGCTGTATATTTCTTACTACCACTAAAGAACAACCTAAAATAAATTCTCCTGCTCCTGATAATCACAGCAATATCACATACTGTATGTGTATGTCAGTTGTTGTTTGTACCTGTAGTACAGCCCAGAAGCAGTATTGCACATTTTGATATATTTTTTTTTTGTTCTACGTAAAAAATACTGACACTAAATGACACTGATGCTAATTAAAAAAAAAAAAAAATCATGCCCAAAATATACTGACCCTGATCTTTAACCCATACTTGACCCAAACCCTAACCCTGGCACTGACCTAGATCAAACCTTGATCTAGGTATTTTTTATTTATTTATTTTTTTACACATCATTTTTTTTCCCTCTCAGCGAAGAAAGAAAAATATACCATGTATCTTTCCTCTCTATTCACAGAGAGAGAGAGCGAGAAACACAGGGGCAGGCTTCACAGTGACTGATCTCTGTGGTAGCCAATCAGAGGCTACCACAGCAATTAGGTGACCGGAGTCGGGAGATCCAGGTCCCGATCGTTAGTATGGGGCCCGGGGCTCTCAGTGAGACCCCGCTGTCTGTGCTGGGAGTGTGCTGTGCAGCACGCTCCTAGCATAAAGGGAGATACACATATATGGGGCTCCACAGAAAAAAAAAACAGTGCAGTTTGGTTGCATATAAGTGTTACGCCAGTGGGCAGGGTTAAACTGACAAAATGTACCATTTAAAGAATAAAATTAGGTCATTTTGAAATTGATGACAGCAAAAAAAGTTTGGACAGGGCAACAAAAAGCTGGCTAGTAAGTGGTACTAACAAAGAAGAGCTGGAAGAACAGTTTTGCAACTAATTACATTCATTGGCAATAGTTAGTAGCACAGTTAGTAACATGATTGGATATAAAAAGAGCATCTTAGAGAGTCAGAGTGTCTCAGACGTAAAGATGGGCTGAGGTTCACCAATCTGTGAAATTTTGTGTCTTAAAAATTGTCAAACATTTTCTGACAAATGTTCCTCAGAGTAAAATTGAAAAAAAAACTTTAAAGTTGATCTCCAAGTTTAAATAGTTGGTTTGGACCAAGCTTGTCCAAATTAACTATTTCCCTCACTAAGTGCTGCACTGGCTCTAAGTGCTGTATGAACTGTATGTAGCTTCAGCTACATACAGTACACAGTGCTGGGTTCTGGCTGTGAGACAGAGACTTCCTCTCTCACACCTGGAACAATCAAAGTCAGGCTGAGAGGTGCTCAGCCGTTCAAGACAGCTTTGTATTCTGTGAGTGAATACAAAGTTTCCTCTGATTGACCGAGTCAGAGATCATGACGTCATCAGCCCTCCTTTCTGCCTCAGCTATTCAGAGGAAGCTTTGTATTCATTCACAGAATACAAAGCTACCTATGAAAGGGCCACTCAGACCAACTCTGTTTTGTTCCAGGGAAGTCTCTTTCTCACATCCGGAATCCAGCATCGTGTACTGTATGTAGCTGAAGCTACATACAGTTTATACAGCACTTGAAGCCAATGCAGCACTTAGTGAAGGAAATAGTTTGTTTGGAGAAGCTTGGTTCAAAAGAACTACTTAAAGTGAAACCTGGAAATCGTCTTTAAATATATCATCTACAGTACATAAAATCATCAAAAAATTCCAAGAATCTGGGGAAATCTCTGTGCGCAAGGGACAAGGCCAAATCACAATATTGGATGCCTGGTATTTTTGGGCCCTCAGACAGCACTGCAGCAGGCATGATTCAGTGATGAACATCACTGCATGGGCTCAGAAATACTTTCAAAAATCACTGGCTTTGAAAACTATTCTGTGGTCAGACAAATCAAAATTTGACATTCTTTTTGGTCGACATTGGCGGGACATCCTCTGGACTAAGGAGGAGAGAGACCTTCTGGCTTGGTATCAGTGCTCAGTTCAAAAGCCTCTCATCCCTCTGATGCTATGGGGGTGCATTTGTGTATATTAAATGGGCAGCTTGCACATCTGGAAAGGCACCAACAATGTTGAAAGATATATATCCAGGTTTTTGAGCAGCATATGCTCTCACCCAGACAATGTTTTTTTCAAGGAATGCCTTACATATTTCAGCAGGACAATGCTAAACTGCATACTGTATCTATGACAACAGCATGGCTTTGTAGTAGAAGTGTCCGGGTGCTTAAAGAGGAGCTCCAGGCTCCTTCAGAAAAAAATTAACAAATACTGTAGCTGCTAACTTTTAATATCAGGACACTTACCTGTCTTCGAATCCAGCGGTGTGTCACTCCAGCTGATTTTTCAGTTGGGTCTCGGGTGCTGCCGCCGCCATCCCTGCTAAGGAGAATACATAACTGGGTTAAATGGTGTATATGTTTTGCATACCTACCTGGAATTTCGGTGTAAAATATAAGCCTGTTTTATTGACTGATTTTTTTCTTTTCTTTTTGAACTTTTCAGCCAATATGATTTCAGCAAGCTTACCCACAAAGTCAATTGTTTAAGTTCTAGTGTTTCTTATTATCTTTGATGAATATATCATTCTCTTACTTTTTCCAGATATGTATATTTGCTGGTGAAACCTTGCTTTTCTCCAACTGGGCCATCACTGCTGATATGTTAATGGTGAGTCCATTAGACATTTGAGTCATAAAAAAGTTTTGTACTGTATATACATTCTTAAGACTACTTCTGAGAGATAAGTGGATCATAAATTTATATGCCTTTTACATACCTATACAATGCTGACTTGTGAATATTCAATCCATGCATTTAACTTTAATTACCTTATATTAATCTATAATCTGTTTAGCAGTTAATAGTAGGCTATATTATAAGCAATTATTGCTTCTGGGAATATGTCTTCTCTAGATAATATTTAATTCAGCATTTTAGTGTTAAGCTGCAACAGGGACTGAGATAGGGAATTTTTTTGCCATTAACCATAAATCCTATGTCTTTATATGAATGACAAATGCCTAATACCTAATATGGATTTCCAGTCAATTTTTTGGGTGTAGGTGGTGCTTTTCAACTTCAATATACCTTGCTCCATAGAGCCAGAATGCTACAATTAAATTAAGAGTTTCATCCTTGGTTTGTGATAATGAGAAATGCTTCTTTGATCTGAAAAGCTTTTAGTGAATTTGTCATTCTTGCGACCTTGCTTGTCACGATTTATTAATCCACCAGCTCTATGTTTTTCTTTCACTCTTTACATTTTTTGGATGAATTTTAGTTTGATAGTAATATACATTGAAAACTGGGTTATCCAACTGGGTCAAGTAAATCATGGTTAATATGCCCATTTTGAATAACCCATTTTTATTTTGTAATCTGCCTAGAAAATTGACAGCTGGAACCTGTTTGGTTGCTATCATCCACCCTGGCACCTTACTTCCTCCAATTGTTATGAAATATGGAAATGTTTGGAAGCAATAGATATGGCAATTATGTAATTGCTGTGTCACATCTTAAAAGCTATTTTTAACAATTCTGTGATCATGTACTTAACCATATTAAAATAATTGCCATAAAACCGGTTTAAAGAAATCCATATGGTCACACCAATATGTATAACTTCCTATTGGATTAACAATGTGTGATTATATGCGTTGTCATGAACATTAATTAGTCATCAAGCATTATTCCATTTAGTTTTGCAGAGTGAATCAGATACTTGCCTTATTTTTGTGCTTTAGTCACATTTATCAGCGATTCTCATCAAGATGATCATTCCTGGTCCATTGTTCCAATGATTTCCACTGGAATGTTATTCTCCATGTTTGTCCTTGCCAAGGAATGAAAGACTCTGGACCATCTACTATAACCTTAGGAATTTCCTATTGAACCTTTAAAGTAAACCAAACACTTTAGCCCTGAATACTTTCTTTTAAACAGGAAGTTCCTTGAATGTTGTGTTCTTTATTGATATGTCAAGATATCGTCAGTCAGCCAGTAGCACAATGCTGTTTCCTCCATGCACTTAGGGTAATGTTGTAGACAAGTGAAATTATTCCCGTTAGGCTCTCCTTAATCAGTGATTATTACCCAGAAGCCTCATACACCATGTTAAGAGTATTTTGAACTATGAAATACACATTATCCCGATCTACGTCAGGATTAGGGTCAGTAAAGGTACTCATACATTAAAACGGACCTATACTCAAATGTTGACATTAATGTTAGTAGTCTTTCTGGGATGTGTACATGAAGAGTTATTGAAGAGCAGAAGTATGTATCTGACCTTAAGAAGGTGCTTTCCAGGCTTCTGTCCTTACTGTTCACTTGTTTAAAGGCCTAGGCATTTAGTCACGTGATCACTGCTGCAGGGGAGGCTTTACCAGTTTAGGCATCAGTATAGTGCTACAAGTAGAAATGTCCCCTGAGAATACAGTAGGAATAGACCATTTATGTTTTCCACAGCTAACCTAATATTCAGTGTACTATTTTGTACAGTCAAGTCAATGACATGTCATTTATGTGTTTCAATGCCTTTACTTAACAGCCAGTCTAGCCATCTATCAATCTAGGTTTGTGCATGTATAGATCATTCCCCACTTAATTCAAGCTAGCATATAAAGTACATACAAATATTTCTAATTTAAAAATATAGCAATATAAAGAAATCATTTTGTAAAAATAATTAGCAACTATTATTTTCATTATTATTTTTTGTTGATGTTCTGTACAATTATCTCCTTTGTGTTTTGTGCAGTATGTAGTCATTCCAACACGACGTGCAACTGCTGTGGCCTTGCAGAGCTTTACATCTCACCTCCTCGGAGACGCTGGCAGCCCATACCTTATTGGATTTGTAAGTAGAAAGTGATAATGCCTAGCAAAAAAAGTTACTTCTGATGATAGTCATGGGATGAAGTTTGAAAATTCTGAACACAGAAAGATCTTTCCATAAATTAACCTTTCTTCAGACTCCCCAGAAAAAATGTGGAATATTCCTAAACACATTTGTATGGACAATAAAGCTATATAGCTGGCCCTGGTAGGTGTATGAACTTGCATGGAGTCAAAGAGTTTTTGAATATCCCTGGAAAGACCTTTAGGTAGTGAGATCTTCCAACCACCATCTCATCATTTATGGCTGTATTTACCTTGTTCTAAGTTCTGTGAAATCTTCTGCAGTGTTACTGCTGTCCTATCGTCACGTACAATTGTGACTTTTTTTTTTCCTTTGCTTAGACATTATGGACTGTTTTTTTATAGACTATTTTGGAATAAGAACAGTAACATCTACTGGGTACTATTGGAACTATTATCCAATTATGCACTTTTGTTTTTAAATACTACTGTAACTGTAATATGCATACACACATTGCTTTCTTTATATTTACAAAGCAGATGAGCCCTAACCATAAAGAGTCTTTAGAGTATTATACTAAACTGCTCCCAGTGTGTCAGCCTGGCTCAGCTTGCTCATTCTTTTCAGCACTACAAGGCCATTTCACAGTTGCAGTTTGATGAATTATGCTAATGATTCTACTTCCAGAAGTCATTGCAGTGATTTGGTAGGATCATCAGACTTTGCTGAATGTGGTAACAAACGAACATAGGAAAAAATGAATCCTTCATACAATTCTTGACTATGTATTCTTCGGACAAAAAAATCGGTTTCTGTCTGTCCTTTTGTGTAAGAATTATTTTATTGTAAGGCAATAGTGCAGACACAAATACCTACAAATCGCCTCCCGTGTGTTTAGACATGGCACAATGTGTTTGCAGCTGTCCACATCCAAGTCTCATTTAACTAAACAAAGTTTTCCTCCCTTATCCCTAGTGCATGTGATAATTATGCAGGTAGTGTAATGTTGATTCCCGTTTATGTAAAAGGGAATTGTTTCATTCCACAAGGCTGGAGCAGTCTGTTTACTTTTTCTTTGTTTTTGATCCATAGATCTCGGATCTCATCCAGGAGAGCACCAATAAGACTCCACTTTGGGAGTTTCTGAGTCTCGGCTATGCGCTGATGCTCTGCCCATTCGTGGTGGTTTTGGGGGGAATGTTTTTCCTAGCTACAGCACTTTACTTTTTGGAAGACCGTGCCAAAGCAGAACAACAGTAAGTTAATCCACCTTAACATGTTTTTATTTGGCGTTCAGAATCAGATGAAGACCTTTGTTGAAGCACAGCATTATATTGCTTGTACGAAAACATAATTCTGCTGGTATAGGATACACCTGCAGCTCCTAACCAAAGTTCAGAAAGAAGACATTAGCCCTTTAAATTCACATCTTCCTTTGGTGTAGGTGGGAATTTGGATGTGAATTCACCTAAAGCTTATTCATTAATCATTACTAAGTTTTGACTGATGTTTACAGACAGATTTTAAAGCAAAGGATCAAAGACAGTTTTTACAACCATCAATGGTTGGTTTTTATAATCCAAACTTTTGGGCCCTATGTTAGTTAATAAAAATGGTTTTCTTTATTAATTTTATTGCAAACAAATCAATTGGCAGACATCAGAATTCAATAGGTAAATTAAATTAAAAATGATAGGTTAAAATTGAGATACTCAATTAATGTCTGTTCTCTCTGGGTTATCATCATTGATGCTGCAGGTGACATCTGGCACAAACACTAATTACACATATCCTGGTGCCATATGAGTGACATTAACTTTGCTTGAATAAATTCCGTCTTCTACATCATTTGTGAGTGGGAATTGAATATTGTTGAATATTATTATCATGTGTTATTAGTTGTAGTAAGCTGCAATTATTATTATTATTACATCAATACACTAGTATCTTGAGTTGTTTATAAGTGTGAAAATGTAGCTATATTGTATTGTATTACCACAGTAGGTACTTACACCATCTGTGATTGCAGGGCTCTTTGCATAACCTTTTTTGAATAATGTTCTTTTTTAAACCAACTAACCTCACCACCCATCATTATTATATCTAAAATTGTTTGTGTTCATCTTAGGAAGGGGCTAACTTTTTACTTACAGAAGAATAAAGAAATTGCACTACTGACACATGATTAGATAATAAAAGCCAGCAGAGCTTTGCCTCATTTACTAAACTAAGGGGAAATTCTTCTCCAACGTGAAAAGCCATTTTGACTTTAGTAAATCAACCCTTTTGGTTGCAGAAATAACTCATTAGATTGGTATGTCATTTCTTATAATTGTGCCCCTAGAAATGTTGTGATGGTGAAATCTAAACATGGATGATGTAGAGAACTATAAGCCTCGGTTCACACTAGGGCGACCTGTGAGGCGACCTGGTCGCCTCACAGGTCGCCGCAGGTCGCCTCCCATAGGGAAGCTGCGGACCCGTTCTAATAGGAGCGACACAAGTCGCTCCGACCTAGAAAAAGGGTCCGGAGCTTCTTTGGGGCGACCAGGAGGCGACCGCCATAGACTTCAATGTTATGAAGTCCGTGACGGCCGCCCCTCGGAGGTCGCCCCTGGAAGTAGCGTCGCGGTAGTGTGAACCGGCGCTTAAGCCAGTGTCCCTGTATAAGATAATTTGTTAGGAATAACGCACTATTGTACTACGTGGAGAGACTGAAATAAAAGTTTTACTGTTTTTACTGTAATAGAAAATCCTTTCAAAAGACTTATAAAAAGTGAGGTAAACCTGAAAGATTAGGGTTCGTTCATTGTTCTGTTACAGTTGTAGTAACCTGAACATTCACCTCCAGCCTTGTCAATGCAGTACTGCTTTGAAATATCAGAGATTAGAACAAAGCACAAGTGTGGTCCATTTTATATCCCATCACAGAGAATGTTGAAGGTGTACTGAATTAGGCAGCAGTTCAGTAAAAGGCAGATTTGGAGTGGCTGATAGGGTTATTAAACTTGTATATAACCCAACATCTGTCTGTTTTCATATAACACATGTAATATCCCTTTGCATAAACCACATACCTAACATAAACCTCATCCATTTGTGATTCTTATGAGGGGACAGGTTAGTGGGAAAGGTAGTGAATGCTATTCAGCTTAATTGCCATGCCATACCCCATAGCAACCAAAATGGCTTTTCTCTTTTATTAATCATAATACTGGAAGATGGTTGCTATGGATTACTGTATTTTTTTCATTGCTTTTAATGCTTTGAATGAAGCCTGTATATGTAATTCATGCAGTTACACTCTGAGCATGCAGAAAGCTGAATGCTTAGAACAGAACCTAGCTTCTGCTTTAATGACAGTATAACAGGCAAACAAAAGCAGTGACAAAGAATTAAATGTTCTCTTGTCGTGTAATAGTTAGCCTGGTAATTCTGCTTAAAATAGTTTGTGTACTGCATTAAAAAGGGTGCATTTTCTTCCCACTAGAGAGCCTTGCTCAGATTCCTTCACTGTTGGCAGCTGTAGTGACTCAGAAGAAGCTTCCATCTTGTAGCTTTAGGTTGGTTCCATTTTTTTTGTTTTTGTTTTTTTGTTTGTTTTATTTGAGCTCATGTGCAGACACGTTTTAAATAACCCCTAAATACTAAGGGTAAGTTGGTTTATGCAGAAGAGATTTTATTAAGATTTACAGAACCATACACAAAAGATTCGGGAACCTATTACAAATGAATGTATTTATTTGAAAAGGTGGTTCGATGTGGAGCCCTAACCCCCAACAAGAAGCTAACTTCCTGACCTGTAGTCCTCCAATAAGCCCATACAAAAATGCTGCAGTTAGGTTAACATGCGCAGATAACCTGGTCCAGTATAACTTAACTATATGTGTAATTTAATGTCATGTTACTGTCTGATTTTAAACCAAACGGAAAGCTGGCACTACACCCATAGTTTTCTTTTGTTCAGCCTGCGAGTTAAATAGAAGAAGATTCCTCCACCCATGGTACACAGCAGATGGACAGATCTCCAACTGCGGCTATTGTATTCTACCTGAATTGGGTACAATTGAATTGGATGCAGGCGCTGTTTAGCGGGCAATTTTTCTGCCTGGGTTTATCTATTTTCTAATTAACAGGCTGAAATTTAAACAGTGTATAGATGGGTGGTTTAAATATGCAAAATTTACCAAGCCTACAACTGTTTGGGCTTTTTTACGTGGACTTTGATCTTTAACATTTGATATGCATTTGAAACGCAAGTCAGCAGATTCCAACAGACTTCATTAGAGTACTATAAATGACATAAATGACAACATGAACTGTTGAGGTGCATTTAGGTTTGAAGCAGGTCAAATGCAGCCTTTTTTGTCAAATGCTCTGTTTGAATAAAAAAGGCCCATCTACATGAGCCATATTTGAAAAGGGCAAAGTTATTACAAAAAAAAGTAATGGCCAACTACTATTTCAACCACTCTATGCCATTCTGAAACCCTGATTAGTAATATGTCATTTACTTTGTTAGTAATCTCACAAAGTTACCTGCATTATGAACAGTACACAAACATCTTATACAAAAAATTTCCAATAAATGAGTATGCCTACTTGGTTCCAAACTATGTCACTGCGGCTCTTAAACTGTGCACTGTCTGCCATTGTCATAGACATACCTTGCAATAGGCCTTAGAGCATGTTCCCAGGGTGACATTTACAATAAAGCATAATAGACATGTCACTGTAGATGGCAGTGAGAAAGAGATGCCTGTTCCATGTACAGGACTCAGGCATGAATTTTCCCCCTTCATCAGAAATACAGTGATCTCACGTAAGTTTATTTATGCATTGGTACAATATTACAAACCAAAAAAATAATGAAATGTACTTTGCAACACTAGTGATGCTTGCCAAGAAATTTACTTTAGATGTCAAAGATTGTGAACCCACAGACTCTAGCTCGATGTCGGCCACAGCACAGTCCGGTCATTCCCTATTGTAGGATGTGATCTAAATGGTGGCTGTAATGCATATGTGTGTGTATATGTGTACAGTGATACATCATATATGTTATTGCATGTCTGTCTTTTGAACATATATGGGGAAACACTACATTCAAGAAAATGATCTTAAGTATGTTTATGCTGATGCACTAAAACATTGGCATTTATACGAGTATGGCAGCACACAGCCATTCCCCTCTGTGGTCTGCTGTATGCGCCACCTGTGGCTCCCTCCCCACGCACAGAAAAATGCCAGGATTTTATATTTTGTTATACTCATCATGTCTAGATATACAGATTAGGAGTTCTGACCTTAGAGTAAAGTCTGAACTCCTAATCTGCATATTTGGTACATGTTAGGGAAAGTAGTAAGGCAATTAATTTGGCATAATCATTTTCAGATGAAGATGTTGCAATGGCTGCCTCCATACTTCATAGTAAGTAAAGCTTTCCTTTAAGAATTGTCTTTGTTTCCTATAATTATTTTGACTTGTGCAGCCTAATACCTTGAGTCGTGACACAGTGAGGTGTTCTTACGCACTGCTTAATTGGAAATCTTAGAAATCACAGTATTAGACTCTTAATATAACAATGCAGACGTGACCTACCCACACTTAAAGAGGCTTTTGATAACAGTATATCATTAAATAACCCACTAACGTGTTTTACACTTAACATCCTGTAATTTCTGAGAACTGGCTGGCAGAAATAATTACTTTATTGTAAGGGAATCCTATCTAAAAAATAGGTTTTTCTGAGAATTGAATAGGCGGATGAGAAGTTAAAATAAACTGCTCTCACTGTCAGAAAAATTTAGAGAAGATTTGGAATTCCCAAAATAGTAAAACACTATTCCTGCACTGCGCCTTCGTATTTATTTGCAATGCAAGCAATAGAAAATAGTGTCTTCCTCTGTCAGGATGAAAGGGGTAGTTTAGTGTTCCTTCCTTATTCTCATTTGTATGATTCCCAAGGACTCTAGGGAATTGCTATTGTCAAAGAGTACAGCTAAGTCTGGGTAGAATGTGAGTAGTTATGAACACTCAGACAGCGCATCTTTACAAGATGTTAGGCTTGGAACAATTGCCGGAGAGACTGGCTTCCTCTTCTGGTTGATAAGCTTTTAGTTACTGCCTATATATCCAACTTACAGAAAACCTGAGAGCACAAATGTTGCAAAGGAAATTTCTCTGAGACTAGTTGGCCTGTCGGGTTTTTCCCAAAAGATCAGTGCCTCCGGCTATAGCCTTTCCTGCTGGCAGAATGCAAAAGCAAAATGGGTGTTATTATCCCATCAGCACCGAGTGTGTTGATGGGGAATTAGCACCTTTTTTTTTGTTCAGCCTGCTGGTTGAGAGAAAACAAAAAGGTAGAATGTATGGCTTGCCTAAGTGTAACTAACTAAATCAAAATAACGACAATAAAACAATGATGTTTCTAATTTTGGCTTAAAAGAATCCACTAACAAATTAATATCCTGATGATCCTGGCTTTCCTGTTAAATATATTAGTTTACTTTGAAAAAGAAAAAAAAAGGTTCTACTTTGCAAATATAAAAACATCCCTGCATTTGGAACACCAAGATAAGGTATGGGCATTTGCTCTTGCTGTGACCAAGCTCCTACTGTAGAAGCTTAAAATTAAAAATGGGTATGATATTGCAGTATGTTAAATATGAAATTGCATATCAATACTTTATATTTTCATGTTAAGCATCTGTTGGGACCTTAGGCCCAGTTTCACATGTTTGTTTTACTAGTGTAATTTGCTTTGCTGCACAATGCCTATTTACATGGCTCAGTAACTCAAGTCTCAACTGAGGGCACAAAGAAAATTAGCCAAAGGAGAGAATCTTCCAATTTTCTGCTTGTTCTGTTGAGGTGGGGTCATAGGGATTTGCAAACCGAGAGAGTAAGGGGACCTAGAGGCAAACCGCTTCTGCTGTGTTCTACTGCTCTTTCAAACTTGTACCATGGATTGACCCTATATTTTTTAGTTTTACTTTCTTTGAAAGTATACACAAGAAATGGCAAACTTCAATAAATGAAAAAACAAGAGGAGGTGACTAAAAAAGATATAATCTAATAGGCTGAAACAAGTAAGCACAGTATAGAAAGTAAAGTAAAAATTATAGACTTCTGTTACATTATTTGCACTGTGGTACTTCCACAGCAAACTTTAAAATGGAAATGCACTTATATTCAGGACATACTTGGGATTTGCATTGCTCAATGCAGTTCCAACAGATAGACCAGGCAATTTGCCCCATTGTCCTATTGTTTCAGTAATGTGATGAGGTAAATTAAATGTCATTTTGTGACAAATTTTAAAAAAATTTGTTACATTTATGGATGTGGTACCCTAGCTAACCATTACACGCTATATCTTAAATGCCATTTCAATAAAGTGAAAGAGTAAACAGCGAGGTGTGTTGTAACAATGCATTGTACTGCCCCTAGACAATGCACACCAGTGGGCACATGTTATTTAGAGCATAACATCCCTCTGCTGGTGTGAATGAGCCCTTACACTTTTCAATGTTCTTTTAAACTCCTTTTGCATAAGAATATTAATATTTTAAAGTGATTGTAAAGGATTTTTTTTAAAATAACAAACATGTTATACTGGTCTGCTCGGTGCAATGGTTTTACACAAAGCAGCCCCGATCCTCCACTTCTGGGGTCTGGCTCCTCCCCCCTTCCAAGTCCCCTCACAGCAAGCTGCTTTCTGAGAAGGGGACCCATGCAAGCTCAATCCCAAGCTGGGCTCTGTGTGTCCATTGACACACATAAAGCTGCTTAACCCCACCCCCTGCTCCCTTCGCACAGGCTGGGATTGACAGCAGCAGAAGCCAATGGCTTCTGTTACTGCCTCTATGTACAGTGAAGAGGGAGAGAGAAGAGAGCTGCTGCTCTTGGGCACAGCATTGTATTTAAGAGGGGCTGGAGGGGTAGCTGAACACAGAAGGTTTTTTTTTTTTTACCTTAATTTCTTTAGAGCCACCTTAAGCTTTAGTTCTACATCTATAAAAAATCCTACAAGCTGCAAGTGGGGCTATACCTGAGTGGCACGGTATTTGTCAGATACTAACATCATGACATTTCACGTTGTCCACTTGCTATTCTTAAAATGGTATTTGATGTTCATCCTTTTATTTAGGGTGAGTCAACTCATGATGCCACCAGCTTCTGTGAAAGCCTGATAAGGAAAAGCTATCACTGGCATATGGGACTTTATGGCACATTAACTATCCAAAATAAATAATATGCCTCGTCCTATTTTTAAAACGCCCAGTCCTATCTGTACATATACATTGAATACAGGATTTAGTCAGTAAGACTGTCTCTTGATTTACATAATGTGAATACATACACTATATTGTTAAAAGTATTGGGACATCTACCTTTACACCCACATGAACTTTAATGGCATCCCAGTCTTAGTCCGTAGGGTTCAATATTGAGTTGGCCCACCCTTTGCAGCTATAACAACATAAACTCTTCGGGGAAGGTTGATAGGGAGCTGTAAAAATATTGCTGTTTGATATTTATAATCTAATTTCATTGCTCTTCTTGCAGTCATGTGACTGGTACAGCGCCAATAAGGGCTGGCCAGACACAGACTCACACTGTACAGAGCATACATCAGCAGAGTAATAGAAGCCCCTCCTAAGAAACTTTCCCTGCAGATGTCAAAGAACAAGGAAAGATACACACTATACGTTTTTTGTTTTTGTTCAACCAAGCAGACTGACCAAAAAAAAACTGAACAGCTCAGAAGGAACCACTGCATTAAGAATCTGATGTTAGAACACCTATCTCCCCTGCTGAGCTATTGTGTTCAGAACACACCAGTTGGCACTTTCAGCCATTGGCTAAAAAGTGTTGCTCAGGTGCGGATCGGCAGACCATCAGTCATACCCTTTCGTCAGAAGTTGGCCCGACTGCCGTACACACGGGTCGAATGTCCAATAATCGGTTCATGTGCAGTGTTCCCTTTAGCCTGCGCGCATGCGCGGGCGCGCAGTGTGAATGAAGGTCCCGCGCAAGCACCTATTCAAACCGCGCAGCCGCAGACGTGGCGGCCGTGTAGCAGAGCGTGCGCCGCGAGAGCACGCCCATTGTGTGACAATAGCGAATGAAAATTCGCTATTGTCACACGGATCCTCCTCCTGGCCAATCAGGGAGCGGGTCCTCCCGCTTCCTGATTGGCCGAAAGGCCAACTTCATGCCATTGGCCGAGGAAGAGGCGCCGGGACTCGGGAGTCAGGAGGACTGAGGAGAGGCAGGAAGCCGGGGAATGAACTGAAGAGAAGCTGCCGCCCGTGACCATGAGGTAAGTGCACGGGGGGGGGGTAGACTCGGTGGGGGAACACTGGCATCTCTACATTGATTTGGGGACAATGCTGTGGGCACTCTGCATTAATTAAAAACTGAAAAAATGGCAGAACCATTACTAGACTCGGGACTGAAGAGTCTCTACATTGAAAGGGGGCACGCTGGCATCTCTACATTGAAAGGGGGCACACTGGCATCTCTACATTGAAAGGTGGCACACTGGCATCTCTACATTGAAAGGGGGCACACTGGCATCTCTACATTGAAAGGGGGCACGCTGGCATCTCTATATTGAAAGGTGGCACGCTGGCATCTCTACATTGAAAGGGGGCACACTGGCATCTCTACATTGAAAGGTGGCACACTGGCATCTCTACATTGAAAGGGGGCACACTGGCATCTCTACATTGAAAGGGGGCACGCTGGCATCTCTACATTGAAAGGTGGCACGCTGGCATCTCTACATTGAAAGGGGGCACACTGGCATCTCTACATTGAAAGGGGGCACACTGGCATCTCTACATTGAAAGGTGGCACACTGGCATCTCTACATTGAAAGGGGGCACACTGGCATCTCTACATTGAAAGGGGGCACACTGGCATCTCTACATTGAAAGGGGGCACGCTGGCATCTCTACATTGAAAGGTGGCACGCTGGCATCTCTACATTGAAAGGGGGCACACTGGCATCTCTACATTGAAAGGTGGCACACTGGCATCTCTACATTGAAAGGGGGCACACTGGCATCTCTACATTGAAAGGGGGCACACTGGCATCTCTACATTGAAAGGTGGCACACTGGCATCTCTACATTGAAAGGGGGCACACTGGCATCTCTACATTGAAAGGTGGCACACTGGCATCTCTACATTGAAAGGTGGCACACTGGCATCTCTACATTGAAAGGTGGCACACTGGCATCTCTACATTGAAAGGGGGCACACTGGCACCTCTACATTGAAAAGGGGCACGCTGGCATCTCTACATTGATTGGGGGCAATGCTGTAGTACTCTGCATTGATTGGGGGCAATGCTGTAGTACTCTGCATTGATTGGGGGCAATGCTATGGCACTCTGCATTGATTGGGGGCAATGCTGTGGGCACTCTGCATTGATTGGGGGCAATGCTGTGGGCACTCTGCATTGATTGGGGGCCACAGAAAAATGATCAAACGTTGACCGGTCCGCGGCGATAAAAAGGTTGGGGAGCACTGCGCTCAGAAATTTTTTTATTTGCTCAGCCCAGTAAAAAATTAGAGGGAACATTGTTCATGTGTATGGCCTTAAGGTGCTTAGAGGATTAAAAAAAGAAAAAAAACTAAATACAGTGGCATGATATACCGTGTTTCCCCGAAAATAAGACCGGGTCTTATATTAATTTTGGCTACAAAAAACGCACCAGGGCTTATTTTCAGGGGATGTCTTATTTATTTATGGTATGTAAAAAGACGAACTTAAAGGGATTGTAACCCTAAAATAAATAAATATCCTGATCCTTTAAAGCATGGTAGACAGCACAGTGCTTGTGTTGTGTCATTTAGCCCTCTTTATGTTCCAAAAAACCTGGAATAAAATAATAAAATGTTAAAAAAAGGTTCTCTCCCTGTCAGCTCAGGAGTGAGCATTATGACATTCTGTAATCCCAAAAATAAACCTTGGATAAAGTCATTGTAAAAATATGTAATGGATTTTGTAAAAAGATTATGTAATGTGCAGTGTGTCTCCTTTTGTAACTTTATTGTGGAAAATACCATATTTACAGCGCCGCTGGGCACTCACATGACCCTCCGGAGCTCTACTTTCCCTCTCCTAATACTGCAGAAGGAGGGGCTGAGATCAAGGATTTTACTAGGGCTTATTTTTGGGGTAGGTCTTATATTGCAGCCATCCCAAAAAATCATGCTAGGTCTTATTTTCGGGGTAGGGCTTATTTTCAGGGAAACAGGGTATATGCTTTTTTGCGAATGAGTTATGGCAAAAAAAAAAAAAAAAAAAAAAAAAAAAAAAAAACTTTTCTGTATAGTGTCACTTTTATAAAAAAAAATTTGTGGTCAATAGGAGCAATTTTTCTCCTGTATTTTTTTTTTTTTTTTTTTTTCAATACAAATGCTGTACATTATGGACAGCCTGGACAAATAGTGAAACTGGGTGGGTGGCCTATAGGGAGAATAAAAATGTGCAGATTCTTCTGATGGCAATCTCCTTCTTTCCATTTGCTAAGCCACACAACCAACATTCAAATGAATGAAAGGGAATAAAGGGAAACCATAGTGAATTTTGAGCAAGCTCATATTTTTGATTCAAGTAAAACTTTATTAGCAGTAATATTGGGGGCTGTCATTGGTCACCTCTCGAAAATAGAAGCTGCCTGACTGTTATGCTGATCCTCTGCATTCAGTACTTTCTCCATCCTACTGTATGATAAGAGTATATTTCATTCTCCATCAGAATGCTTATAGTATCTGATACCTGCTATGTAGCAGGGTAATCCCGATTAGGATTGGTGAATATTTTTTATATTCAGTACAGATTATTGAAGCAGAAAGGGAGAAACAGTTAAAGTGTATGAGAATAGCCAGATGGGTAGATGAAGGAAGGACTAAAACCACTGCCAGGTTGTTTTTTTGCTGTCTTGTGTTCTATTGAGGAGATTCCCTTCCTGTCCCAGAGATAAAATAAAACCTATTAGGACATCTCCCAAAGTGAGCTGAATTCCATTCTAAAGCCAGCCATAATTTAAAAACATTTACTTTTCTGTTTTTAGAACGTTTGTACGAATGTTTGAATTTTCGTTCAAAAATGGACTAGTATATAGGCAGCTTTAGACAGCTATCCCTAGAATTGGTTTTCCTATTTTAAGGATCCCTTACCTTACAGATGGGGGAATCTCCCAAATAGGGACACAGACAGCCTAAAACTTGACAGATTGGCCTAACACTTCCATACTTCATAAAACAAAAATCCTAAAGATATACTTCAAAGCTTTGAAAAAAAAAAAAAAAACTAAAAATCTGGCCCCATAAAGTGGCAGTACATAGCTAATCTGCTTCAGAATAGCTTAGAAGGACCATAGGAGGGAGTATTTTTTTCGTACTGAAAGTATAGCCACAAACCAACTGTTCAGATAAGGATAGCTGGTCTATTTTGTGGGCAGTGATGTACCCTATGTTTTAACTTTGTTGCTTACACTTAACAGCTCTACTTGGTTCCATGCCCTAAGGAAGGAGCACATTTTTCTCACCTGGGTGCTTTTCATGGTCTATGCTCTGTAGCAATGCCACCTACTGTGCTTGCCTCATTACATCTCAGAAATCTCAGGGTCTATTATTGTAAACTGGTGTCTGAACTCACTTTGATCAATCCATTGCATATAATTTGCACTGGTCACTTGCTGAGGTTTACAAAGGGTTGTCCTAGTTGTGGACATTACACTGTGTGTCTGATGAATAAAGAGTGGATAAAGACTTTAGGCTTCCTATGTACATTGTACAAAGCTAATTAAGATATTAATTCCTCTTTCAGATTATAGTTCCTATTTCATTGAGTACAATTTTCTAACACTGAAATGTATTTTTATTCTGGCAAGTATGCAATTCATAAATCCTGGAGGCAATAACCATTAGAGCCCATTGCGGTGCCAAATAGAATAATAAAAATAATACTTGCTTCTGCCTCCTCATTTTTGTACTGAAACTATTTTATTTTCCTTCCCCAAGCATAGATCAGTTGCCTCTTTATCTAATAAGGGCAATGGGAAACTGATAAGGCCATGTACACTTATGCTTAGATGTAAAAGCCCTCAATACCCAGCAAAAAAGCTAAATCCACATCATTTGGAAGATACATATGTAGGGTGACTGGTGGAGGGTTCTACTATTTGGCTTTCTTTCACTGGATTACTGGAGTCACGTTCTTTTACATACAAAGAAAAATCGCTGGCAAATGATTTCTAATATGGCTTAATCTCTGGTCTATAATTTGTTTATGAAAAGTCTAATGCTACTTTCTATCCACTTTATCTCTGGGTTCCTGCTGTCCTGCGTGGCTACTCATATTCATTTCTAAAATGTATTTTTCTAAAGAAAAAAAAATATTTGGATATTATTTCTACGTATGCTGCTGTTATAATGATAACAGTAAAAGGAGCAATATGACATTATAAGCCATGGATGTTGTGATTGGTGGATAAGGGATGTGTATAAGAAATAGGTATGAGGTTGTCACTAGACCGATGTCTCTTTATAGATTAATCAATTAATCTCTCTGAGATTTATCAATTATTTCTTAAGAGGGTTCTTTTTAAATGACAGATGAGTGTAGTCAGGTGGAGGGATGATATTTTTTTCTACCTTGATCATCTTGAAGTGCCTGCATCTATTTTGCTTCATGTTCCGTATATTAGACCTGTGATTTAATAAGTCTTTTCTTGTTCATAGGTCATTACCAAGAGTGGAAGACAATGGCTCCTGGACATAGATATGGAAAACTCAAAAAAATACCAAAGGATTTTCAGTATGAACAAAAGGGGTTGTAACTGAAAGCTGCTTTGAAAGAAATTCTCCACCAAGATGAAGCTACAGGAAATCTCTTACAGCAAAACATAATGGATATATTTCCATTTATGAAGGCTATGCAAGTGGATTTATGCCTTCAATGGCTGTAAACTTGATGGCAACCTGTTAGCTGAAATGGATATACCCGACTACATTAATGGAAGGTGCCACTGCAATACAGTTCAATACACTGTGATCAATGGGCAAGAAGAACCAACAAACAGTCCCAGTGCATAACCCCTACCTTGCCACAAAGTGTCATGAGACAGATGCAAGGTTAAAAGTGTAATTAACATGTTAAAAATTATTTTTTTCCCACATGAAGAGATTATTATATGGTATGTAAAATAGTGTATATACTTTTTTGTAACTGTATATATGGAGATATAAGTATATATAATGTATATATTTTACAAACTCCTATTCTTTATTTAAACTTTGGACAACGTATCGGCTTGTTTCTACAGATATTGCATATTTATTATTTGACATTTGCAAATCTAAAGCTTTAATGTCATGTAGAGATAACTGCTGAGAAATTGGCCCTGTACTCATGCAAATCATTGGTAACAAAAAATTAGCAGTGACATTTCCTCCTATAGTGATGGAGGAAACTGAGTAAAATTGTGAAATCTTTGGTTTGCACTAAAGTTTACTTTAGTTTATTTTTTAGTATTAAAATTATGAAGGATCACCAGTATTAGAATATATGTTTGAGAAAACACACTCTAAATAATTTGGCATATGGTTTAACTTTGTTGAGTTATTGTCCCTGCCTTCACATTGGGGATCATTTATAAAATCTGGTGAAAAAGTGCAACAGTGGTGATGCCCAGCAATTAAGTATTAGTGTGACTGCCTTACAGGAGCTCAAAAATGAAGAGATGAAATCTGCATTTTTTGCTATAGGCAACACTTACTCTTATTTTTATTTGCACTAAGTGAAGTAGATTTACATTGCAAGGAGCAAGCTTTTTTTTGCTCTGCACATTGTAGAGTCATTTTTGGCTGCTGTTTTAATATACACAGATTGCTGACATTACAGTACAGCAACACTTTTTGCTGATAAAGTGCTATTAGAACTTCAGCTTCATAGTCTACGAATAGGATGGTCAAAATATTATGTTGGCAAGTACATTAGAAAAAAGGTCTCTACTATTTTCCGTTTAACCAGGACAAAGATTTATTTGATGGCAAAGTTGCCATTAAGACTTATGTGCATTAGAAGGCACAAGTTAGTGGAAGGAAAGGAAAGTGCTAAATGCTCTGACTGGTGCTCATGTCTTTTATTAATTACCTTTTTGTAGTAAAGACTTTAATTTCCAACATCAAGTTGGTATGTTTAAAATTCTGTCGTTGGGTTAGTGATTGATACCCATTTAAATTAGTCATTTAATAGTCACCTTACTTGGAGTAATATAAGACTAATGTTACAAAAGGCTTTGTACAAGATATTGGTGCTATCTGCAATTTGTCCAGTAACTCTGTACTGTTTAATGTAATGTTCTGATAGCCTAGCTGTGTGTCACCAATGCTGCATGTTGAGCATTTTCAGCTGATTTTTGTTATCCCTGTAATATCTTACATTCGTTTAAAAAAAAAAAAACATTGCACCTAAGGTCAGGTGCACTGCTCATATAGGCATCCAGTCATGTGACATGGCACTACTACTTGGAAGTCCAGGGTTTGCCAAGTGAATGGTTGTAAGCCTCTATTATTTTTCCATTTTCAGTACATGATTTCTTAATTCTTAAGTCTAAATATTAAGCTTGGAACCAACTAGAGTTCACGTTGATGAAATCAGGCCAGTATAAGAATAATCCAGGTTGCTGCACTTATGAATTAAGATTTCTAAAAAGTTAGTTTGCATATGAAATTGTATCTCTATCACTTGTGGTCTTCTCACCTGTGTGCATACATTAACTTGTTAACAATACACATTATAGTATGTATTTTCATACACTATTTTGCATATGACTACACATTATGAATTTTCATTGATATGTGCTTTCTTGTCATATCTAATGTAAAGCAGGGAAGACTTTTTCGGGCCCATTTACACCTGTGAATTGCAGTATATTCCAATAATACATTACTGCAAAGCACAGCAACATCATATTCATCATAGCATGTTGAGGTGCCATTTATTTCCAATGGCATACCAAAGCAATGCACCTCCAACACACACTCATTGCAGCCCACCACAATGAACAGTAACGTGTTATTGTGCACTGCCAAGCACTGCTTTGGCAAGATTTAGAAAGGCTGTTAAAAAAAACAAATCTATGACACAGTTTTAGAAAAAAAAATCTCAAAATTAATGAATTGCACATCAGTGGTGTTGTTTAACACATTAATGCACAAAGAATGAAATGTTGTTATGTGCCTGTTAAAGAGACTTAAGCCTAGTACACACTGTGAGTTTTTTTTTTTTTTGTTCAACCCAGCGGTTTGGAAAAAAAAAAAAAAAAAAACTCACAGCTCAGGTCAGAGTCACTGTACTAACAACCACTGGACTAACAATCGGATAGTGGTACAGTGATTTCCCCTGCTGTGCTTTTGTGTTCTTATGGGGATGGCTGAAGGTGCTGATAGTGAGCCGGTTGGCTGCTGGTTTTCCAGCATGCTCATCCAACAGAAGCCAGGCGAACAGCGGTCTTCTGTCGGACTGGCTGCCATACACACGGGCTGAATGTCGGACGGTTTTTATTGAACCGGCTGATGTCACCCGGCATTCAGCCCATGTGTACTAGGCTTTACCCTCATTTCCTGCCACTGGTGGCAACAGTGTGATTGTCCTTGTACAATCAACTTTAGATTTACCAAAACTGTGTAATATGAGGACCAACCTAATATATTTAATCAATTATTTTGCAAAAGAAAAGATAGACAAAAGTGCACATGTGCATCCCCAAGATGCGTTTTTTTTTTTTAATTTTTATTTATATATATATTAAATTGTCTCATAGGGAGACCTAATTTAGACCATTTGTTAAATTACAGGTGTACTTTGAACAAAACTAATGCTAAACCATACTTTCTAGCAATTCTGAAACTGTTTGTTTTTTTCTAAAATCTTCCTACTCCAGCTGCTTACCTACCTCAGTAGCAGAGAACCACTTGCACCAGTGTTTACAGTCTCTCTGGCTTAAATCTGCTTAAGCCCTGGTTCACACCAGTGCGACTTGTCATGCGACCTGACAGTTCATAGTCGCATGACAAGTCGCACTCCATTTACGCCAATGGAAACATTCAAATTGGTGTGACTCACATCACTGCGACCTTGAAAGAGGTTCCTGCACTATTTCTGTGTGACTTCATTGCGACTTGCATTGACATCTATTAAGTGAAGTCACTCAGAGTGTCAGCAAGCCGCAATGAAATTGCACTGAATAGTTGGCTTTGAAGTCGCACTGAACTAGCGCAACTTCAAAGCCACACTGGTGTGAACCAGGGCTTAGTGTGGCCGTACCTGGGCAGTTGGCACTCATAGCCTTGAACAGGGCTGTAGTTTAAGACTGCTCTGGGTATGACTCTATGCAAGTCTTTGAGGGCTCACTGTGCAGATGCTTCTACTGCTAAAAAGGATTTCTGCACGGCAGGCTGTAAAGCTCAGAACAGTCCATTTCTATACTACTGAGGCATGTAAGCAGATGGAGTGTAGATTCGCTTGGGAGGGCTAAGAAGAGTGGATTGGTGTTTTGTATGGGTACAGCTGTACTTTAAGCTTTTCTTCAGATACTCTAAACTTTTGATGTCTGAAGGGAAAACTGGAAACCTGCACTGTTCCATATACCTGTACACAGGTTTGGAGTGCTTCAGGAATGGTTCCTTTTGGATGAAAGCTAAAGTAGGGATTTCCTTGTGTAGTTGTGGTTTGTTTGTAAGCTATACAAAGGAGTTGATTTACCAAAACTGGAGGATGCAAAATCCTATGTAGCTCTGTATAGAAACCAATCAGCTTACAGGTTTTATTGTCCAAGCTTAACAGAACAAGCTGAAGTTAGAGGCTGATTGGCTGCACCAGATTTTGCACTCTCCAGTTTTAGTAAATCAATCCCAAAGTGGTAATGATACAATCTGTCTGGCAGTCAGCACATAGAATAGGAATATCTTCGACTTCTGATCCACATATACGAAGGGTCTTCAAAAAGTTTCCACACTTTTTTTATATTTAGTTAAAAAAAAGTGTGGAAACTTTTTGAAGAACACTAGTGTCTTCAGTGTAGTCTACCAGCTCTCTTCATCTAAACAGATCAGTTTGCACGTTTTTGTTTACCTGAAAAGGTTAAAGTGATTGTAAAGTCTAGTTTTTTCCTGCTCTGTTGCTGTGGATTTACAGATCCTCCTCTTTTCAGGTCCCTCTTCTGTGCTCCTGGCCTCTCCCTCTTGTTGAGTGCCTCCACAGCAAGCAGCTTGCTGTGGGGCCACCCAAGCCAGGTCACAACTCCCTGTGTCTATTCAGACACAGAGCCCCGACCCGGCCCTGCCCCCTCTCTCACCTGATTGGCTAGCTGCCTTTAAATGACAGCAGTGGGAGCCAATGGTGCCGCTGCGGTGTCTCAGACAATCAGGAGGAAGAATCTCAAATGACTGAGACACTCATGGACATCGCTGGACAGAGAGGGACCTCAGGTAAGTGTTAGGGGGGCTGCTGCAAACAGAAGGCTTTTTATCTTAATGCATAGCGTGCATTAAGATAAAAAACCTTCTGAATTTACAACCACTTTAACTAGTATGTAAGCATGTAAGGCCCCTTTCACACCAGCGGACAGATCAGGTCTGCCTGTCAGTTTTTCAGGCAGACCCGGTTGGATCACCCATTGTTTTTTATGGGGTTGCGGATGTCACCTGCTGGCTTCTGATTCGGTCCACTAAAAACAGACAGATGGGGATCCGTTCCCCATCCGTCCAGTGATCATTTTGGATGACAATCCCCTGTCCATTTTCATCTGACTGTCCCATAGAGTACAGCGGGCTTCTCATCCGTTTGCTCAGTTGGGATCAGCGGTGAGAGCCCCCTCTGAGCATTCGGATCTGCTTGGATGGATTCCGCTCAGTCTGAAAGGGGCCAAAATCTACATACCTATGGCAATTGGACCTGGCCCTCCTATTTGTTTCAGACTCTAGCGCTGTCATCCTTATCCTGGCTTTAATGTATAGTGAAAGCTTGGTAAGTGTGCACAAAAGTGTTTTCAGGCTTTATTGGCTACACATGTGTTACAAATACATGACTCCCTAGGTAGTGAAATGAGGATGAGAAAGACAGCCTGGGACTAAAAAAAAAAAAAAAAGTTTCCCTTATTTCTATCCTGACAGGTTCACTTTTTCATTATTTAAAAAATAAGTGCAGTCTCACAAGATGACAGTGCCATGCCATAGACTTTCCAGCTAATTCACAAGATGCACAGGGCAATGCTCTTTGTCTATTCACAAGAGGCATACATGGAAAATGGGATGGTGGGGAGAGGGGGGGGGGGTAGGTGCTGGGCTTTCTCACATAAGGACAAGTCTGGCACAAACCCGTCTTCACCTTTATATATACACTAGATTTTGTGATTGCATATAAAGCATTAGGTAATATTATACAGTCCACACCATGCAGAAAAGAAGATAAACCACATTATATGTAGCAACAATCATGAAGAACTTGATGCATCCTATAATGATGCACAATATGTGAGATCACTTGAAGCTGTACTTATGTGAACTGTAGGTTTGCTGGAAGTGCCTTTTGGAGGTATTCATCTTACAGGCTGCAAAAATATGGTTAAACAATATGGATTCAGTATACTTTTAGGTGATTGTAGCCGTATTAGTGCACTTGTGGCAGAAACAAATGAGTACTGTCTGTGTAAATTGTTTTATTTATTTGCTCTATACAGTATATAATTTTTCAGCACAAGCTTTTAGGGTATTTGCCCTTCTTTAAGGCCCAACCAGTACTAATACTATCGTATTAGTATCAGTACTAATCCTGTATTAGTATTGCTCGGAACTTGAAGAACAGGAAATACCCCAAAAGCTTGTCCTGAAAAATTGTATGTAGTGCAAATAAAAAAAGTGTCACGGACAGTCCTCAATTGTTTAATACTCAGGACTCATTATTGTGATGAATTTTTGAGTTCCTCAAGGTGTATGGGAATTGTATAGGCCAGTGATAGCAAACCTTGGCACCCCAGATGTTTTGGAACTAAATTTCCCATGATGCTTATGCACTCTGCAGTGTAGTGGAGCATCATTGGAAATGTAGTTGCAAAACATCGGGGGTGCCAAGGTTCGCCATCACTGGTATAGGCTGTTCATTGTTAGAATCCATAAAATGTTATCTTTGGTGTACTTGAGGGTAGAACAATGTGTATGTGGGAAACTGCCTGCAAGCTATGGATGGTCAGATAAGCACATGGTTCATAGACTTTCCTAATGGAACTTTTGTGAGGCAGCATAGAGGCTAATTTTACTGACCTCTCCTGAAAGTTCTTCCTGGATTGCTGGCTGATATAGTGTCTCCAATACTTTCTAAAAGTCACTGACTCTTAACAAAAGTGTGGATTAGCAGTTTTGACTCCTAATCTGGAGCTTTTTCCAGAACTCTGTCACCATATATTGAAGGTAGAGACAGCCATGCATTTAGCATCTTCAGAAGGAAATCAGCAATGGCGGACCCTGTATTTCTCTCAGTATAGGTTTCCTTTACCAATTTGGCTAACGTAAAATGCACATAAACCCCAATTTCCCCAAGATTTGGTGACACAACACTTTTGTTCACATAGTATAGTTGGCACAAAGAAAAACAAGTTGACCAATTTATTAGTTGAACAAATTGGTCCAAATCATTTTGGGTGGATTATTTATATAATACAGTTGTAGCCTTAAAAAATTCTGAAATTCATGCTACTATTATACACATTCCAGTCTTTATACTAGCAATGGCTAATTGTTATTTTCCTTATACGCCACAATTTGTTAAATGATGATATATCAGTGTTCAGCATACTGGATTGTATTCATTTTTATACACCCCATTCTGCTAAATTGCTGCTTACACTCAAACTTTGTCTATGGAGAAATACTAACTAGTTTACATGTGATGAAGGCTTTGTCTGATACAGTATACAATATTTATTGATGGTTTTGTATATTTTGAAAAAAATAAGTGTTTTATGTCCGTATTTTGCTACTAACCCTTTTGCTACTGTAAGGAAAAGCTGGTCCTGTATGTAGCGAGAGATAAACCAGCACTTATGATAACCACTTTACTATGTAATATAGAGTGGTGCTTTCTTGTCATACAAGAACTGAAGTAAAATAGTTTTCTGATTTATTTCAGGGGAAAAAGGACTATTTTATTTTTTAGAAATTGTAAACCTCAGAGTATATGAGAAAGCCAAATATATATAAATATATATACATTTATGTAAATGACATACAAAATAAACTATTTAAAGCAGTTTTGTGTATGATGTTCATTCTTATTACTACACAGAGATTAAAGTCTTGTGGATGTACATTGAGTCACTGCTCCTGTGGGTTCCTGTCATTGAAACATTGTAAATATATCTTGTGGAAAACCATATTGAAAGAGAACTTTTAATTCTACTCTTTCTATACTTGTCCTGTGGGTTTTGGCTGGCATGTCTGAGTGTTCATGTGTGGCATGTTCAGAAAGGAAATGTCCACGTTTCAAGAGTCCTTGAAAATGTCCTCCTTTCAAGAGTTTTTTCTTTTTTTTTTGAAGGATCAACATATACATTTTTTTACACAACATTCATACATTCTGGTGCCAATTTACTAAAGGAGTAGCGCATTTTCACTTTCAAAGTGAATTTTTACTTGTCTTAATGAATGAGGAATGGGGTATGCAATGTACGGTTAACAGCAAACACACACACACATCAGAGGTTGAACTGGATGGACTGATGTCTTTTTTCAGCCTCACAAACTATGTAACTATGTAACTATGAGGTAAAAAAGTAAACATCCATTTAGCAAAGAATATCCAATTTTGTGTAAGGAAAATGTAACAAGGAAAAAAAAATAATAATTTTTGCTCATGTGAAGACAACACAATTTCACATCAGTTGCTAAGTTAAATAAATAAAAATAAAAGTTCTATATTTCTTTGGTAAATCAAGCCCGGTATGCAAAATGAAGGTTATTAAAAAGTGATGATGAACCTGGGATTTTTTTGCACAAGTGGTATATAACTGATCCAAAATTTACCTTTGGAGTAACATTGGCTATTTTGTAAAAACAAACCTCAACAGTTAAGTGTAACAATATAAATATAATAACTCAGACATAAAAAACTATATAAAATAATATCCATACCCACGTGCTCTCACAAATCTACAAAAAGTCTCACAGCAATATCTGACCCCTAGGCTTATTGAGAAGTGGAAAACTGACTCGTTGCACTCTGTCAAACCACAGCAACAACACACCCCAACACACCTTGCCAATGCACGTATTGCAGCACAAGACAATGTACGGTGATGCATTGCTGTGCTGTGTTAATGGTGTGCTGTGTTACAAAAATTAGTGCATTAATTTTTTTTTTTTGGTGCGTTATTGATCTTTTCTTAAAACTGTACTCTAAAGAAAGCAAAAAAAAAAAAAATCCCTGCTATGCAAAGGTTGAATGCTTGTAAATGCTAGAAGAAAATAACTTTTACCAACACTCTCTCTCTCACTCTACCAGCAGCCAGTGCTTAACTCCCATATAGCCCCTCCCACTATGCACATGCCCTAATGCCCCATACACATGGGCTGGTTCAACAGAAACAGGCCCGCATGTACAGCAGCCTGTCCTACAGAAGCCGGCCAAACATCCGGCTTCTGCCAAAGTGGCATGCCCGAAAATGATCTGCCGATTGGCATCCGATCAGCGCACTCAGGCAATAGTTGCGAGCGCTGACCAATGTGTTCTGATGGGGGGGTCAGTCTCTCTGTCAGAACACAATAGCTCAGCAGGGAGATTGCTGTACTAACATCAGATAGTACAGCAAGTTCCTCCGTTTCTTTTTCGTTAAGCCCACTGGGTTGAAAAAAAAAAAAAAAAAACGGATAGTGCCTACCTAGCAATAGAGACATATGTTAATGCTGTCTAAATGTTGTCTCCTTTGAGGTTGCGATGTATGCCAAGTTTCACCCCAGATTGTTGCAACTCTAAATTCTGGCAGTGTTGGACAAACAGACTCTGTGCTTGGACTATCCAATGCACCTGACCTCCAAGACCAGACTCTCTCTACCTTGGTGGATTTCCAGCCCAGCACAGTATTTTCCTCCAAGGTAGTGGTTCTTGTGATGGATGCTAGCCAGTTGGGCGGGGTTGCAGTCCTGGAAGTTTGCTTTCTTATTAACTTTCCAGATCTCAGTTCTAGAGTGACTGTCTCTTCAACAAGGACAGCAATTCCATTCAATGATATCACGACAGTGGCCTAAATAAATCATCAATGGGGACTAGAAGCCACGCTGCTTAAAGGAAGCAGACTAGATCCTCGCTTGGACATAACTGCATGTTCTGGCCCTGTCTGCCTTCCCCCTTGGAAAACATTCAGTTGGACTTTCTCAGTTGTGGAATAGGCCTAAAGTGTTTTATTCCCTGAGACAGGTAAGGGACAATAGACGTGTATTGGCTGGTGACCAAATTTAGAACATATTGAACAGGCGACACCCTCCAGACTCACTCTCCAGACTCACCCTCATCTTTATCTCAAGCTTGAGATAAAGGGCGTTCTGGTGATTCTCACTGGGGAATCGGGCAAACTCACATTGCTGGCAGATGCTCTGTGGCTCCTTCAGGATCTTCTGTAACAGGGGCCAATGTTGAAGCCACAGTTCTGAAAGACAGGGACCTATGAAAGTCTTATATCGCCATTGTTGAAGGCTAAAAAGTTGACTTTTCACATATTGTACCTGGTCCACTTTTGCACCTGGAAGGCCTGTTTTGCTTGATGTGAGTTGAGGAACTTTTATCCTAGAAAGTATTCAGTGGAAGACATTCTGTGATTTCTCCAGCCTGATTTAAATCTAAATCTGGCTTTTGAGTACCACAAAAGGTAAAAGTCATTTTGTTTCAGAGACCTTTGGCCTCTCAATTAATTAATCTGTTTCTCTCAGCTCTTCAGAAGCCTAAGGCATCCTTCCTCCCAAAGATGATTTCTTCTTTACAACTTAACTAGGACACTTAGTTTTATATCTTTATGTTTGAAGCCTGAAATGTGGCAAAAGGTTGCAAAGTTCAAGGGGGCCGAATACTTTCGCAAGGGACTGTATCTGGGTCTGTCAGCTTTGTTTGCTGTGTTGCCCACCCCTCAGTTTGACTGCTTTTGGATGTCACAGTTGTAATAATTAATAGTCTGTGTTATATACCAGCCTTTTTCAACCAGGTTGCCTTGAGGTTTCTTCAGGGGTGCCTTGGCAAAATGCCTAAAAATATCCCAAAAATTGTATTCAAGCCGGCGTGTGTATGAAGTCTGTGTTTTGGTTACATAAAGCCACGGGTTTTCATTGTACACCATTACAACTTTTTAGCTGTCGGTGGCCTATCGATCATTGGCATCATCAGTTAATATGGAGGATGTCAGTCGCCTCCACAGCATCCTTGTATCCCCCTCTCCATCAGCATTGGGTTCACATTAGCTGAGTGATGGAGAAAAATTGAGGGAGAAGAGTAACACTGATAATACTAGTCAATTTGCAAAAGTGTATTTTCTTTGGAAGAATAAATCCCCTCTAATGTTGGGTGTCCTATGTGTGTGGATGTTGCTGCATTATGTAAAACTATTAGAATCATTTTTACATTTTATAATGGGGTGCCTCAAGATTGTCCATAATTTTGAAGGGTGCCTTGACTGAAAAAGGGTTGAGAAACATTGTTCTACACTGTACAAATAGTAAAATGTTTCTTGGAGTACAGTACCAGATTTAGGCTCCTCTCCTCTGTTCTTATGATCTACCTATTGTTTGCTACAAAAATTAGGCTAGATATAAAGTGGAAGGATTTATATAAGGGGATGTCCCTGCAGCTTTTTTTTTTTTTTTTGCCTGTGTCCAATCACCTGAAGGTAGCTGCTTATAACTCAGTCGGAATGAATAAATGGGTTTGAATAAAAAGTTTGTCTGTGTTATGAGAGCATAACTTTCTAAAAGTACCCTAGATACAGCAAAGATCATATTTTAATAACCCCAGCTTAAACATGTAAGTTTTAATTGACTGAACACAATTGAATGTGCTATATGGACATTTTATGACCAGCCTTGCCACAGGAAACAAAAATGATCAGCCAAAAATACACATGGACTTTAAAGGCACATACACTACTTTCTTAAAAAATCCATACTTTATTAATAAACAATATTAACCACTTAAGCCCCGGAAGATTTTACCCCCTTCCTGACCAGGCCCCATTTTGCGATTCGGTCAAAAAAGGATTACATTTCCATATGTGATTGTGTTCCCAGTACCCCATTGCCAGGTTAGCATATGAGGGCGCAAAATTCGGGCCCATCGCGGTGCCCTGAAGTTGTAGGTAGAATTGTCTGTCAAATTCAAAATAATTATGAGTCAAACAGAAGGCCGTGGAACACAATCACATATGGAAATGTAATCCTTTTTTGGCCAATATCGTGTTTTACCACTTTCAACATAAAAAAATGGAAAAAATTCTGGCCAGACACTGGAACATCTTACGGGAAGACCCTAATCTTAAAACCATAATACCGGAAAGACCCAGGGTGAGTTATCGAAAGGCCTTAAATTTTAAAAATAAAGTGGCCCCTAGTAAAAATCAAATCTATCACTCCGACTACTTCTGTACCGATTCTCATTCCCCTTAAAGGAATGTTCCAATGTCCGAAACCTTTATGCAAAATGTGTTCGTTTGTCAAACACGGCCAAATCTCCTTTCAAACAAAAGGAAAAAGTTTTCATCTGGGTGAATTTTTTAACTGCTCATCAGATTTTGTTATATATGGCCTGTCCTGTCCATGTGGGCTGGTCTATGTGGGCCGCACCATTTGTCCAATTCGCCAACGTTTTGGAGAACATAGACGTTCTATAGAACTTGGCAAAGACAAGCGGTGTTCCTCGACACTTTGCTGAGGCTCACCAGGGATCTACTATAGGTCTAACTGTATGGGTTATTGAACAGATAACAAAAACCCTTACAGCAGCTGAACGTTATAAGAAACTATGTGCCAGGGAGACATATTGGATTTGCTCCCTGGATTCTTTCGCCTGGTGGCCTCAATGAGGGTATCGAGATTGCCACCATATTATGAATACCTACAGGCTATATTTGTTTCAGACATACATGAATGTATATATAGATTCACATGCCTATATGGATGCATATTGATATACAGGAGTGGATTGCCACATTATTTTAATCCTATTTATAATGAATCTATTAATTTTTTTCATAAAATCTCTGACGTTTACCATTATTATCTCTATTTATGAATACTTTTATCAATTTCTGACATCCATTAGCAATATCTCTCATTTAATATTTATATATATATATATATCTTCTAATTTTTTATATATTTTTGTATTTTTATATAAAAATATATATATATTTTTAAATCCTTCTTTCTTTTTTTTTTCACACATTATTTCTATTTCTTATTTTCACGTTTACTTATATTTATTTTATTTACTTTTTGTATATTTATTTTCTCTTTGTCATTGTTTAATAATTTTATAAACAATACCCACCGGTTGATAGCGTTGGTCAGCCACACACAGCCAGCTGGTATATCTTAATATAGGTATTGTGATACACCCATTTTTATATTTTTTTTATTATTTAATGCTACCAAAACATATTTTATATATATAAATATTGGTGAATTACTCTTTTAAAGTTGAATTTTTATCTAGCAATATTATATTGTGACTTTTGATATAATTGACATAATGATTATTATTAGCCCATTTGTATAGATTACTGATTAGACATATTCCCCTTCGTTTGCATCTCTCCTCCCATTTCATTATTAGCCCATTTGTATAGACCACTGATTAGATATATTCCCTCATTTTGGTTCATTTGCATCTCTCCTCCCATTTCATTATTTAAATGTACACCGTGTCACTTGCTATTATACTTGCTGTGAAGAAGGAGCACGGCTGCCCTCCCCCAGGCAGCAAGCACGCTCGGAAATGCGTCGCATGCAGATGACATCATCCAGGTTCGACTATCCACCAAGCCTCACTGTCAAGCAAATACACCGAGCCTACTTCCTGGTTCTAACCTTGCCGTACAAGCCAGCCACGGCGAAAGGATTTCGGTTCCAGCAGCACAGACGTCCATGACCGGATGATGTACACTTCTCCACACTGGAACCTTTGTTTTATGGGCATGAATATATGCTTACTAACGTGAGTGCATAATTTTATTCATTAAACCTGTTGCATAAAGTCTACACTTAGAGGCGCCTCTGTCTGTCTTCAAAATGGTACTCAGTAGTTCGTATGGCCCCCCATGTGCTTGTATGAATGCCTGGCAACATCAGGCCTGCTCCCAATGAGATGATAGATAGTGTCCTGGGAGCACAAGGAGGAATCCAGGACCCACTGCACCAGCATAGGGTCTGACAATGGGTCCAAGGAGTTCATCCCAATCCCTAATGGCAGTCAGGGTGCCATTATATAGCCTGTAGAGGTATTTGTGTCCCTCCATGGATATGCCTCCCCAGGCCATCACTGATCCACCACCAAACCAGTCATGCTGAACAATGTTATTAGAGGCAGCATAACATTCTCCACGGATTCTCCATACCCTTTCATGTCTGTCAAATGTGCTCAGGGTGAACCTGCTCTCATCTGCGAAAAGCACAGGGCGCCGGTGACAAACCTGCCAATTCTGGCGTTCAATGTCAAATGCCAATCAAGCTCCCGGTGCCAGGCAGTGAGCACATGAAACTGATTAATAACTCCCTCTACTACTTAACTGACCAGACCAATACCCCAAGAGTTTATATGACTGGATGCTATACTCTGATTAAAGTGTTTCTTACATTTTTTTTGAGCAGTGTTTGTGTGTGTGCATATTTATGTATCCATATAATTATTTACTAGCATGCTTTAGTATTGCCCAGCAGGTCTAAAAGCTAACTCTGTTGCTGGGAATTTATTATTACTTCTGTTCCTGGTGCCAAGGGGCTTTTAAATCCCTAAATAACTCCTGCGAGTAACTATCCATAATCATTTTTATTGCAATATAACACTAGAGTAGAAAGGTGCTTACCCTGTTTTCCTCATGTCCCCCGTTGGGAATCCATGTTGCGGTCCGGCGTGGGCTCTTTGCCCTCTGACCGTTGGGGCAGTCATATCAGCAAGTGTGTTTTAATATGAGCAAATATAGTACTAATCAAATTGTGTTGATAACAAATGATCTATGATGTTTTTGTACTTATTGTGTGTGTGCTGACCAAGTTTACATTTTCCTAAATAGACGCACCATTTTCTCCTGAAACATGTAGCACCAACTATACTAGTGTAAGAAAACCCTAGCACCTAGAGAGACTTGAAGTGTGTAGCTTAAATCTTTACAAGTCTCCTGGCATGTGCGGTATACATGCTTAACCCATTTGGAATACACAGTGCTCAATAGTTTATATATATATATATATATATTTTTTTTTTTTCTTCCAACTGACATTTTGTATGGAATGTTTTAATATTGTTTATTAATAAAATACGGAATTTTTAAGGAACTGATTGGTGTATGTGCCTTTAAAGTGTATTTTTCCAATTCCTCTAAATTATGCACAATATCGGGACAAAGCACTGATTAAAATTGTGAGTGCTCATGGTACCATCCACTGGGCACTATACCTGTATAGAAAACCGCTGCTAACCTACCAAGACGTGACCTTCCACCTAAAGTGACCGGCCAGGCAAGGAGAGCATTAATCAGAGAAGCAGCCAACAGGCCCATGGTAACTCTGGAAGAGCTGCAGAGATCCACAGCTCAGGTGGGAGAATCTTTCCACAGGACAACTATTAGTCATGCACTCCACAATTCTGGCCTTTACAGAAGAGTGGCAAGAAAAAGCCATTGTTGTTAAGAAAGTCTTAAGTAGTCCCATTTGTAGTTTGTGAGAAGCCATGTGGTGGTCACAGCAAATATGTGGAAGGTGCTCTGGTCAGATGGGACCACAATTTAACTTTTCTGCCAGAACGCAAAATGTGTGACAAAAACACTGAACATCACCCTGATCATACCATTTTTTTTTTTTTTTTCAGAAGGGACAGGAAAGCTGGTCAGAGGTGATGGGAAGATGGATGGAGCCAAACACAGGGCAATCGTCTAAGAAAACCTGTTTGAGTCTGCAAAAGACTTGAGACTGGGGCAGAGGTTCACCTTCCAGCAGGACAATGACCCTAAACATACAGCCAGAGCTACAATGGAATGGTTTAGATTAAAGCATATTCATGTGTTAGAATGACCCACTCAAAAGTCCACCCCTAAATCCAATGGAGACTCTGTAGAAAGACTTGAAAAATGCTCTCCATCTAATCTGACAGAGCTTGAGCGATTTTGCAAAGAATGGGCACATTTTTCACTCTCTAGATGTGCAAAGCAAGTAGAAACATACTCAAAATGACCTGCAGCGAAAGATGGTTTTACAAAGTATTAACGCAGGGGTGCTGAATAAAAGTTCACGTCACACTTTTTCAGATATTTGTAAAAAAAAATGTGTAAAATAATTTATAACTTTCCTTCCACTTCACAATTATGTGCGACTTTGTGCCAATAAAATACATTTATGTTTTCAGTTGTAACATGACAAAATGTGGAAAATTTCAATGGGTTTAACTTTTTCAAGGCACTGTATACAGAAGATCACCATAGGCGACAAGAAGGAGCAAGCTTGCAGAAGGGGGAGCACAGAAGTGCAAAGCCAGGGTGTCAGCAATAAATAAAAACCCACAGGGAACAAAAAGCTGAGGAGTTTGATGAATGCAAACCAAGGAGGTTGTTTGATGAGAAATGGGAACCATTCCAGGGGTGAGTTATCTTACTAAGCAACAGTCTATTCCCCTAATAGGTTTGTTTATTATGGGGAGAGAGATGTGTATGCTCTCCACCAAAAAGTGTATTTGTTTCTCTGGTGAGTTTCAGTTAATTCAAGAAACGGGCATATCAGGAAGGAGTTACTGTATATTGAATAGTTGTACAGGTGGGGGGGCTTTGTAGCTGGTAAGTGCTGTGACACCTAAAGACCGCATATTGATATAGAAACAAATGCCAAAAGTAAAACTTTGGTAAGGTTTATAGACAGCAACCTATACCAAAGTGCAAAAGAAAAAGTTGAGGAAGCAAGACACTTCTCAGCTCAGAAGGCAAGCAATATAGTAGTGCACAGCCTATGTACAGGGGTGGGTGTGTCGTAGGGGGTATAAACTAAGACCTGAGGGTCCTGAGCAATGCAAATGTAAAAGCAGGGTCCAGACAACAGCCCAAACCTTCCTTGGTAGGGCAGCTGCTAGGGATCCCGACTACAGGAAAATTCAGTTAATAAATTTGTCAGCAGGATCAAGTATGATTTTTCAGACAGGGGCAAACAGGGAATGCCATAAAAGCATGTTTGAAAACTTTAAATCAACCAAAGATTAAATATTGAGCTGAATGAAAAAACGGAATTTTTGTAAAATCTTACCTGTAAAATTCCTTTCTCTGAGTCCTCCGACAGTCGCCGCCTCTTCATATTCGTCACATATGGGGTATTAGACTTTGCTCCGAAGGAGTAGCTAGGCAACAGAATATGTTAACAATAAAGCTTTTAACATATCCCACCCTCAAGGGGTGGTCCCCTCAGTCAATACCCTCCTACTTCCTGCAACCATATCTCAGTTTTAGTGGAATAGCAGTAGAGTATACAACCAAACCCCAAAAGAGGGGCGGGGGCGGCGACTGTCGGAGGACTCAGAGAAAGGAATTTTACAGGTAAGATTTTACAAAAATTCCGTTTTCTCTTACGTCCTCCGACAGTCGCCGACCTCTTCATATTCGTCACATATGGGGTATTAGACTTTGCTCCGAAGGAGTAGCTAGGCAACAGAATATGTTAACAATAAAGCTTTTAACATATCCCACCCTCAAGGGGTGGTCCCCTCAGTCAATACCCTCCTACTTCCTGCAACCATATCTCAGTTTTAGTGGAATAGCAGTAGAGTATACAACCAAACCCCAAAAGAGGGGCGGGGGCGGCGACTGTCGGAGGACTCAGAGAAAGGAATTTTACAGGTAAGATTTTACAAAAATTCCGTTTTCTCTTACGTCCTCCGACAGTCGCCGCCTCTTCATATTCGTCACATATGGGGACGTCCCAAAGCAGTGCAAACATGAGGGGTGGGAAACGCATCCGCGCCGAAAGGCAACGCAGTCTCCGCATCAAAGAAAGGAACCTTACCAAAGGAAGGAAACCAGCTGGGCAACAGCAAAAACAAGTGCTCAACAGGAGCAACAACCCAGGAAAAGACAAAAAAACCAGGGGATACAAAACTTATCCCAACAGCCAGGAGTCCCCAACAAGGGACCCTAGGGAACAGCCGCACTAAGAACCTTGCGGCCAAAGGAAGCATCCGCCGATGCCTGAACATCTACTTTGTAGAATTTTGTGAAAGTGTGCACGGTCGACCAAGTCGCCGCCTTACACACCTGGGCTACAGAAGCCCCATGACGACAGGCCCAAGACGTACTCAGAGATCTAGTAGAGTGCGCCTTCACAGGCACAGGGGGAACCTTCCCCTGCAAAGCATAGGCCTGTTCAATGGTCTGCCTGATCCATTTGGCGATGGTAGAGGCCGAAGCCGCCATGCCCTTCCGAGGACCCTCTGGAAGAACAAACAAGGAGTCCGTCTTTCGAAAAGAAACCCTTATCGCCCGAACAACATCCAGAGAATGCAATCTCACCTCCTTTGGATGTTTAGGCTTCGCGCACAACGAAGGCAAGACAATATCCTCATTAAGATGGAATTCCGAAACTCGGTTCGGAAGAAACGAAGGATTAGGTCGCAAGACCACCTTATCCAAATGAATAACCGGGTACGGAGACTTGCAGGACAAAGCCGCCAGCTCCGACACTCTGCGAGCCGAAGTGATCGCCACCAAAAAGGCGACCTCTTTGGACAACATAGACAACGAGATCTCCCTGATCTGTTCAAAAGGAGCACGTTGTAACACAGATAGAACGAGATTCAAGTCCCAAGGGGGCAGAGGATCCCGCCTAGGGGGGACCAGATGCCGCACACCCTGAACAAAGGTGCCAACCAAGGAGTTGGAAGCCACGGGACGTTGAAACAGAACGGCCAGTGCAGACACCTGACCCTTTATCGTAGCCAGCGCCAAACGCTGATCAACACCCGTTTGAAGGAAAGACAGCACACGGGAAACCGAGTACGTGCGGGGCGAAAACCCCCTGGACTTACACCAGGCAAAATAGGCCTTCCAAGTACGGTAATAAACCTTCCCCGAGGAAGACTTCCTCGCGTTGATTAAAGTATGAACGACCTCTGGAGAGAGACCCCTCTCCTTCAGGACCTCGGATTCAACAGCCAGGCCGTCAAAGCCAGCGACTGTAAAGCAGGATGGTATATTGGTCCTTGAGACAGTAGATCGTCTCGAAGAGGCAGACGCCACGGGGCGTCGACCGCCAGATTCACGAGGTCTGCGTACCAGGACCGGCGAGGCCAGTCCGGTGCCACAAGAATCACCGTGCTGCGTTCCGAGTGTAACCTGCGAAGGAACCTGGACAGCAACTGAATCGGTGGAAACGCGTACATCAGCCTGTACTGATGCCACGGGGCCACTAACGCGTCCGACGCGTCTGCCCGAGGGTCGCGCGTCCTTGCCACGAACCTTCTCACCTTGTTGTTGAGACGAGACGCGAACAGGTCCACATCTGGAAGACCCCACTTCGCGCACAACATCTGGAAGACAGCCGGGTGGAGAGACCATTCCCCCTGATCCAGGGTCTGGCGACTCAGATAGTCCGCCTGCCAGTTCTCCACCCCCGGAATGTGAACCACCGTTATCGCCGGGACATGAGTCTCGGCCCAAGACAGAATGTCGGCCACTTCTCGAGCCGCTCGGGCACTCCTGGTGCCCCCTTGGTGGTTGATGTAGGCCACCGCCGTGGCATTGTCCGTCTGCACCCGAACCGGGCAGCCCTGCAGCCGGTCCGTCCAGCGATGAAGACAGAGACTTATCGCACGCAGTTCCAGAATGTTGATCGGAAGGGAAGACTCCCCCTCCGACTAAGTCCCCTGGGCGGACAGAACGCCCAGAACTCCACCCCAGCCCGACAGGCTGGCATCCGTGGTGATTACCGTCCACGAGATCGGACGAAACGACTTGCCCCCGGACACCAACGGGGACTGGAGCCACCACAGAAGGTTTTCTCTGGTGCGATGACTCAACGAGATCTGAAGATCCAGAGATTGAGGTCGCCCGTCCCACCTGGACAGGATCTCCGCTTGGAGACCCCGCGTGTGAAACTGGGCGAATGGAATCGCCTCGAAGGCCGAGACCATCAATCCCAGACATCTCATACACGTCCGCAGAGACGAGTGCGGAACGTCCCTGAGGGACCTGACTTCCTCCTGGAGAGTCCCGAGTTTGTCTGCCGGCAGGAAGACCTTCGCCTGCACCGAGTCCAGAATCATTCCCAGATAGGGAAGGCGAACCGACGGACTCAGTGTCGACTTTGGAAAATTTATCGTCCAACCAAACTCCTGCAGAGTTTGCATCGTGACAGACAGGTCCTTCTCCAGACCCTGGCTGGTCGCAGACCGAACCAGAATGTCGTCCAGATACCCCAGGACAGAAACGCCCTGGGCCCTCAATAATGCCAGAACCGGTGCAAGCACCTTGGTGAAGACCCGCGGAGCCGAGGCGAGACCAAAGGGCAACGCCACGAACTGGTAGTGATCCTCCGCAACGGCAAATCGAAGGTATCTCTGGTGACCCTCGAAAATGGGGATGTGAAGATACGCATCCTTCAAATCGATGGAGGCCATGAATTCCCCCGGAACCAGGGCAGCCACCACCGACCGCAGGGATTCCATGCGGAACTTGCGAACCCGCACAGAGCGGTTCAGAGCCTTCAAGTCCAGAATTGGACGAACCTTGCCCTCCTTTCTGGGCACGGTGAACAGATTGGAATAAAACCTCCGAAACCTGTCCCGATGAGGCACCGGAACCACCACTCCCTGAGCCCTCAGGTCCCGCACCGCCAGGTGCAGGTCCCGCAAGCGCTCTGGAGACAGTTGAAGATTTGAGGGAAAAAATCTGCTCTCCGGCCGAGAGAGAAACTCGATCTTGTAACCAGATCGAACGATTTCCTGAACCCATCTGTCCCGCACACGGGCCAACCAGGGCTGAAGAAAATCGAGCAAGCGTCCCCCCACCCCAAAACTGGGTGAGGGCGCCCCTTCAGGCCGAACTGTTATGGGCTGCAGATCCGGATTGGCCGGACTTCTGTTTACCAGACCAGGGCTTCTTCTGAGAGCCTTGACCTTTGAACGGTTTGCCCTTGTAGTGCGGCCGAAAGGCACGAAAGGACCCCTGAGGGGGCCGAAAATTAGCATGCTTCTTCCCAGAAGCCCCCTTAGCCTTGGGGAAATGGGGCAAGAGAGTGCTCTTACCCCCGGTGATCCCCTTAATCAACACATCCAGGGACTCCCCAAAAAGGCGAGACCCATCATAAGGTAGATTGGCCAAGGTCTTACGTGAAGATTGGTCCACCGACCAACATTTTAACCAAACCAGGCGGCGAGACAACACCGCCACGCTGTGCACACGTGCAGCCAACGGAACCAGGTATAGGTCCGCATCACACAGATACATGACACCCTGGTGGATTTGATCCACCATATCCAGGGTCGCCGGCGAGGCCGAGTCGGCCACTAGGACGCGCCTAAGCATCTGCGTCCAACTTGCGATCGCCTGGGCCGCCATGAGAGAAGCAAACAGAGCCTTAAGCATAGAACCCGTAACAGAATAAGTATGACGGGCAAGAGACTCCAGTCTCCTATCCGTGGCATCACGGAACACAGGGGAATCCTCTGCAGGAATCGCAGTGGCTTTGTTCAAAACCGCAATTGCGTGATCCACTGGGGGAGGCACACACCACCTTTCATCAGTGGAAGGCGAAAAAAGGATAACGCAGCTTGAATCTACTTGGTACCGCAAAAGGTGTGCGCAGATTGCGCCATTGATCCTTAACAGCGCGCTGAAAATCATCATTGCAGGGAAAAACCTGCGGCGTCCTGCGTTTTCTCTGCGTCCCATAAGCCGCCAAGGCAGCGGGGGGACACACTTCGTCCTGCAAACGCAGCGTTTGCTTAATGGAAGCAATCAACTCATCCATGATTGCAAGCTCTTCAGGCGAGCCAGGGGGAGAATTATCAACCCCCTCAACGTCAGCCTCCACCTCAGACCCCACTAGATCAAGAGAGGAGCGGGACCCCGATAAGGAGGCCCCCGCCATAACAGCCCCATCACCTTCACCCTCAGAATCAGAGGAAAGAGCAACTCTGGGCCTTTTAGTAGATTGAGCAGCCACCAGCATCTGCACCTGAGCAGCAAGGCCAGCCACAATAGTGGCTAAATCCCCCCCTGGGGGGGAAACAGCGGTCCCCTGGCTTTCCACCAATGCTGTAGGAAATTTGCCCTCCTGAGAATCCATTGCCCCTGTAATGCCAGACAACAAAGGGTTAACTGCCCCTTTTAAGCAAGCGCGGCAAGCGCAGCCCACCGCACCACACTCAAGCACAATAAGACCCCCACAGGGAATATGCAAACTGAACACAGGCAATGGATAGAACAGAAGGATAAAACCTGAGGAGACCCTCGCCGCTGCTGCTGCCTCGATCGGTGTTCCTGGAAAGAGGAAGTGATGCTGCCAGGGCGCTCTATGTAAGCCTATGGAGGCTACAAGAAAATGGCCGCCATGCATGTAAAACATGCGGCCGGAGCGAGTGTAGGCAAAATGGCGTCGTTTGGCGCCGAAACCGCCGCTCCACAGTGCATTAAAACACACATTACATTCCAAAATCAGAATACATGTCAGATCGCCGCAGCGATCGCTGTATATGCCCAAACATGCCAAAAAAACATGCCCCACAGCACACAGCTTCTCACACTGACCAGTCTGACACACACAGTGTCATACAGCTCCCCCTCCCCCCCTTGCAGCCCACAGCATGCAGCCGAGAGATAGGGAGACAAGCAGTGTGAATAGAGGCAGGTTACACAGTCCCAGACTGACACCCCCCCAGACAGACAGGTCCCCACATAAATACACTTACCTCACATGGCGTGGGGGACCCGCACAGGCGAACAAGCCGCTGCACATGAGGCAGGGAGAGTCGCATTCAAGACGCACACAATGGGGGTTAAGAAACCGCACCGCGTCCAGTGAGGTAGCCACCTCACCAATCATCCCTGCACCGAACAGGGATGGGTCGTTCACTGTGCCAGGAGCGTTACCTGGCTGAACGCTCGATGGCAGACTGGGAAGCCACTGACCCACGACCTGCGACCAGGGGGATCAGCCCGAGACCCAGTCCGCATGATCCTCTTCATCCGAAGAACTAACTAACGCTGACAAAATAACAGCTAAGTAAAGGTAGAGAGAAAACTCAAACAAAATTTTAAAAAGAAGAAAGAGTCTGGGACAGAAAGTCCCAGCACAGAGAGAGCCAGCCACTCCTGACAAGCTAGACATTAAAACTGAGATATGGTTGCAGGAAGTAGGAGGGTATTGACTGAGGGGACCACCCCTTGAGGGTGGGATATGTTAAAAGCTCTATTGTTAACATATTCTGTTGCCTAGCTACTCCTTCGGAGCAAAGTCTAATACCCCATATGTGACGAATATGAAGAGGTCGGCGACTGTCGGAGGACGTAAGAGAAAATGGATTTTTGGAAAATCTTACCGTAAAATCCTTTTCTCTTAAGCTCATTGACAGACGTAGTCCTCGTTGATTAATAACAACTCGGGTTTATACTGCCCTCTACAGGAGTAGGACTAGACAGGAAAGAAAACATTCTGGCCACACCTTAGGGGCAGTCCCAGAGGGTATATCCTCTCTCTCTCTCTCTCTCTCTCTCTCTGCTACAGCAAATCAGTTATGTCACAAAGCAGTGTTTAGAGAATTTAACCCAACCCAACTCAAAAACAGAGGGGCGGGTACTACGTCTGTCAATGAGCTTAAGAGAAAAGGATTTTACGGTAAGATTTTACAAAAATCCATTTTTCTCTGTCGCTCATTGACAGACGTAGTCCTCGTTGATTAATAACAACTCAGGACGTCCCAAAGCAGTACCACAAATGAGGAGTGGGAAAATGGAAATCAAAATCCAATCTAGAAGGCCCAACCGGTGCCAACTAGAAGTTTTAAAGGCTCATCAATCACACGATGAGACTCAACTGAAATTCCAACGGAAAAAAACCCTCGAGGTAGACCACCGGTCTCCTCAAATTGCGGCCTGCAAAACCTTGCGGCCAAATGAGGCATCCGCCGATTCCATCACATCAACTTTATAAAATTTCGTAAAGGTATGTACCGACAACCAGGTGGCCGCCTTGCACACCTGGACCACTGACGCCTGATGGCGGTAGGCCCAGGAAGTACTGAGCGCTCGAGTGGAGTGCGCCTTAACAGGGAACGAAGGATTCCGACCCTTAATAGAATAAGCCTGTACCACCATCTGTCTAATCCATTTGGAGATAGTCGCGGCAGATGCAGGCAACCCCTTTCTGGGGCCATCCGTGATCACAAGAAGTGAATCCGTCTTACGGAACATTTCCGTAGCCTTCAGGTATACCCTGATTGCCCGAACCACATCCAAGGAATGCAACGCATATTCCCGAGGATGATTGGGCTGAGGACACAAGGACGGTAGCACAATATCTTCATTCAGATGAAAGTCTGAAACCACCTTAGGAAGAAAGGATGGCTTCGGATGAAGAACTACCTTATCCCTATGAACCACTAGATATGGGGAATGGCATGATAATGCAGCCAGTTCTGACACCCTGCGTGCAGAAGTGATAGCCACCAAGAAGGCCACCTTCTGAGATAATGTAAGCAAGGGAATCTCCCTGATATTTTCAAAGGGAGGTTTCTGCAGAACCGACAAAACCAAATTAAGATCCCAAGGTGGTAAGGGTGCGCAAACTGGCGGAGCCAGGTGCCGCACCCCCTGGATGAAATTCCGCACCAGGGAATGAGTAGCCAAAGGCTTCTGAAAGAAGATTGCTAATGCTGAAACCTGACCCTTGATGGTGCTCAAGGATAGTTTCTGCTCAACCCCCTTTTGCAGAAAAGCCAAGATTCGGGTCACCGAATAGGTACGTGGGGGAAATCCCAAAGATTCACACCACGCAATATAAGTCTTCCATGTGCGATAATAGACTTTGCTGGAAGTTGCTTTCCTTGCTTTAATTAGAGTAGGAATAACTGAAGCTGACAACCCTCTGCCCTTCAGTACCTGGGTCTCAATGGCCAGGCCATTGAAACCAGCGACTGTAAAGCACGATGGAAGATCGGTCCTTGAGACCGCAGATCCTCCCTGAGAGGAGGTCTCCAAGGAACGTTCGCGACTAGCATGTCCAAGTCGGCCTGACCGGCCTGACGAGGCTAGCCTCGAATTTCCAGGATAACTGGAGTTCCCTCCATCTCTATCCTGCGGAGAAACCTCAGCAGCAACTTGAGAGGGGGGAAGACGTATAGTAGCTGATACTGCCTTTGTAGGCCGTTCAGCGCGTCTGCTGCGTCCGCTAGAGGATCGCGGCCGCGCGTTACCAACCTCCGCGCCTTCCTGTTGAGCCGATCTGCCAACAGATCCACCTCCGGGATGCTCTGATGAAGACACAGATGGTGAAATCCTTGGTGATCGACCTAAGTCATCACCCTGATATTGTCTGACTGGATCCGAACCAGGCTGCCCTAGAGCTGCTTGGTCCAGGCAATCCGACAAAGTCTGATCGCTCTCTGTTCCCACACATTTATCAGAAACTTGATTCTTATCAGGAGTGATGATTTCTCCTGGTTGAGCATTAGAGACCGAAGTCACCAGACTAGAGGCTCCTTGGTCTGTTTGCTCAACCGGATCCTATTCCTGTAGGGAACTGAGACTAATCTTTGGAAAAGGTAAAGAAAATGATCTGTTCAGGGAACGGTAACTACCGCTCCCTGTAGCACCTAAATGTTGGAAGGGAAGAATCGCACAGGTAGCAGTGATCGATACTCGATCTTGTGTCCTGATCGTATGATCTCCTGAACCCCTTACTCCGAGATTCAGGAAGGCTCTAGCTCTGAATGCCGGTGAAGACGTCCCCCCACCCTCAAGCCGGGTGGGGGCGCACCTTCAGGCTGTATTAGCCTTAACTTCAGGTTTGGTTGAGTCGGCCTTTTGTTTGCCCGACCAGCGCCTCTTGAACCCTCCTAGAGGGGCTTTGCCTTTCCCGCTCGCCCCAGCGGAGCGAACGAACCCTTTATGAGCGGCAAAGAAAGGTCGGCAAAGAAAGGTCCACGCTTGTTACGAGGTCCTTTAGCAGCCTGCGGCAAAAAAGTGCTCTGGCCCCAAGTGACATCCTTAATGATCTCATCTAGGGTGGCCCCAAATAGGAGATTCCCCTGAAAGGGGAGATTCGCCAAGGCTTTTTTGGAACCTAGATCCGCTGACCAGCATTTTAACCACAGCACACGTCTGAGGATTACCGCTGACATAGATGCATGCCCTAACAAGGGGGTGGCATCCAGGGCTGCGTCACAGACGAACTGCAGTCCTTGTATAATTTGTTCCATCAAACCAGATGCTGCCTGGGGGATACCTTTCCCCTTTAGGTCATGGCGTACCAATCTTGCCCATTCCGTTAATGTCTGTGAAACTAAACCAATGACAATCACTGGTCTAAAGGCTGACCCTATCAGGGAAAAAATAGTGCGGGACTCCGCTTCCATCTTCCGATCCACCAGATCCTTAAAGGACGGGATAACAGTGGCTTTATTCAGTCTGGAAATAGGTGGATCCACCACTGGTGGTACCGTCCATTTCTTAATGAGGGATTCCTCAAACGGATAGCGTCTAGCAATGCACTTGGAAACAGCAAAGGTACGTTTAGAATGATCCCATTCCTCTTTAATTTTATTACCAAAACATTTGGGTAAGGGAAAAACCTTTGCCGTCTTGGTAGGTTTACTAGTACCAAAGGGAATTTCCATCTCAGTTGCCTCTGCCGGTAAAACCTCCAGTCTTAAGGTTTCCCGGACCGCCACAACTAGTGCGTCCACCAATGCTTCTTCTTGTCCTATGGCGGAGGCAGGAACGTCCTCCTCACTGTCTGAGGGAACTTTACCTGAGACAACAGCCCCTGCAGAGGGTCCTGCAGCTGCCATGACCATCTCAGAATCTGAAGTATCAGATGACATAGGGGTAGGCGGGGGTCGCTTTCTTGACCCCCGTCCCTGACAGGCCGTCTCCACCCGAGACACCAAAACTGCTGTGAATGCATCCATACTCTGTGAACTGGAGGGTCCTGCGGCCACCTCGAGGGAGACAGGTGAGGGTACCTGTGTGGCAGGGTCCATGATTATTCCAGACACTTGCCGGAAAAAATTAATTTGCCCAAAAAAAATAAAACTTTTTTTTTTTTTTTTTTAGACCCCCAGCGCCACAGCGCCCCTCAGTGTTACCTGCTTAGGGACCCCTACAGAGCGAGAGAGAGAGAGACCCCAAGGCTCACCACTTGATGCTCAGAAGTTTCAATACAACCTGTTCCAGCACTGTCTATTACAGACAGGAAGTCTTTGGCTGGCTTTCCCGGGTAAAAGGAGGCGGCTCTGCCCCTTTGCACGCCTTCCGGCGCCTCCCCTTAGCTCCTCGAGGTGTTTGGTCACCTCAAACATGGCCGCCCCCATGCTGGAGACACGAGGCTACGCCGTGTAAAAGGAGGCGGCGCCTCCCCATAGCTCCTCGAGGTGTTTGGTCACCTCAAACATGGCCGCCCCCATGCTGAAGACACGAGGCTACGCCAATATGGCGGCCTCGTGCGATCTGTAAGACAATGGCGGCAGCCTGTATCAGATAGCGGTGCTAGCAGCGGCCTGCGGGATGTCTATGTTCGGCCCGGCGGCCTGCGGGAGTATCTCGGCCCCACAACCTTCACCCTGAATGGTGATAAGCCTGGCCGGCGGTACAGGACCCTGGCGGGCCACATGCGGTCCGTGGGCCGTCGGGAGGCAGCCCTCTGTCCTTCCAAAGTGACCCTTTGCTGGAGGAATGGCGATCTGGACTGCAGTGACACAGGCACCTCCCCATTAGGCATCGGCCTGTGTACACCTCTGACAGGTAGGATACCTTTTACTTCAATAGTAATGCCCCTTATAGTACTGCCACTGACTTCAGTCACCCTTACAGTTTTGCAATGACCTTAGATAGTCAGCTCCCAAACCAAGCCTCCTGGTTTTTGTTCACAAAAAATCACACTCAAATTGGGGGATCTGTGACCTGTTATAGGATAGAGGGGAGACCCATCCTACCATTCCAGAGAGGGGCCCACATCCACCACAAACCCGACAGGGGGGGGAGGGGGAACATACTACTCACCCTACTGGAACCAGGCGGGCGCCCACTCCTGACAGAACCCCTCTCCACCGGGTGGGGGGGTCGGGGTCTGTCGACCAATACGGACGCCGTGATTCTGTTGGTCATTGGCGTTCAGGCGAGACGTTTAACTCGCGGGGTCAGTCCCTGTCCAGTGGGACTATGTCGCGGCCCACCCAGCGTGGAGCTATGGCCTGCACGTGCTCGTAGGCTGAACTGGGGTGACCACTGGATCTCAACATCCAGCCCGTCGCCCAGTTACAGCTTGCTTGCTTGAAGATCTCACAGGAACACTGGAGAAAAAAGCTGTCTAAAAAAAAAAAAAATCTCTAAGAAAAATTCCTGCCAGGACCGAAGATCCTAGCAAGGCATCTAGGTCCTTACTCCTAACTAGACAGAAAAAAACTGATTTGCTGTAGCAGAGAGAGAGAGGATATACCCTCTGGGACTGCCCCTAAGGTGTGGCCAGAATGTTTTCTTTCCTGTCTAGTCCTACTCCTGTAGAGGGCAGTATAAACCCGAGTTGTTATTAATCAACGAGGACTACGTCTGTCAATGAGCGACAGAGAAATTAGGTTAAGAGTAGCCCCAGACATCACTTAGCCATACTGAGTAGAATGAAGGAGTCTTAAGAAGGCTGATTTTGAGCAGCTCTTATTAGGGCTCCAAAAAGTAGTGATGACTTAATAATGAACCTCTCCTGGTAAAATTTTAGTAAAGGGATAGGTGTAAATATAAGGTCACAGATCTAGACTCAGTGGCCTGTTGGAATCAGGTCTCTAAGACACCTTGAAATCTGAATATTTAGGCTGTAAACAGGGATCCCATAATAGAGCATCAAATAAATTAACCTAAATATTGTACAAAGCTGAAAATATCCTGATATGGAAAAAGATGGGGGTTGACCCCTTTAAATGTGTATGCAAAAAAGTGTCAGAAAATCTGTCTCACACTCAATGTGACTTTGAAGCATCAAAAGGGTGCACAGAATCAGGCTGTTCTTGTAAGGTAGCATGTTTACAGCTCACTGAAGAGGTGGTAAAATGAAAAAACATGGTCACAAAAATGGGAGTTTTGACTTACTGTAAAATCCATTTCTCTGCATTCATTGACAGACACAGCTCCTTAGGATTCTTGACCTTTGGGTTATGCTGCCCCCTACAGGAGTAGGACACTAGACAAAAAAAAAAAAAAAGAACTGGAGTCTCTCTGCTATAAGTACTCAGTTTTACTATCAGCAGTGTCAGAAGTATTACAACTCCATAGAGGGGTGGGTGCTGTGTCTGTCAACTAACGCAGAGAAATTGATTTTAAATCCAATTTTCTTTCATTAGTTTAACAAATAGTTTAACATATTAACAAACACAGCTCCTTAGGATTCTTGAACTCTAGGACGGCTCAAAGCAGTGTCAAAACATGAGAGGTGGGAACAGCAAAAAAAAAAAAATAAATAAATAAAATAAAAATTCCAAAGGCTAAACATTAGCCAACAGGAGCTAAAAAAAAAACAACTGGAGCCTACCTGATCAATACACCCCCAGAGAAGGAACAGACCCTCTAAACAGCAGCCAAGGGAAGCATCTACAGATGCAAACACATCCACTTTAAAGAATTTAGTGAAAGTGTGCACTGACGACCAAGTGGCCGCTTTGCAAACCTGCGTCACTGGCACCTGACGACGGAAAGCCCAAGAAGCTCTAAGCCCTCGAGTAGAGCACGCCTTAACAGGCAAAGGAGGAACCTGACCCTTGATCGAAAAGGCCTGAGTCTCAGTCTGTCTGATCCATCTTGAAATGGTCGCAGAAGAAACAGACAGTCCTTTCCTTGGCCCATCCAAGAGCACAGATAGTGAGTCGGACTTCTGAAAAGACTCCGTAGCTGCCAGGTACACCCGAATCGCCCAAACCAAATTCAGGGCATGCCACGCAACTTTCTAAGGAGGTTCAGGCCTGGGACACAGGGAAGGCAACACGTCTTAATTCAAATGGAAATCTGGGACTACTTTAGGAAGGAACGACGGACAGGTGCAAAGAACAACCTTATCTTACCACGTAAGGGGTGTGACAAAATGACGCCACCAATTCCGACTTTCTGGTGATAGCCACCAAAAAGGCCACTTCTGGGACAGCGTAAGCAGGGGACTCTCCCAAATTTTTTTTAAAGGGAGGCTTCTGGAGAACTGAAAGCACAAAGTTTAGATTCCAGGGCGGTAGAGGAGACCACACGATGGAGTCAAATGATGAACCCCTTGAATAAAAGGTACGCACCAGGGAGTGCATGGCCAGGGGTCATTAAAGAAAAAAAGACTGCCAAGGCCGACACCTGGCCCTTGATGGTACTCAAGGACAATTTCTCTTCAACCCCCCGTTGAAGGAAGGTCAAGAAAAAAAATCTACATAAAAAAATACTTTATATGCCAGGACCAAAGATCCCAGCAAGGAACTAGGTCCTTACTCCTAACTAGGCAGAATAAAACTGACATCCTATGCAGGAAGAGAGGGTGTACCCTCTGGGACTGCCCATAGGCGTAGCCAGAACTTTTTTTCTGCCTAGTGTCCTACTCCTGTAGGGGGCAGTATTACCCTACTGATAGGCATCAGAGAGAACTGCGTCTGTCAATAAAGACCAAATTTAAATAGGTAAATGTTACCTGAAGGCTGGATAAAATGAGCAAAGGAAGGAAAAACACAAAATCTGTATATGACCCCCATCACCTAGTACCTTGAAGAAAAGTTTGTGTGCTTAGCACTGCAGTGTCTTTTAGGATATATGTAGTGTATACTAATGATCTAACAGGACATTTAGAGCCAAGGAACCAGTATGTAATTTACAGGGAAACCCCATCTTTTGTCCACATCGCTGATCTGTCCAGGGTCCATGCTTTGGCAGTCATGGTGGGCATACCCCTCAAAGGGGTGTTTGGGTTCTGGGTGCCATAGAAATGGACCACAATCCTAGACATGTAAGGCACCCTGCAGCCAACTCATTTGTTGTACCACTTGCCATGGTTAGTGCCAAAATGCAGGAATCGGTCTCCAAAGCAAAAATTACAGACTGGCCCTGATGTAATAAGACTAATCACTCCGGGAACTGTTAATGAGCCTTGAGGCAAAAAAAAAAAAAAAGTAATATCTTGATAGAAGTGTCACATAATGGGCAGGGTTATATGGATACACTGAAGGGAATTCCCTGCAAAGGGCAGTATCCAGCATCAGTGAAGGAAACAAAGCAGGAAGATATGTACCAGAAGCAGAAGCCTGCAAGTAATGGGAAATGCACAATTGTTTGGTACTGTTGCCCAAAACAAGATACTAAACTTCAGCTATACATAACCCACTTATTTTTGATGCTACTTACTCATCTACAATGTAGAAATGTCCAGTGACCCTTTGGCCCCTTCATGGTAACTATAACCATTGTTTGAATGTTGTGCACTTCTTTCTTAAAACTTTGTGAAACCAAAATGTAAAGCACAGCAAATGTAGCAATAAATGCAAGCAAACACTGTTCCATAAATGTCAGGTAAAAATTCAAATGCATTCCAAATCAGTCTACACTGCTCCACACAAAAATGAACTTGAACATATTAAATGTTTCCATTAGTCACATGCTAAGATTGTGTGGGGAAGTGAACATCTAGATACCCTAAGAGACACTTCAAAAAAAAATAAGAGCACTTCAATACACCTAAGCTTATTTACCATTACCCTGGCAAATAAAGAATGTTTGCAAATGTACTTTTTCAGCTATTTCTCAATGTGCTGAGAGCTGGGGGAAGACGATGTGCATAGAAAGGGGCCTCTGCATACAGAATTATATTAAAGGATCTACATGCTTCCTAGACTTAAGCATAATTCACTGGCAGTGATGAGCAGATAAAGATGAGGTCTCCTCCACTCTTGGCTGATGCTTTTATGAACATTTCCTGGAGCTGTGCTCTATATAAATGATTAGGACTGCTAGCGCTAAACATTATCAGAAATGCAGCTTCAGGTATGACACTTTGTAAGCAAGATGAATTCCAGTGTGTAACATCAAAAAATAACAATATTCTATATAATGGCTACAAACACTTGATCTTTTTCACAGACCAAGCCAAGATCTTCCACTATGCTCAAACAAAACCAAGGATATTCAACTCCTAGGTGCCAAGTGCACACAAATATGCAGCCTCCTGGCAGCCAGGCCATGATCCTGAACGGCCACATAGCTACGGCATGAGCGACGATAGAGCTGCGCCAAAAGCCCCCCCGGCGCCTCACAAAAAGCTCCCAATCATGTGACCACCATGACAGCCAATCACGGTGGTCACAAGCCCCCCCAAATTCACAAGTCCTTAAAGCGCCAAAGGGTTAAACAAAGGAGGTCAATATGCCATTCTCATTCTTCAGTTTACTTAAAATATTACTAACAGTATTATCACAAAAAAACTTCCCACTCAGACTACTACTTTGCTTTTTAGCTCAGATAACAAGGATGCTGAAAATGTAATATCTGGAATTTGTAAGTACATTTTGACATTGCATGTAAAAACCTTTATAGAACAATGTTACTACTGTAAGCTGTAACATATAGAAGGCAACAAAGCATAACTACTCCCCCTTGTGTTTTTTACATTCATGGCAGCCTGTTTTAAAATTTATAAAGTATACATAACCACAGCATACTGAACATTTTCATATCCACGTTCATCATAGCTGGCTTTTAATGAAAACAGGAATAGCTAAAATGAATCAAGGTTAAAAAAAAAAAAAAAAAATACACTACAAATCCTGTACAAGATCTGCAAAAAATCAGTCTGTAGTAGAAATATAGGTAAGTGAAACTAGCTGTTGATGGGCTTCTTTGGTTTCTTTTTCTTCTTTGCCTTTTCAAGTTTTGCAATGTCCACTTTGCCCTTATCTTCATTAATTTTATTTTTCTTTATTACTGGTGCTCCCAAGTTCTCATTTGCTCCACCTTCTTGTTGTCCTGCCTTCTTTCTCTTCCTCTTCTTTTTCTTAGATTTAGTTCCTGGCTGCTTTTCTTCGGAGTTCTCCTCTTTGTTAGCTGTAGAATTCGGATTGTGTTCCTCTCTAGCTTTGCCCTTCTTCCGGTTCTTGCGTTTCTTGCTCTCTGGTAGGACACCCTTCTTTTTTTTTGGCAAGGTACTTCCTTCAGAAACATCCACAGGTACTACTTTTGTCTTTTCCTTTTTAGGCCGCCTACAATTATGGGAAAATAAAAGTAAAAAAAAAAAAAGTTATTAGGCCACTTGCAAGCTCTTACTTTTTTTTTACTATCAAAATGAATTTTGATTAGAGTAAAAGCTAAGCCAAAAATGTGATTTCATTTTAAAGTGGGAAAGGTTTATAACCTCTAAAGTTTTTATTGCCCCTCAGTTTTATTGCCTCTCAATTTCTCTGAATGAATAATAGCTTTCATACCATACAAAATTTGTCAAAAGTTTAAACTGGGCCAACAGAAGATAGGCTAAAATATTATATGCGAAAACAAATAAAAAAAAAAAAAAAAAAAAGCCAGTCAGCACGTGATGTTAAAGGATAAGTTCACCTTTTAAAAAAAAAATAAATAAATAAAAATAATAATAATAATAATAATAATAATAATAATAATAATAATAAATGCACATCTTTTTGCTGGGAAAAAAAGTGCATTTATTATTTTTTTACTTGGAGCCTGGAAAGCTTTGCAACTGTGATCAGCAGATCGCAGGTGCCATGCAAGGCTCCTACAGACTTCTCAGTGTGTCTATCTGCTCGTACATGCAAGCAGATGCACACTGACAGGAAAAATGACAGGAAAAATTAACTACCAGAATGTCAATAGCGTAATAGTAGTTCATTTGAACTACAAGCCGACGGCAGCTAAGGCTTTGAGGGCTTATAGTTTCTCATTCAAAGAGGACTGTGAATAAATGACATGTTCAGGCGGAGCCCCGCATGTTCAAAAAGGTGAACTTATCCTTTATTAACCCACTGCAACGTGAAATAAAATATTGAAGACATGCAGCCCTAAAATAATGTTGAAAACGCAACTAAAATGCCATCTCTCAGCCTAATGAATATATAAATATGTAACAAATGTATAGTTGTGTATACTGTATATATGTTTTATACATTTAGAAATGCATTGGGCTGAGAGACAATTTTAGTTTCATTGCACTTTTAGCATTTTAGTGCTGCATATGGTTTATATTTTATAAAGTTCGCTTAACATCCCAAAGCTACAGTGTTTAAAGTCTATTTACAGCATTAACCACTTAAGCCCCGGAAGATTTTACCCCCATTCCGACCAGGGGGTATTTTGCGATTCGGCACTGCGTGAATTTAACGCACAATTGCGCGGTCGTGCGACGCTGTACCTAAACGAATTTGACGTCCTTTTTTTCCCACAAACAGAGCTTTCTTTTGGTGGTATTTGATCACCTGTGCGATTTTTTGATCACGCGCTATAAACAAAAAAAGAGCGTCAATTTTGCAAAAATAGCAATATTTTTCACATTTTTTTATATGAAATTCCCCCCAAAAAAAATGTAAAAATCAAAATTTTTAAAAATTTTCGGCCAATTTGTTTTATGCTACCTATGTTTGGTAAAAAAAAAAATCGCAAAAAGCGTATTTTGATTGGTTTGCGCAAAAGTTATCGCGTTTACTAACAAAGGGAAAGATTGTCATTTTTGTTGTTTTTTTTTTTAACGCGTAATGGCGGCGATCTGCGATTTTTTTTGCGGTACTGCGACATTGCGGCGGACAGATCGGACCCTTGACTGACATTTTTGACACTTTTGGGGTTACCAGTGACATTTCTACAGTAATCAGTGCTATACATATGCACTGTTACTGTAAAAATACACTGGTAGTGAAGGGGTTAACTTTATTTGGAAGGGAGGGGCTGTGTGTGTCCCTAGGGGCGTGGTTTCTACTGTGATTGGCTGTGGCTCTAGCTGTAAGGACACTGATCAACGGATCTACATACCAGATCCGTTTTATCAGTGTCTTTGCAGCGAGGAGAATGACAGGCAGTTTGTTTACACAAGCTGCCTGACATTCTCCCTCTCCCCCGCCGATCGCCGAGTGGCCGGCGGACATCGGGTCCGCTGGTCACACGCGCGGGGGGGGGGGTCCGTGACCACGCGGGAGCGCGCCTCCGGGGGCGCGCGCTCGCTCCCTAGACCCTCACAAGCAAGCAACGTAGCCCTACGTTAGTTTGCCTGTGAGGGGCTGACCGCCGACGTAGATAGTCGTGCGGCGGTCGGCAAGTGGTTAAGTATCTCTTTACACAGTAAAGCAGTTTTCGAATGTGTCAATATAAGTTTGGAGAAGGAAGAAGCTCTTCTCCTTAAAGGGTAGTTTGCACCATATCGGTTGAGCTTCGCTTTACTGCACACCACACATGTATGTTGAACAGGGCACATAGAAAACAATTGTTTTCTATACATATTCGGTGGCAAGCACTAAAGTGCAGCTCAACGGATATGGTGTGAACAAGCCCTTACACAAGCTCTGTCTTTACTACAGCACCACTGTATGCTTTTGTACATTTGAAAGTAAAACAATGCACAACGCAAATACATACATAAATCCAAGTAACTTCATCACGTTCCAATACATGTCTTCCACTCTTACTGTTTTTCCAAATCCCTCTTTTTGGTTTAGATCTTGGAGGACAGGAAGGAGGTTCTCCAAACTAATTTCAAGTTTCTGCAATTGAAAACACAATGTTTTTTAAAGGCAACTTTGAAAGCAGACAGCAGTATTTCCAAAATATACCTTAGTGAAGGTGGGATGGGAAGCTTGTGTATCCCATTTTTGTACTTCACAGATACATATCAGCTACAGAAATCTTGTGTCAAACATACAGCACATGTAGGATGTCTGCATACAGAATGTTTAGTAACATCTCAAAACATGTAGAGCTGCAGACAGGAACAGGATCCAATCTCCACTCCTCTTCCCAAAACTGCATGGACATCTCTCAATATCTTTTAGTTGTGTGTGTATAGCCTTACACCAATTTAAAATGCTTATGAAAATGGGAACTTTGACTTGCCGTAAAAAAACAATTTTTCTGATGTTCATTTACAGACAGCTCCTCATCTTCATGACTATATGGGTTATACTGCCCCCTACAGGAGTAGGACACTAGGCAGACAAAAATGTAACTACGTCTATGGGGTAATCCCAGGGGGTATACTCCAACTCTCTGCTATAGGTATTCAGTTTTGTTACAAGCAGTGTCAGAAGAGGAAAAACCCAACTCCATAGAAGGTCGGGTGCTGTCTCCGTCAATGAACATCAGAGAAATGGATTTTACAGTAAGTCAAAAGTCCCATTTTCTCTTTCGTTCATCGATGGGACACAGCTCCTCATCTTCAGGACTATATGGGACGTCCCAAAGCAGTGTCAAACATGAGGGGTGGGATTAGTAAGAAAAAAAAAAAAAAAAAACAACCTTCACCAAAGCTTAACATATTCAACCAGGAATCATGGAGCTCAACTATCAACTGGAGCTCATCTGAAAAAAAAATAGAACACCCTTAAAGAGGACAAGTCCTCTAAACAGCAGCCTGCAAAACCTTGCGGCCAAAGGAAGCATCTGTAGATGCCAATGCATCCACCTTAAACATTGTGAATGTGTGCACAGACGACCAGGTACCCGCCTTACAAACCCGCAGCATTGATGTCTGATGACAGGAGGCACTAAGCGCCCGAGTGGAGTGCACCTTAACAGGGAAAGGAGGAACCTGACCATTAATGGAATAAGCCTGAACCACAGTCTGTCTGATCCATCTGCAAATGGTCGCAGCGGAAGCAGCCAGCCCTTTGAAAGGTCCATCAGTGAGGACAAATAGTGAGTCTGACTTTCTAAAAGACTCCCTAGCTGCCAGGTACACCCTTATTGCCCAAACCACATCCAGGGAATGCAAAGCAACTTCCTTAGGATGCTTAGGCCTGGGACACAGGGAAGGAAACACAATGTCTCCGTTCAAATGAAAATCAGAGATGACCTTCGGAAAGAAGGACGGACATGGACAAAAAACCACCTTATCCTTGTGAACCATCAGGTAAGGTGAACGACAAGACAGCGCCACCAGCTCCGACACCCTGCACGCAGAAGTGAGCCACCAAAAAGGCCACCTTCTGGGATAACGTAAGCAGGGGAACCTCCCAAATATGTTCAAAGGGAGGCTTCTGGAGAACTGACCACCCAAAATTGAGGTCCCACGGCAGCAACGGAGACTGCACTGGAAGAACCAAGTGTCTCACTCCCTGGATAAAAGGTATGCACCAAGGAATGTGTGGCAAACGGTCTTGAAAGAAAACCGCCAAGGCCAAGACCTGGCCCTTGACGGTACTCAAGGCCAGGTGCTGGTCAACCCCTCGGAGGAAAGCCAAGATCCGAGTCACCGAAAAAAGAAGCGAGGGTGAACCCTGAGGAATTCACACCATGCAATGTACATCTTTCAAGTAGGATGGCAAATCTTCCTAGAAATAGACTTTCTAGCATTAAACAGCATAGGAATCACAGACTAAACAGCCAAGCCGTCAAAGCCAGCAACTGTAAAGCAGGATGGAAGATTGGCCCTTGGGACAGCAGATTTTCCCTGAAAGGATGTTTCCAAGGGGCATCAACGACAAGCTGTACCAGATCGGTGTACTAAGACCAGGGAGGCCAGTCTGGAGCCACTAGGATGACCGGAATCCCTTCTGCCTCGATCCTGCGTAGGAGTCTCTGCAGAAGCTTGAGAGGAGGAGCGTAAATCAGACGATAATGACGCCAAGGAGCCACTAATACGTCTGTGGCATTGGCCAGAGGATCCCGAGACCGTGCCACAAACCTCTGCACTTTCCTGTTGAGGCGAGAGGCAAACAGATCCACCTCGAGAGTTTCCGACCGGAGACATGACACGGATGAAGTGACCATTCCCCCCTGGTCAAACGCCTGTCAACTGAGGTAATCTGAAGTGGTTAACGACATTGTATCAACATGCTGATCACTTCTGTCCCTTTAGTAAGATTTGGTTGGCACTGTGTTGTGGTGTGTTGCACTTTTCACACTGAAGCTGGTGCTGGGATTTCATCTTTCCCTTCTCACTTCTTGTGCCCCCTTGGTGATTGACATAGGCCACAGCCGTACCAGACACCCCTGGAGACGACTTGTCCAAAGAGCCAAAGTCTGATCGCTCGGAGCTCCAGTACATCGATCGGTAGCCTGGACTCTTTGAGTCCAAGACCCCCTTAACACACACTGTGCTGAGGACGCCGCCCCACCCGGGCTGGCGTCCGTGGTGACAACCGTCCGGGACAGGGGAAGAAATTATTTTCCCTGACGAAGTGCTGGAGATTGAACCCACCAAACCAGGGACCCGGCTCAACAGAATCAGATTGTCTAGAGACTAAGGATCCTTGTTCCATTTCACTAGGATCTCCTTTTGCAGAGATCTTGTGCGATCTCATGGAACTGTGCAAAGGGAACTGCCTCGAAGGTAGACACCATCAGGTCAGGCATCCGTATGCAAGTCCGAAGAGATGACCATCTGCTTGACAGCATAAGCGGCATTGCCTCCTGCAATTTTTGTCTGAGGCAGAGTCCAGCGTCCAGAGCAGATTTCTGAAGATTCAGAATCCAACCGAATTCCCTCAGAGTTCGCAGAGTAATCTCCAAATTGGCCAAAAGAGCAGTGGAAGACTCTGCTCGCAAAAGCAGATCGTCCATATACCCCAGTACTGCTATCCCCCACTGACGCAGCAATGCTAGCACCGGGGACAAAATCTTTGTGAATACACGAGGAGCGGAGGCAAGACCAAAAGGTTAACGCCTCAAACGGATAGTGCCCCTCACCCACGGCAAAGCTGAGGAAGCGCTGGTGGGCTGACGTCACCCGCTGGCACGGAGGAGACCGAGTGACACCGAGTCTGCCTCGCTGTCCCGGTCTGTTTGCTGTTAATGCCCGATGTCCATTTTTTCAAGTAAGAGGCTACTTTGTCATATGTTTTTAGCCAGATTAAAGACAATATTACACTATCCTGGTATCTCTTTCCTTTCTTACCCTGTCATTGGGGAGACATACAGGAGTGTTTAGTTCTAAGTGGAGCAGGTTCATGCTGACTGGAGATTGTCTTTTCCATCATTGACCACTGAGAGGATTAACAAGAGGTCGGAGTCAGTGATCTGTTCATGTGTGCAATGCCCGTATTATATCTATTGAGGTGAGAGGCCACTCTGGAAGGTGGAGGGAGTGTGTGGTGTTTTTCCTGCTGTCTGCACCTGGCTCCGTTGGAATACATTGGGAATTCTTGCACTTTAAGGACTATCACACCTTTTTGACCTTTTACCTGATCTCTTATCAGTTTCTTTTAGATGGACTGTGCATTTACTATTGATTTTATTGTTGTTCATTTTATTCGATTTTAGCTTTTAGAGAGCGCTGCACTGCCTATTGTTTTTTATCTTTGCTACCCAGGTTTGTTTCTGTGCCTGTCTAGTGTTCAGCTGCTATCAGTTAGGGAGAAGCGCTGATATTTCTATCATTTGTTATACTTTGCAGTGTCCACCTATTTATAAAGAAGAACATGTAGCGTGAGTGAAAAGAATCCAGAAAAATCCAGTCCCTGCAACACATCTAACATCGCGTAGCAGTGACATAGCAATCCAGGAAAAACTTGCCCATGCCCCAATGTAAAGTGGCGTGAAAGTGGTCTGTCACAGGACTGCCACTTTCAATCCTGAAAACTGGTATGCATGTCATCAACAGAGAAGCTTGATAATGCTGCATGTTCCACACGTGCCCGGAGTTCAGATTTAAATGTTTAGCAAGATGTGCAAACATCATAAAGACATCAAAATACACAGTGACTGAAAACAGAGTATGCATGTCACTTTCAAACCAAGAAGGAATCAGGATTAGGAATGCAACATCAATCATAGACAAACCGCAAATGAAAGATCAATGAAACAACTATCAGTCCTTCCACACATGCCAGGGTGCTAGGAGTAACCCTGGACTCTGCACTGTCCTTTCAGGCTCACATCCAATCCCTGTCCAAATCATGCTGCCTTAACCTCCGCAACATCGCTAGAATACGGCCCTTTTTAACCAATGACACCACCAAGCTTTTAATTCACGCCCTGGTTATCTCTCGCCTCGACTACTGCAACTCCCTCCTCATTGGATTACCTTTACATAGATTATCCCCTCTTCAGTCCATAATGAATGCTGCTGCAAGACTTATCCACCTTACCAACCATTCAGTGTCCTCCACCCCACTCTGCCAATCCCTTCACTGGCTTTCACTCACCCAACGAATTAAATTCAAACAATAGTTTACAATGCCATCCACAACTCTGCCCCCAGCTACATTACTAACCTGATCTCAAAATATCAACCAAGCCACTCTCTTCGGTCCTCCCAAGACGACCTGCTCTCTAGCTCCCTTGTCATCTCTTCCCATGCTCGCCTCCAGGATTTCTCCAGAGCTTCTCCCATTCTTTGGAACACTCTACCCCAATCTGTCCGACTGTCCCCTAATCTATCCATCTTTAGACGATCCCTGAAAACCCTGCTCTTTAAAGAAGCCTACCCGGCTACTAACTAATAACACTTTCACTTTCTCCATCAGCTCACCCCCACAGCTATTCCTTTTGTATCAATTGACCCTCCCTTTTAGATCGTAAACTCTAACAAGCAGGGCCCTCTGATTCCTTTTGTACCAAATTGTATTGTAACTGTAATGTCTGCCTTCATTTTGTTAAGCGCTGCACAAACTGTTGGCGCTATATAAATCCTGTATATTAATAACAGCAGGGGCTGGCCAAGCAGCCAAGACCAGCTCTCTCCAGGCAAACCCATACTGTTCAAAGCTGTGGAACCACATCTAATGTCAAATACACAAATGCTGTGGTCACAGAAATAAATTCAAGATAACCAGTCATCTCACAGATTCATCTATGCTTGGTGGTTCTCTAGTAATTAGTTCACCCTACAACTTGTTAACTCTAAACTAACTATTACATTGCCACTTCAATGGGAATTAAAACTAAGCCCTCACCAATGGTTTGTTTAGTAAATCTCATTGTATTATAGATTACATTAATTTGTCACACTGTGTAGTTTTCGCAATTCAAAAACACGACTTCGATTAGTTTCCTAAATAAAGTATAACTAAAGAGTTTTTTTTCTTCTTAGATATGGAAAGAATAATGGCAATTTAGAACCACAATCAGATTTTTATTGCGGTCTATGTTAGTTTTAGGGAAATTCATGCTTTCCAACTGCCCTGATCACCAATGTCACTGGAAACAAAACATCATTTTGAGCTGCCACCAGAACAAGAATAGAGAAAAAAATCATCCAACAGGGACACTTGTTTCTGCGAGAACCTCCTAAGTGGAGATTTCCCTCACATTGCAACAATATCCTCACACTTCCCGTTGAGGATGGAAAATAAAGGAAAAGCTCTTACATGAAATACAATTGGGCAAAAAAAAAATGCCAGCAGTTTTAACCTTCTCCTGATCATGTGACCGCTGTGAGGGGGGCCAAGCCGCAGAACTGTGTGTCTAATAGACGCATGAAGCAGCGGCTGGGGAGCGTGCACGTGTCGTTGCCCAAAGGGCAAGCAGCTTTCTCTGGGGGGCATTGCTTGAGGGGAACAAGCCAGAAGCGCCAGCGGGGGACCCGAAAAGAAGAGGATCGGAGCTGCTCTGTGCCAAACCACTGCACAGAGCAGGCAAGTATAACATGTTTGTTAAAAAAAAAAAAAATCAAACAAACAAAAACAAAACTTTAATACCCCTTCGTGCCTAAGCCTTTTTCTGACATTTGTTGCTTGCATGTTAAAATCAGTATTTTTTTGCTAGAAAATTACTTAGAACTCCCAAACAATATAGATTTTTTAGCAGAGACCCTGGAGAATAAAATGGCGATCATTGCAATATTTTATGTCACACGGTATTTGCACAGAGGTCTTTCAAATTAATTTTTTTTGAAAGACACACTTTCATGAATTAAAAAAATAAATAAACAGAGTTAACCCAATTTTGTTGTATAATGTGAAAGATGATGTTACTGAGTAAACAGATATATAACATGTCATGCTTTAAAATTGTGCACACTCGTGGAATGGCCACAAACTACAGTACATTAAATTCTCCATAGGCGACGCTTTAAAAATTTTTTTACCGGTTATTCATATTTGTTTAGAGTTACAGAGGAGGTCTTGTGCTAGATTTAGAGCCCATTCACACTAGCACGACTTGTGAGGCGACTTGTGTAGCCCCAGGTCGCTTGACATAACAAAAGCAATGTTAATCAATCAGTGCCATCTTAATTGGCACTACTGAAGTCGCTCCGACTTCAGAAAAGGGTCCTGTACTACTTTGAGGCGACCTGTGATCCGACTTGTCAATGGGAGTCGCCTCCTTCTCTTAATTGACACGACTTGTTATCAGACTTTCCAGGAAGAAGAAAGATTAGCCAGGCATTCCCCACATTGCAGCCATGCCTATAATGGAATATATATATATATATATATATATATATATATATATATATAAAATGGTATATATATTCCATTATCTCTGCTTGGTCTGTGTGAGTGGCACTGGTGGACACTGATTCGTGGCACTGGTGGACACTGATTCGTGGCACTGGTGGACACTGATACGTGGCACTGGTGGACACTGATACGTGGCACTGGTGGACACTGATACGTGGCACTGGTGGACACTGATACGTGGCACTGGTGGACACTGATACGTGGCACTGGTGGGCAGTGGCACTGGTGGACACTGATACGTGGCACTGGTGGGCAATGAGAAAAAAAAAAAAAACAGAAAAGGGGAATTAGGTCACAACACATCATATTCTGATTGGCCAAACACAAAGTCGTCTGTCATATAAGTCGCGCAAAATAATTCACAAGTCGCACTGAAGTCGCGGTAAAGTCGTGGTAAAATCGCGGTAAAAAGTTGCTCCGACATGGGGCGACTTATGGTCGTGGCAGTGTGAACTGGCTCTTAGTGCTCTTGCTCTAACGATCGCTGCGATCTCACATAATGTGGTTTTAACACCATTTACATATGCAGGCAAAAATATTTCTTATTTAAATTTTATTTTTTTTACACTGTTCCTTTTAGAAAAAATAAAATGTTGATCACTTTTTTGCTGTCACAATTAATGTACACATACTTTGTGACAGGTATTTTTTATGGAGGGATCTGGGGTCCAAACCCCTCTTCTGCACTTCAAAGTATTCAAAACGCCCAAGTTTGGTGCTTTTGAATATTGTAATTTTTCTTTTAAATCTGGCGCCTTTAAGGCTTCAATACCTGGAAGTGATGTCATGACATCACTTCCGGGTTTCTACATGGGAGACCCGATCTAAGTTGAATTCGGCTTTGTTCGGGTCTTCATCCAGCCGGCAGATGTGCCAGCTGGACACTCGGGTCTCCAGGTGGGATCAGAGTCCCAGGCGAGCCGTGGATGGTGGCGGGAGGGGGAAGGGGAAGAGGCGTCTCTACCTGCTCCTTGTAACAAAAAACGAGCAGCTGCTCAGCCCTACCTGCAGGCATCACTACAGTACAATCCCCTGAAGCCGAGGCTGCATATTTGAGTTTTGTCGGCGAAGGGGTATAGAAACAAACTAACTGAAGTCTTTGATTGTTGCAGTCAGAAAGGTATTACTAAAACAATTTCATATAGGAGAGTCAAATCATTTATTATTTTTTTATACATACCTGTTGATTTATGACTCTGAGTAGGTAGTTAAGGAGTTCAAAGCACTTTATTAATTTTTCTTGATCAACTTTCACTTTAATTTCTTCTGTAGTTTTTAACATCTGGCAAAACAAATTCAGGGTTATCCAAAAAAATATTCTATTATCATATATACAGGTGCATCAGCATTAGATCAAATTAGATCAAAACGGTCATTTATTTCTGTAATTCATTTCAAAAAGTAAAACTAATATTCTATAGATTCATTACACACAGAGTGAGATATTTCAAGCATTTCTTTCTTTTCATTTTGAGGATTATGGCTTACAGCTAGTGACAACCCAAAATTCAGTATCTCAGAAAGTTTATTACATAAGACCAATAAAAAAGTCAGGGTTCCTTTCACATAAATTGCTGCATCAATGCAGTGTGTCATGGAGGCGATCAGCCTGCGGCACTGCTGATGTGTTATGGAAGCCGAGGGTGCTTTGATAGCTGCCTTCAGCTTGTTTGCATGGTTGGGTCTCGTGTCTTATTTTCCTCTTGACAATATCCCACAGATTCTCTATGGGGTTTAGGTCAGATGAGTTTGCTGGTCAATCAAGCACAGTGATATCATGATTAAACCAGGTATTGGCTCTTTTGGCAATGTGGGCAAGTGCCAAGTCCTGCTGGAAAATGAAATCAGCATGTCCATCAAGCCAGTCAGCAGAGGGAAGCATTAAGTGCTCTAGAATTTTCTGAGAGAGGGCTGCGCTGACTTTGAACTTGATAAAACACAGTGGACCAATTGTGAAGAGTTTGGGGGAGATGTTGCTCAGTGGTTCAAAGTCCTCTTTTTGAATTAAAGTAAATTTTGCATTTCATTAGGAAATCAAAGTCCCAGAGACTGGAGGAAGAGTGGAGAGGCTCAGAAACAAAGGTGCATGAGTTCCAGTATGAAGTTTCCACAGTCAATGATGACTTGGGGAGCCATGTCACCTGCTGGTGTTGGTACACTGTTTAATCAAATCAAAAGTCACTCGTCCCCCCCCCCCCCCATTCTGGGGATTGTTATTATATAAAGGTTTTGTTATTACATATATATTCAAACTTGTCTTAAATGTATTGTAAATTTAGTATATATTTTTGCTTTCAGAGTTGGTTGATCCTCTTATGCACATGTAAGAAACAGGAGGTCCTGAGAAGGCAGTTATCCAGTGATACACGTCAACCTTATTTCTTGCCCGTTTCAACTCAACCACCATGGTCTATATCCGCTAGGTGGATAACAATTGAGGATATGAAAGTACAAAAATAAATTATATATATATATATATATATATATATATATATATATATATATAGGAAACTGTTTTTAATATGTTTGTATTCATTAAAATAAAGATGGGTATTTTTTTTTTTTTTTTAAAAGGAGTTATGGAATTTGTGCTTATTGGAGGGATATTTAAAATCCTATTACATACAGTCGTATTACTTATTGACTTTTGGATGAGACCCTCTATTAGCACATACATCTAGCAAAAACCTTCCCCAAACACACCTTACATTTTATTAGCGTTTCATTTTTTAAATTGAGTTACTGAAATAAATTATCTTTTTGATGATATTAAAATTTTTGAGATGCACCTGTGTAATTTGATCAACTTGCAGTTTGAAAAACCAGACAGACATTGTATATTGTAATGTCGCCTACAGAAAATCAGTCTGACATTCTACAAATTTGACCCGACTCCTCATTTACAGTGTTTATCTTGCTTTTAGTATGTCACCACCTCACAGCTAAGAATGTGTTGTGATCCAGCTCAGGAAATCCTCTCTGCATTCCAGTCAGACACCTGTCAGCTAAGCAGACTGCCGTGCATATAGTGGGCACGTAAACAAGACCAGTAATGACACAAAAGGGAATGTCCCCAAACAGCACAAGGCATCACCGTTAAAGAAATTAAACACAACAGTGTTCATAAAGACACAATACCGCTGAATAAAAAGGATTGTAATGTTACATGAATTACAATAGAGCAAAGCCTGTAGGCCTCTTAAATATGGATCAGTTTTCTTCTGCCCTCAGAAAAGCAATCTGTGGTTGACCACTTTTCAGCGGGTGGCAGAACATTGGTTTCTGGAAATTCAGGAGGCAATTCTGCCACCTCCTGAATGCGTTGTTTTTTGGCTTTTTTGTATAGAAAAATATTTCAGCACAAAAAATAGCCAAGCATTTTGCAGTTGCAGTGTGGTCCCACTGACTTCAAATGGGAACTTTAACAGGTAGCACTGTCAAACTTGGCATGCTAAGTTACATTTGCTGCCGGGGGGGGGGGGGGGGGGTGTTACGTGACTGGCGCAATATTTGAAAGAAATAAGGTACAAATCAACATTTTTGAAAGTTTATAAGGATACAGATCCATTTCTATTGCTCATTACATGTAATGAGTTTTAGGCTCAGCTTACGCTAGTGCGACTTGCCATGTGACTTTGGACACAAAGTCACATGACAAGTCACAGCCCGTTTATTCCAATGGCACCCGTTCCCACCTATACGACTTTGAAAAAGGTGCCTGTACTACTTTGATGTGACTTTGATTCAGAGTGTAAAGTTGGATCAAAGCTGCACTCAAAGTTGCACTCTAAATCGAACTTAATCTCACTAGTGGAAACGTAGCCACTAGGTTAGAGTGCAACTTTAGAGTGCAGTTTTGATCCCACTTTACACTCTGGATCAAAGTTGCATCAAAAGTTGCATTAAGGTAGTGCATGTATCTTATCAAAGTGACTGTTCATGCGACTGTGTCCAAAGTTACATGACAAGTCGCACTAGTGGAAACGGAGCTTTGGTCTACGTTTCCACTATTGCAATTTAGATTGTGAATCTGATACGACTGATTCCACTTTACGCTCTCTGGATCAAAGTCGCATCAAAAGTTTCATCAAAGCAGTGCAGGTACCTTTTCAAAGGCGCTGATTTTCAAAGTCGCATAGATAGGAACAGGTACCAATGAAATCAATAGGCTGTCTAAAGTCGCACTAGTGGAAACGTAGACTTAGTATGGTTGCCTGTACTATGATCATTGTAGACTGAGCTGAGACCCCAGAGTACTTCCAGCAACACTAAAAGTTCCCTCCCCCCCACCCCATGTCCAGCTTCCTTCTCCTATAGTAATCTATCCTCCCTGCCTGTCAGTGCCGTCCCCTCTGTACAAGCTGCTGTGTGAATACACTCACTGTGTTTCAGAGCGTCGCTCAGCACCCACGTGACCGGCGCCCCCTCTCTCCACCTTTCCTCTCTGCCTTCTTGCTGACGTCAGTGAGGGATTCTTTGCAGTCAATCAGATTGCGGGAGGAGAGTGAGAGGAGAGGGAGGAGAGCGATAGAAGAGCGAGGAGAGAAGCAGCAGCTGATCACGTGAGTGCCGAGCTGCACTATAATATACAGTATTAAATAAAGAGCGCCAAACAGCCTAAGAAATATATGCTTATCTGGATAAAATAGTTAATATTCCTTATAAGGTGCAATATTATAATAGAAAATAAGTGAATAAAAAACGTCAGCCAGAGATATGCAAAGGATGTGAAAAATTATAATAGTGTAATTCCACTAATAAAATGGTACTTCACTCCATAATGGGGAGCATAGAAAGACCCACTATATGTGCTTTAAAAGGACATTTTTATTCACTTATTTTTCTATTATAATATTGTACCTAAGGAATATTAACTATTTTATCTGGATAGGCATATATTTCTTAGGCTTTTGGCTCTGCATTGATTCTTTGTTTAATTTTGGTTTGTGGTTCGTGAAAGGCACTTTGTGTAAGCTGCCATTAGGATTTACACAATTCACTAATATATTGTTTATTGCTGATTTTGCCGATTTATTATCATATTATACAGTATATAGCGGCTTAATTAAAAAAGCAGTTAAGGTATCAAAGTACTGGGAGCATTACGTGCCCTGCAAATGTTACTTTTAATTATTTTATTCCCAAAATTGCTCAAGGATCATTCCAAAGCCTATGGAAATTGGGATTAGGGTGGCTGTAAAGGTTGATAGCTAAAACGTGTTTACAAGAATCAGCAAAGAAAAAAATTTAATAAATTTCAGTATCTGGAATAACAAAAGTGAAATCTAGTGCCCCGCCATTGATGTTCCCGGGAGGAATGGTGCCCCGCCATTGGTGTTCCCGGGAGGAATGGTGCCCCGCCATTGGTGTTCCCGGGAGGAATGGTGCCCCGCCATTGGTTACATAGTTACATAGGTAGGTTAAAAAAAGACATCAGTCCATCCAGTTCAACCTATGATGTGTGTGTGTGTGTGTTTGCTTTTAACCGTACATTGTATACCCCTGTATGTTGTGGTCTTTAAGGTGCCCATCTAATAGTTTTTTGAAACTATCCATGCTCCCTGCTGATACGACTGCTTGTGGAAGAGAATTCCACATCCTTACTGCTCTTACAGTGAAGAACCCCTTACGCATTTTAAGGTTAAACCGCCTTTCCTCTAGGTTTAGTGGGTGGCCACGCGTCTTGTTGTATTTCCTTACTCTGAATAGTTTGTTCCTTATGCTAGGGTCGCCAGTACAGTATTTGTACATTGATATCATATCCCCCCCTCAAACGTCTCTTCTCTAGAGAGAATAGGTTCAGTGCTTGTAGTCTTTCCTCATAGCTGATGTCCTCCATTCCCCTAATTATTTTTGTTGCCCTTCTCTGGACTCTTTCCAATTCCAGCACGTCCTTCCTGAGGACCGGTGCCCAGAACTGGACAGCATACTCTAGATGTGGCCGGACCAGAGTCTTGTAGAGCGGGAGAATCTCTTTATTTCTGGAGTGAATCCCCTTTTTTATACACCACAGTATTCTGTTGGCTTTGCTTGCAGCTGCTTGGCATTGCATGCCACTGCCAAGCCTGCTGTCTACCAGTACCCCCAAGTCTTTTTCCATCCTAGACTCCCCCAGAGGTCCCCCCCCCTAGTGAGTAGCTTGCTTTCTGGTTTCTGGCCCCCAAGTACATTACTTTATTTTTCAACATTAAACCTCATCTGCCATGTAGTTGCCCACCCCGTTATTTTGTTCAGGTCCGCTTGTAAGGTTTCCACATCCTGCATAGAAGATATTGGCATGCTTAGTTTAGTATCATCCGCAAATACTGAGATTGTACTAGATATCCCCTCCTCTAGATCATTTATGAATAAATTAAACAGGATTGGTCCCAGGATCAAACCCTGGGGGACCCCACTTTCCACACCCGCCCAATCCGAGTATTCCCCATTAATCATCACCCTCTGGACTTTCCCCTGGAGCCAGTTCTCTATCCAGGTACTCACCTTATGGTCCATACCTACCTTCCTTAGTTTGTACAGTAAGCGTTTGTGGGGAACGGTGTCAAAGGCCTTTGCAAAGTCCAGATACACCACATCCACAGGCTTACCTTTATCTAGGTGGCAGCTCACTTCAACATAGAAGGTTAATAGATTGGTTTGGCAAGAACGATTTTTCATAAATCCATGCTGATTACTACTAATTATACTGTTTTCATTACTAAAGTCTTGTATGTAGTCCCTTAACATCCCCTCCAAAATCTTGCAGACTACAGATGTTAGGCTGACAGGTCTATAGTTACCCGGGATACATCTCGGCCCCTTCTTAAATATTGGTACTACGTTGGCCTTTTTCCAATCTGCTGGCACCATACCCGTCTGTAAACTATCCTTAAAGATCAAGAATAATGGTCTGGCAATCACCTGGCTGAGCTCTTTAAGAACCCTCGGGTGCAAGCCATCCGGTCCCGGTGATTTATTTATGTTAAGTTTCTCAAGTTTAGTTCTAAGTCTATCTTCTGTTAGCCATGGCGGCACTTCCTGAGGTGTGTTGTTTGGTTTGGCCTTACAAGCTGGGTTCGTGTAGCCCCCCGATTCTTTTGTGAAGACTGAAGAGAAGAAATCATTTAACACTTCCGCCTTTTCCCTGTCGTCAGTGGCCATATTTCCTTTGTCATCTTTTATGGGGCCAATGTGTTCTGACCTCGCTTTCTTACTGTTTATATACTTAAAGAACTTCTTGGGGTTCTTTTTACTCTCTTCCGCTATATGTCTCTCGTGTTCTATTTTAGCCGCCCTGATTTCATCTTTACATTTCTTATTACACTCTTTGTAATGCCTAAATGCTGCCAATGACCCCTCAGCCTTGAATTTTTTGAAAGCCTTTCCTTTAGCACTAATATGCATTTTTAGGTTAGGTTTGAGTTTAGCCACCCAGGGTTTAATTTCGCTCTTTTAAATTTATTTCCCTTTGGAATGCACTGGTCAATCCCCTTGTTAACTATGCTCTTGAAGCACTCCCATTTTTCCTCTGTGTTCTTTGTTCCCAGGGTTCTATCCCATTTGATATTTTCTAGCAGCGAGCGCAGTTTTGGGAAGTTGGCTCTTTTGAAATTCAGCGTCCTTATATTACCCCTCTGCTTCCTATAACTAATTAATACTGAAACTTATTGACCTATGGTCACTGTTTCCTAAGTTGCCCCGTATTTCTATATCCGTGAGCAGGTCTGTATTGTTGGTAATCAGTAGGTCAAGTACCGCATTGTTTCTTGTCGGTGCATTCACCATCTGACCCATGAAATTGTCCTGCAAGATATTTAGGAACTGCCTAGCCTTGGCTGAATGCGCGGTTCCATCTGCCCAGTCTATATCTGGATAATTAAAGTCACCCATTATAATGACATTTCCCATCCTTGCTGCCAATCCTATCTGTAAAACGAGGTCCGCCTCCCCCTCCTCCCTCAGGTTGGGGGGCCTATAGCATACGCCCAATATTACCTTCCCCACTGTGCCTTCCCTTTGAAGCTCTACCCGCAGGGATTCTGCCTCGTCCTTAGCTCCATTATTAAATCATCCCTCATATTTAACTGTATACTGTTCTTAATATACAGACATACCCCTCCTCCTTTTTTACCTTCTCTATCCCTGCAATAAAGTGAATACCCCTGAATGGTCGCCATCCAGTCATGGGAGCTGTCAAACCAAGTCTCTGTTATCCCCACAAAGTCTAAGTCCTCCTCAAACATCAGCAGCTCCAGCTCTCCCATCTTGTTGGCCAGGCTTCTGGCATTGGTATACAAACCTCTTAATTTTGAGCGGCTACATATATCTTCATTTGATGTTTTTAGGCTGCTCTCCTGATTTTTCCCCATTCCCATCCTGGGTATAGGAGCTCCGTACACCCTACCGCTAGTGCCCCCATTTCTGCCCTCTGAAACTTGCTTTCCCCAGGCTAATTCTACCGTTGGTGTTCCCGGGAGGAATGGTGCCCCGCCATTGGTGTTCCCGGGAGGAATGGTGCCCCGCCATTGGTGTTCCCGGGAGGAATGGTGCCCCGCCATTGGTGTTCCCGGGAGGAATGGTGCCCCGTCATTGGTGTTCCCGGGAGGAATGGTGCCCCGTCATTGGTGTTCCCGGGAGGAATGGTGCCCCGTCATTGGTGTTCCCGGGAGGAATGGTGCCCCGTCATTGGTGTTCCCGGGAGGAATGGTGCCCCGTCATTGGTGTTCCGGGGAGGAATGGTGCCCCGTCATTGGTGTTCCCGGGAGGAATGGTGCCCCGTCATTGGTGTTCCCAGGAGGAATAGTGCCCCGTCATTGGTGTTCCCAGGAGGAATAGTGCCCCGTCATTGGTGTTCCCAGGAGGAATAGTGCCCCGTCATTGGTGTTAACGGGAGGAATAGTGCCCGTCATCTGTGTTCCCGGGAGGAATAGTGCCCCGTTATTGGTGTTCCCAGGGGAATAGTGCCCCACCATTGGTATCAATGGGAGGAATAGTGCCCGTCATTGGTGTTATCGGGGGGAACAGTGCCCCATCTTTGGTGTTGCCAGGGGGAAAACCGGCATATTGAGTTTTTTTAATGATTTTAGCCGATTAATATAAATAATCGGCCAACTAATCGATTATGAAAATAATCGTTAGTTGCAGCCCTGCTTGGAAGGTGAAGTGGTGCACGATAAAAACCTGTGGCTTTGTGTAACTAAAAGGCAGGCTTGATCCACCTGCTGGCTTGTGTACATTATTGGCCAATTTTTAGGCATTTTGCCAAGGCACCCCTGGATGCCTATGTACTCTGGTTGAAAAAGGCTGATCTAGCCTGGATTGACTTACCTCTGTAACCTGTGTCAAACTTTCTTTAATCAGATCCAGCCACTCACTCTGAGATAGGGACTGTGTTTGAGCAAGATTCTGCAGAGATTTCATTAGAAGAGTGCAAGCTTGTGCCTAAGAAAAGAAAATATGGTTTTCAGTAATAATTATCCCCCATTCAATCAACCATACAACTAGTGAAATAAACTAAACTTAATGCAAAAAAACTTTCTTGCGTCACATTACAACAACTGAGAAAACAAGTACTGTGATTCACAGAGTGTTTCCGGTACACCGTTCTGTGCTTGTATTCCATTTGTGCCGAATCCCACTCATACAGAGTTATTAAAGGCTCTTTTGGCTCACTGACCCTAAAAGCAATATATCAGACTAGGTTCATGTGTGTCTGTACTCTGTACCTAATGGCTGAAAAGATACTGGCTGTGTAAAATTGTATCCTAACTGGACAGAGAAAATATTTAACATGGGTAAAATGTCAACTAAAGCTCGACAATCCTGCAAGCCAGGAAAACAAGCTTCAGATATAGTTAAGATACTTTTCACTGCAACTGGGTACAGCTTAATGGCTTCAATTCCAGGAACTTTTAGCCCCTTTCCTGCACTGGCCAATTTTTAGCGCCGTCACATTTTGAATGACAATTGCAGAGTTATACAACACTGTACCAACTGGGTTTTTTATTTTTTGCCAAGAAAAAAAAAAAAAAAAAGACTGAAAACTTAAGAAAAAAAAAAAAAAAAACGTGTTTCTTCATTTCGGTTATAAAATTTGGCGAATAAATAATTGATCATAAATTTAAGCCAAAATGTATTCTGCTACATTTCTTTGGTGAAAATAACCCAAAATTAGTGTATATTATTTAGTCCGTAGGAACATTATTGAGTTCACAAAATCTGGTATAAATCTGAAAATCAATCCTGATGCACTTACGGCCTATCTCTGGGAGGAGCAGCAGCTGTGTCCGTGTTGTCGCTGAGTCACAATGGACATTGTACTAGTCTGGGAAAGTAATCAGGAATTTTTTTTTTTTTTTACACACACACACACACACACATTATGATTGCTTATAGCAGTGAATTTCATTGCTATAAGCAAGCATTTTAGGTCAACCAGTGGAGCACACAGGGGGGGGGGGCCAAGGCAGCAGATAAAAGAAACTGGACAGTATCCCCTGTATTTTCCTTCTGCAGCAGCTGAATGCTGGTGGGAGGTAGAGGAGAAGCTGGCTTTACCAGCTTGCCAGCCATATACTGCATATATACAGCGGCAGGGCGCCTCTCCTGGACAGGATCACGTACCTGTACATGATCCTGCACTTTCGGGTCTGGGGCACGTACGTGTGCCATCAGCGACCCACTCCAACTGTGATTGGACAAAGCGGAAGCAAATCAGCGGTTCCAGCAGACACAATGTCGGCCGGGGCCCGCCGTTCGTTCGAGACATAAGCAGAACAGTAGTCTGCCTATGTAAACAAGGCAGATTGCTGTTCTGTGAGATGAGAAGGGAAGGTTGTGATCCTGTGTTCCTGTAAAGCAGGAACACTGATATCTGCCTTCTCATAGTACAAGAACCTCCCACACAGTAGGCACTCCCTACGTACACATTTAACCCTTTGAACGCTGATGTTATCCCCCTTCCCTGCAAGCGTCAGTACAGTGACAGTGCATATTTTTTGCTCTGATCACTGTATTAGTGTCACTGGTCCCCAAAAAGTGTCCCTTCATGTCCGATTTGTCTGCCGCAATGTCGCAGTCCAGCTATAAGTCACTGATCGCTGCCATTACTAGTAAAAAAAAAAACGTATAAAAACTCAAAATATATACCATAGCTTGTAGATGCTATAACTTATACGCGAACCAATCCATATACACTTATTGAGGTTTTGTTTTTTACCAAAAACATGTAGCAGAATTTATATTGGCCTAAATTGATGGATATTAGATTTTTTTTTCCATTTTTTTTTTATTAGATATGTTTTATAGCAGAAAGTAAAAAATATTGCATTTTTTTTTAAATTGACAGTCTTTTTTGTTTATAGCGCGAAATGTAAAAACCGCAGAGGTGATCAAATACCACCCAAAAAAAAAAAAGGGGGGGGGGGGGGACACACATTTTATTTGGGTACAGCGTTGCATGTCAGTTTAATTAATGCAGTGCCATATCTGAAAAAATAGCCTGGTCATAAAGTGCTTAAGCTGTTGTAGGGAGAAAATACACGAGATTGATTCCTGTAAATGCCACCACCTGCTCCTGTCCAGGTTCTGGGGTAGACTAGGAAGGGATGTGGTCATCTGCCCACATTTGTGTTTCAAGAATTTCATTGGATTTTACAGAAAGTTAAAACAAACACAGTTTAACATGAGTTTTGTAGTACATAGTTTCCAGGAATGAGAAGGAACACAGCAAAAAATAAATAAATAAATTGGGTAAAATTGGGTATGTTTAGCTTTCAGTTGTGTCAGGTATCTGCCCACATTTGATGGGCTGCTGAGCCCACTGCCAAATCTGCAGTAAAACACACAGCATGCAGCAAAATCTAAGTCATCAGCAAGTCAAATACAGATTCATGAAAAAAGTGAATAAACTAAAAGAAGGTCAAATACTGCAAGTTTTCAAGGGACCTCAAATTATTTGTATTCTTCTTGCTGCTCATCACCAGTTTTTTTTTTTTTTTTTTTTTTTTATTGTATCCTATTGTAAGCCACTTGTCAGTTTTACAACAAAGTGAGAAAGAACGAGCTGATGTAATATACCCAACACTGACAGCTAATCTGTGTAAAAGACTAAAGCTACAAATTGTCAGAAATTTGACAATCATGCTAATCCCCACCGCTATGTAAAAACATTTTATTTTTTCAGCCTGTCTGTGTATATGATTGTATTGTGTCCCCTCCAAAACATAGCCATTCTGATAATCTCTTATAAGAGAAGGGTGTGAGGCTTAATGACTGGGTGTCCAGAGGACCAAACATGAGGCATTATTAGATCAAACAATATGAGCATTCTTGATTTAGTTATAATGCGTTCAGTAGGGAGGAGTAAGTCATTACAGCTATTTTATTTTTAATTCACCAGCAAATATGGCGTAGGTGTAGAGCAGTGATATTAGCTTTAAGTTTAAAGATATACCTAGCCTTCCAAAATCTTTGTTTGAACATTGTTTTAATTTGTGGTTACAGAACACTGCTATTTCTTTAGCAGATCTTAGGCAACCTTATTAGATTTACAGGTGTTGCAACAATGAAATTTAAAGTAGAAGTCCACCCTAACATTACATTTCTAAATCTACAGGCATCCACGATCTAAGACTAACCTATCTAGCCCTGTAAAGAAGACATCGCTATACATACCTTTTTTGAACCAGTTCCAGTCTGAGCGCTGGAAGCTCTGCAGAAGAGACAGCCGACAAGAGCTGGAAATGAATGGGAAGTGACTCGTTTTGACAGGTAACCTGCTCCCACTTACACTTGAATCCGAACAGAAGTTCTCTTCTCACCCTCCCTCCAAACAGTCTTCTGGGACACATCACAGGTCCTAGAAGGCTACCAGACCATTCAGCAGGCGCAGTGTGATTCACGCATGTGCAGTGCGCACCCGGCTGTGAAGCCGCAAGCTGCCACAGCCAGGTGCCCACAGTTGAAATGCCAGGACCGGGGAGAGAAGAGGAGGAGACAAGCGACAGTTCAGATGACCACCACATCGCTGGATACTGGGACATGCAAGTGTGTTTAATAAAAGTCAGCAGCTACACGTTTTGTAGCTGCAAACTTTTAATGAAAAACAAATGACTGGAGCTCCTCTTTAAATGTTTTTATGTACATATTACATTTACACTCGGAATAAGAAAATAATTATTTAGCTGTTAGTCATGAACATTAAGTTTACACTACAATTCAGCTTCTTCTCATGCTGTAAAATAAATAGAAAACTTCCAGCTTGTCATGCTATATCTACTTTAAGTTTAACGCACTGGGTTATGAAGAACACAGTGGTTTGGCAGTGGCTTTTTTGGACATGGCAGGTCTCTCTCTCTACAGTATGAACATGAGAGATGTACTCAGATTGCTTCTTAGAATTTCATCAGATTGGCACAGTTAATTATTAGCACTCCACATTCTGTGGATTGAAGGTCAGCTGTAGAAAGCTATAAAACAAAGGGAATAGGGCTTCCAGCATCTTCTCTGCAATTCTGTAAGCTTAATTGCCCAAAAGGGAAGAAGAAAATATCTACTGAAACTCAATTCTTGCCAAGACTGACACTGATCAGGAATAAACTGCAAACTATCAACTGATATCGGTTTTTCGTTGCCGATACTGATATTTTGGCTATTGCATATCGGTAACGGCCGAAATTTTGAACATTTAAGGTTTTTGCAAAATAAAACAATTCGACACAAATCTGATACTGAACATATGTTTGTTTATTAACATTTTTAACACTACAGTCAGTGCAAATTAAACTGCTAGAAAAAAAGCTAGACAACAAACAGCTAGACAGTGGATTGAGGAGTCAGCGGACTACTGCTGCAGTAGTGCACTCACTGCAATGATTTTAAATCACTACTGCAGTCAGTGCAAATTAAACTGCTAGAAAAAAGCTAAACAACAACAAACAGCTAGACAGTGGATTGGAGGAGTCAGTGGATTACTGCTGCAGTAGTGCACTCAATGCAATGATTTTAAATCACTAACTGCTGTCAGTGCAAAACTGCTAGAAAAAAAGCTAGACATTGGAATGGATTAGAGTGGAGTGGACTAGTACTATACTACTGCACTTCAATACTCCCAGTTAAGTAGATTATTATTATAGTGCAGAAAGCATAACATTTCAGCATGTTCACCAGTTAAACGGCTTTTTTTTTCATAAATTGCTGCCACTTCATTAAAAACACGCTCACTTGGCACAGAGGAAGGAGGAGCAGAAAGGTATCTTCTAGCATGAGAAGCAAGTCTTTTGTAGCGTGCCTCATTTTCTTTCCACAACTGAAGAGGATCACCACTTCTTCTGTCAATTACTGGTTCCTTCAAATAGAGATGAAGTTCATCATCCAGGGTCATTATTGCAGATTCAGAAGAATCCTCCTCATGAGGCCCCAATAAAACACTGAACATGGCATCTATTTGACGACAATGAAGTTTCTCTTCCGTCCGTTGTCTTTGTATTTGGACATTTTTCTATTTTTGAAGCATCCTGCTCTTTCACATTAGAAACCTGCTCTTCTTGACTTATTTTCCGCAGGAACCTCCTGCACCTCCTGTTGAATATCTTCTGTCAGCCATTGTTTTGCATTGGCCAATAAATCATCAGAAGAGAAAGGATGGTTTTTGTATCGAGGATCCAAAAGACATGCAAGAACATTTTTATTCTCTTCATGCTTCTGAAAAGGTTTGGCGAGGCTGTCCCTCATGGCCTGCCTAAATGTTTTAGTGCCACGTGTGTTGGGTCCTTCATTCTGTTGAAGAAGCATCTTCAGCACTCACACATGGGATGACAGATGACACAGATGAGTTGTAATTACTCACCTCTAGTATAACTTCCTCTATGGGGAGGAGGGTCTCAATGACATTGGCTACAATGTCCCACTGATCAGCAGTAGGACAAGAATATCCTCCATATTCACCTGAATATATGGTAAGAGCTCGATTCTGCTCCAGCATTCTTTGCAGCATGTGAAGTGTTGAGTTCCATCATGTTGGAACAGCGTTAATCAAGTTTTTAGGTAGGCCAAGGTCTTCCTGAATGCACCTCAGTCGCTGCTTGGCAAGGTTTGAATGGTGGAAATAGTCTGCGCACCTCTACAGCATGCAAATTATGTCAAGCAAAGCTCTCTGGTTTGACAGACCATCATTTACCATGTTGGGAGGGTGTGTGCAATGCAACTGAGGTCTGACACTTCAGCAAGTCTCATTCCTTTAACCATTTTCGCTCCGCTGTCTCGAAGCACAAGCATCACTTGGTCTTTGGTGATTCCCCATTCTAGAAACCATTCTCCAATGTACTCCCCAGTGGGGGATCCTTGCATCACTTTTGTATTCAACACCAAATGCCTTGTTGTCCATCCGCTGTCAATGAAGTGGCATGTAAGACTCAATGATTCTGTTTGTCCTGACCAGCAGTCAGTCGTGAATGAGAGTTGCCAGCATTTTCTGGTTTCAGCCTTTACTTTATCAACGACCTTTTGGTGAATCTTTCCCAGCATTTCAGTTTGATAAAACGTGTCACTCTTCAGTGTGTACCTTGGCTCCAGTATGGACATCAACCGCTTAAATCCAGAGTCAGACACTATTGTGAATGGCTAGTTATCAGTGACCATCATCTCCGATTACTCTGTCCAGCAGTTGGGATCTTCCATCCGATTTTTGCCACCTTTTTTTTTCTGAAACATATCGGTTATTGTTGCCTGGGATAGTGATGTTTCACCTTGTGATTCATTTTGTTTTTTCTGTGCTGCGTGATAAAATTCAACATGATGAACTCTTAGATGGGCCCAAAGATTTGACGTATTTTTGTTTTTGCAGTTATTGATCCCATGCTTACATTGTTTGTGCACGTGTTGCACACTGCTGTCACTTTTCCTGGAGATGGAGATGAGAAATAGTCCCAGACCACACTTAATTTTTCTTTCTGCATCCATCTCCATTGAAATTTGAAGGACACTACTAAAATTTAATATAGGCTTAAAATAAACTGGTTGGCAGGCACCCTGTGGTGGGTGGCTGGCAGGCACCCTGTGGTGGGTGGCTGGCAGGCACCCTGTGGTGGGTGGCTGGCAGGCACCCTGTGGTGGGTGGCTGGCAGGCACCCTGTGGTGGGTGGCTGGCAGGCACCCTGTGGTGGGTGGCTGGCAGGCACCCTGTGGTGGGTGGCTGGCAGGCACCCTGTGGTGGGTGGCTGGCAGGACCCCTGTGGTGGGTGGCTGGCAGGACCCCTGTGGTGGGTGGCTGGCAGGACCCCTGTGGTGGGTGGCTGGCAGGACCCCTGTGGTGGGTGGCTGGCAGGACCCCTGTGGTGGCTGGGTGACTGGCTGGCTGTCACCCTGTGGTGGGTGGCTAGCTGGCTGTCACCCTGTGGTGGTGGGGTGGCACGCACGCACCCTGTGGTGGGTGGGTTGCTGTCATCCTTTGGTGGGTGGGTGGCTGGCTGGCACCCTGTGTGGTGGGTGGCTGGCTGGTACAGGCAGGGCCTGAGGCTGGCTGGCTAGTACAGGACTGTGGGTGAGTAGGTGGCTGGCAGGCAACGGGCAGCTGTGGGTGGGTGGGTGGGTGTATGTATGCATGCATGCATGTGGCCGCGGCGGCTGTGTTAAACACACTGTGCACTGTGACTTTAGTGTACGGACAGTTGTACACTCACTGTCCGGACTCCAGACGAGGCAGAGGGAGGCGGCATAAGCTGTCCCAGTGCGCGGAGGCGCAACATACGCGATGACATCACGACACTATCGGCGATATCGATAACCGCCGGGGCCGATTCCGATATATCAGGGAAAGTGCATATCGGCCCTACTGCAAACTACCCTGATATCAAAGAAAGCATCCATCAGCATACACTGATTGATGTGGATATACATCCCCTTACTGTGCTAGGTCTTATACTATAGATCTTATCGTACATGGTATGCATTACACTGCATCTGACAACACAATAAGGGTGAATTAATTAAGGGGCTCAGTAGACATTTGTACCAAGAATAAAGATAAGGAATATTTCTTCAGCAAAGGCAAGGCAAATGCACACAAATTTTATTTATTTTTTTTACACAACTTCAGTCTTAGGCCCCTTTCACACGATTGGACCAATCAGGTCAGTCTATCCTTTTTCAGGCAGACCTGATCAGGCCACCCATTTTCCTCTATGGGGAGGAGGATGTCAGTGGACACATGTCTGCTGAAACCTGCCTGGCATCCGATAAGATCCACTGAAAACAGACGTTCGCCATCTGTCCAGCGGGTCGGATGAAAACGGACAGGCTGTATTTTCATCGGATCTCCCCATAGAGGAGAGCGGGACTCTGCACATAGAGCAGAGACAAACCTGTCATCCACCTGTTCAGTGGGGATCAACGGAGCGGTCCCCACTGACCTAGCAGAGTCTGTCCAAACGGATCCGGTCCATGTGAAAGGGGCCTTGATAGCATCATCAATATTAAATTTTTATTAAAAAAAATGAAATCACTTAAAAGGAAAAATACAAATAAAATGATACGCTCACCTGCTGATGTTGCCTAGCTCCATCCTTAACAGACTTCATTACGATACCCAACAGAGGCTTGCATATAAACTTTAAATAAAAGGATAACACAGATGTCTGAGCATATCAAATTAAATAAATATCATAAAATCTACTTCAAGAGAGCAAAAAGATAACTACTAAAAACATACCAGCAAATAAGGCAAGTTGAAAGTTTGCTCTATCGATTGTTCACTGCTTAAACCGTAATTATCTTGTTTACATGTAATGCACGCCCAGACGAAGTCTATTGAGACGAAACGTTGGCGACTCCAGACGCAACGTCCACACGCCCCTTGAACCTTTTGCCGGCCTTTACTACCTTGGTACCTGGGACAGCCTGTGGGACGCCGCATGTCCATCCCTTGTACTACTATTGTATACATGCTTGGAAACATACGTCATATTGTGAGTACCTTTTTTATTAAACAAGATTGCTATTTTTAAACGGGATCACGCTATGGGCCTCGCTTTCTTTTTCTTTTCACATTTCATTTTTATGATCGATGAGAAATTTTGAGAAGTGCTCCTTCCCTGCTCTGATCCCTCCATGATTCCTGAGAAGTGGTCCACCTTTGAATAAAGCATTCACGTAACATCAGATCTTCAGTGGCCCTGATCAAATAGCTGGGAGAGGCTGAGTCATTAAGTTGATCAGCCATGGAAATCTGGTAAGCTGCTGCATTTATTTCATCACTGAGGTGTGCCCTTTCCTCCACTTACACTTGGTGTCACGGGAAGATACCCTCCTTTTTGGATTATCTCGCATGATCTAGGATTTGATTTCAGATCAATCTTTCTTTGGGACTTTAATAATTGGACACTTTTTTCCCCTTTTTAAATCTACACTATTGTGATCAATAATAATTTTTTCCATTCATTTGGACACTATTTATCATTTTTGTGGTGATCTTTTACTGTCTTTAGCGCTACACTTTATGGTTTTACATGTAATGCTACAGATTCAGTTCGTAAATGGCACATGCTGATTCTTGACACTGGGCTTGGGTAGGTTTGACCACAGACATGAAGCACATCTTCCCTTTATAAAGGCATGTTCATTAACTTCTATTTGGAAGCGGAGACTATTACTAGACCCAACAATTGCCTACCAAAAGGATCTACAAGCTACACAATGAGGAGAGGACAGAATAGTATAAGAAGACAGATGGTCAGTAGGTCCAAGAAGACCGCTAGTAGTGGACTGCGTGATGTCTGCTTAATTTATTGTATTTGCATGTTTGACTTCTTTTACTGCAAACAAATAAACCTATTAAACACCTGTGTTCTAATCCCTTTACGAATAATGGAAGAATATGGTCACCAAAATCCAAATGTCAACTGATGTGTACATTCCCTGCGAAACTCCAAAAATTCCCTTAATGGCTTTTTGTAGAGCTAGAACACCTAAATATTATCAATGAAGTCCCAAGAACATACACAGACGTAATAAAACAGGTTAGGATCAAAGAATGAATATTATTTTGCAATACATATTTAACCTGAGAACCCAGTTTCTAAACGTCCTGAAATAATTTTTATGCTGTTCTGTTATCTGACAATGAATGGTATTACTTACCGGAAACCGATTGAAAAGATCCAAAAACATTGCTGCAGATAGAGGACTGTTTCTCTTGGTCATAAATCCTTTCAGTGATTCTTGGTAGAGTTCCGTGACCCGCTGAAGATCCAGACAGCCCATACAAACCACCTATGAAAACAAAGAACAAGAATTAAGTTGAACCTGTCGCTACACAAGAAAAATTGGGGTAGCAACAGAATTTAAAATAGATTTAACCACTTGACCTCAGGCAATTTTTTGTGATACGGCACTGCGTTACTTTAACTGACAATTGCATGCTTGTGCAACACTATACCAAAATAAAATTTGTAATTTTTCCCCCAACAAGTAGAGCTTTCTTTTGGTGGTATTTGATCACCTCTGCGTTTTTTTTTATTAATTTTTTTTTGTGCTATAAACAAAAAAAGACCAACAATTTTGAAAAAAAAACAAAAACCAATATATTTTAATTTTGGCTAGAAAACATATCCAATATTTTCTTCTTCATACATTTTTTGCTGAAAAAATCCCAAGCAGCGTATATGGATTGGTTTGTGCAAGTTATAGCGTCTACAAACAATAAGATATACTGGTAATGGTAAACTTATGCGCTATATTGAGGTAAGCGATCAGACGGATCTACAAAATCAAGAAAATAATGATAAACGTGGAACTCCTCCAAGCAAGCAGCTGATTCTGATAGTGTCCCCACGTATCACAATGTAAATAAAAAATGGAAAGAATCAGCGCTCAACTCTCAATGAGGGGGACCACTCTCTCTAACTCCAATGTATAATGTAAAATCGTGTCGCAGAACTATAGATCACAAGGATCTGGTGATCAATATCTATGGATGTGTACGTGAAGATGTGGAACAAAAAACGTGAGAAGATAAAGACAATGAAATAATAGTAGTAAGCAGCAATAGTAAACTGGAACGTGCTTAAAATGTCCACCAACTGAATCTGAACATCTAAAAAATGATAATAGTCCCAATAAGGTGCAAGGTGTAAAAAAAAAAAAAAAAAAAAATTATATATAAGGTGATCTTTTCCAGTGCACTCTAGGGGTGAGGTGCTCTTTGCAGACACAGCAGAGTGAGTGTATCCCGGTGAGCTCACAATCCAAACACCGAGTGCAGTGGCCACTCCCCTCCACAACACTCAGACTGAGCGTTAAATATAAATATCCAGGCAACCCTCTCAACTCGTCCGCCAACTGCCTAGCGTCCTCCAGCAGCAATGGATCAAGCAATGGGAGTATAACAGCATAGGAATTTCATAGTGCCTTAATCCCTGTATTGGTGCTCAAGCAAAGAGAGGCTCTCATGGTGCAGAAACGTAGGGTAACTTTTATTGAAAGACAGTACAGGCTACTCACATTACAGAAGGTAATAACGTGCAGACAGTTTCCAATACCCACCGATGCGGTGCGATCCGAAGGGAGCTTCCGGTCTCGGCCGAAGACCGGAAGTGACGTCAATACGGCTTACCCTGACGCGTTGCGCTACGAACACCCGTTGTTTATTCACCTGTTCTATTTTTGATTGGATGACCATCTGAATATACTTTATTACTCTTTCATTCACCATTACTACTATTATTTCATTGTCTTTATCTTCTCACATTTTTTGTTCCACATCTTCACGTACACATCCATAGATATTGATCACCAGATCCTTGTGATCTATAGTTCTGCGACACGATTTTACATTATACATTGGAGTTAGAGAGAGTGGTCCCCCTCATTGAGAGTTGAGCGCTGATTCTTTCCATTTTTTATTTACAATAAGATATACTGGATTTTTTTTATATTAGTAATGGTGGCAATCAGCGACTTGTAGCGGGACTGCAAAATTGCAGCAAACAATCTGATACTTGACACATTGTGTGAACCAATGACACTAATACAGTGATCGGTTCTAAAAATTTACACTGTCATAATGACAATGGTTTTGGAAGGGGCTAAACATCTAGGGCAATCAAAGAGTTAACTGTTTTTGTGTGCTGCTTTTTCTAAGGTGATGGATTTTGTGTCACTGCAAATCTATCACTTTCCCTCTGTCAGAATGGAACTCTGCTTAATTTACACAGCTCCGTTTTGAGTCTCTGCCCGAAGATCAGGTGGTGTCACAGCTCTAGGAGAGTTGGACAGTGATGTAGAAGGTCCTTAACCCATCAGCAGGACCATATCTGCTCCTTTGTGCAAGGAGGAACAGGATGAGCACCGCCTGAGCCCTACAAAACGACCTCCAGCAGGTCACTAGTGAGCATCTCTCTGAACAATCAGAAACAGACTTCATGAGTGGCCTGAGGGCTCAACGTCCTCTAGTGGGTCCTGTGCTCACTGCCTGGAACCATGGCGCTCGACTGGCATTTGCCATTGAACACCAGAATTGGTAGGTCTGCCACTGAGCACGTGACAAGACGTGAAAGGGTCTGGAGGAGCCGTGGGGAACGTTATGCTGCCTGTAACATCATTCGGCATGACTGGTTTGGTGGTGGGTCAGTGATGACCTGAGGAGGCATATACATGGGACGCACAGACCTCTACAGGCTAGACAATGGCCCCCTGACTGCCATTAGGTATCCGGATGAAATTTTTTAGACCCCTTGTCAGACCCTACACTCATGCAGGGGGTCCTGGGTTCCTCCTGGTGCACGACAATGCCCGACTTTATGGGACAAGAGTACGCACACAGTACCTGGAGGATGAAGAAATTTATACCATAGAACAGCCCCCACGCTGGCCTGATTTAAATCCAATAGTACACCTCTGGGACATTAGGTTTCGTTCTATTTGATGCTGCCAGGTTGCACCTTAGTCTGTCCACGAGCTCAGTGATGCCCTGGTCCAGATCTGGCAGAAAATAACCTAGGACACCATTCGTCTCATTAGGAGCACGTTGTCAGACATGCATACAAGCACATGGGGGGCAATACAAACTACTAAGTACCATTTTGAGTTGCTGCAATAAAATTTCAGCAAAATAGACTAGCCTTCTGCATCCCTTTTTCACTTTGACTTTTGGCGTGTCTTTTCATTTCCATCAAATCATGTGGCGTCCTTTCGTTCCTAACACATTGCCCAGTCAATATTAGTATAGATAGGTGCATGCTCAGGATAAAATGGGGGGTCCCTTAGGGGGGTGGTCACTCCATAGGTGAAACTCCCCCCCCCCCCCCTTTTTTTTTCCTCTCTCTTCTACTTTCACTTTGACATGAAATTAGAGGTAATTAAAGGATCCGTTTAAATATAGATTAACAGACGCTCTCAGACATTTAAGAGTGGAGTTTTGTGAGACTAGTATTTGATTGAGCAATAAGTATAAATTCCTTTCCCTTCTTCCTCTTTCTCATTTCTTAGTATGGGTTTTGAAAAATGTAATAAAAATATATATAATATAAAAAAAAAAAAATATATTAAGATCTGATGTGTTTTCAAAGCATTCCTTCATAATTTTTGAGCAGTGTGTGTTCAGAATTAAGCAATCACATTCAAACTCATGTCAAATAGGCGTCAGTACACACCTGCCATCATTTAAAGTGCCTCTGGTTAACACCAAATAAAGTTCAGCTGTTCTAGAAGGTCTTTCCTTACATATTTTTTAGTTGCATCTTAAAGCAAAAGCCATGGTCCGCAGAGAGCTTCCAAAGCATCAGAGATCTCATTGTTAAAAAGGTATCAGTCAGAATAAAAAGGAACAAAATAAATTTTGAAGGCATTCAATATACCACGGAACAGTAAAGACCATCATCATCATCAAGTGAAGAAAATACGGCACAACAGTGACATTACTAAGAACTGGATGTCCCTCCAAAATTGATAAAAAAAACAAGAAAACTGGTTAGGGAGGCTGCCAAGAGGCCTACAGCAACATTAAAAGGACCTGCAAGAATATCTGGCAAGTACATGTGACAGCCATATCCTGTATTCTTCATATGTCTGGGCTATGGGGGTGGCAAGACGGAAGCCTTTTCTTACGAAGAAAAACATCCTAAACACATCTGAAGTCTCCCAAAAGCACGTGGGAAAACATGTTTTGGTCTGATGAAACCAAGGTTGAACTTTTTAGCCAAATTTCCAAAAGATATGATTGGCGCAAACACTGCACATCACCAAAATAAACCGTACCCACAGTAAAGCATGATGGTGGCAGCATCATGCTTTGGGGCGGTTTTTCCTCCACTGTAACCGGGGCCCTAGTCAAGGTAGAGGCAATTATGGACAGTTCCAAATACCAGTCAGTATTGGCACAAAACCTTTAGGCTTCTGCTAGAAAGCTGAACAGGAAGTGGAACTTCATCTTTCAGCATGACAACGGCCCAAAGCATAAATCCAAATCAACAAAGGAATGGCTTTAACAGAAGAAGATTAAAGTTTTGGAATGACCCAGCTACAGCCCAGACCTGAAACCAATTAAAAATCTGTGGGGTGATCTGAAGATGGCTATGCACAGGAGATGCCCATGCAATCTGACAGATTTGGAGTGTTTTTGCAAAAAAGAGTGGGCAAATATTGCCAAGTCAGCATGTGCCATGCCGATAGAGTCATACCCAAAAAGACTGCTGTCATGAAAAATCAAAAGGTGTTTCAACAAAGTATTAGTTTAAGGGTGTGCACACTTAGGCAACCTTATTATTTTCATTTATTTTTATTTCCCTCAACCTAAAAGATTTCAGTTTGTTGCTGAAATTATTTCTCTGTCTTTTTTACATCACAGAAGCCTAACATCTTAACAGGGGTGTGTAGACTTAATATCCACGAGATATATAATCTATATATATATATATATATATATATATATATATATATATATATATATATATATATATATATATAGATATATATCTATATCTATATATCTATATCTGCAAGAAAAAGTATGTGAACCCTTTGGAATGATATGGATTTCTGCACAAATTCGTCATAAAATGTGATCTGATCATCATCTAAGTCACAACAATAGACAATCAGTCTGCTTAAACTAAACACACAAAGAATGACATGTTGCCATGTTTTTATTGAACACACCACATTCACTGTGCAGGTGAAAAAAGTATGTGAACCCCTAGACTAATGACATCTCCAAGAGCTAATTGGAGTGAGATGTCAGCCAACTATAGTCCAATCAATGAGATGAGATTGGAGGTGTTGGTTACAGCTGCCCTGCCCAAAAAAAAAAAAAAAACACCAGTTCTGGGTTTGCCTTTCACAAAAAGCATTGCCTGATGTGAATGATGCCTCGCACAAAAGAGCTCTCAGAAGACCTACGATTAAGAATTGTTGACTTGCATAAAGCTGGAAAGGGTTATAAAAGTATCTCCAAAAGCCTTGCTGTTAGTCCACAGAAAGACAAATTGTCTATAAATGGAGAAAGTTCAGCACTGCTGCTACTCTCCCTAGGAGTGGCCGTCCTGTAAAGATGACTGCAAGAGCACAGCGCAGACTGCTCAATGAGGTCAAGAAGAATCCTAGAGTGTCAGCTAAAGACTTACAAAAGTCACTGGCAAATGCTAACATCCCTGTCCGTGAATCTACAAAACATAAAACACTAAACAAGAATGGATTTCATGGGAGGATACCACAGAGGAAGCCATTGCTGTCCAAACAAAACATTGCTGTACATTTACAGTTTGCACAAGAGCACCTGGATGTTCCACAGCAGTACTGGCAAGAAATTCTGTGGACAGATGAAACCAAAGTTGAGTTGTTTGGAAGAAACACACAACACTATGTGTGGCAAAAAAGAGGCACAGCAAACCAATAACAAAACCTTATCCCAACTGTGAAGTATGGTGGTGGGGACATCATGGTTAAGGGGCGGCTTTGCTGTGTCAGGGCATGGACAGATTGCTATCATTGAAGGAAAAATGAAATCCCAAGTTTATCGAGACATTTTGCAGGAGAACTTAAGGCCATCTGTCTACCAGCTGAAGCTCAACAGAGGATGGGTGTTGCAACAGGACAATGACCCAAAGCATAGAAGTAAATCAACAGAATGGCTTAAACAGAAGAAAATACGCCTTCTGAAGTGGCCCAGTCAGAGTCCTGACCTCAACCCAATTGAGATGCTGTGGCATGACCTCAAGAAAGCGATTCACACCAGACATCCAAAGAATATTGCTGAACTGAAACAGTTCTGTAAAGAGGAATGGTCAAGAATTACTCCTGACCGTTGTGCACGTTTGATCTGCAACTACAGGAAATGTTTGGTTGAAGTTATTGCTGCCAAAGGAGGTTCAACCAGTTATTAAATCCAAGGGTTCACATACTTTTTCCACCTGCACTGTGAATGTTTACATGGTGTTCAATAAAAACATGGCAACATTTCATTCTTTGTGTGTTATTAGTTTAAGCAGACTGTGATTGTCTATTGTTGTGCCTTAGATGATGATCAGATCACATTTATGACCAATTTGGGCAGAAATCCATATCATTCCAAAGGGTTCACATACTTTTTCTTGCAGCTGTATATATATATTTATTAGTGATCGACCGATTTTTCGTTGCCGATATCAATATTTTGCCAATCGCATATAAAATTCGACACAGATCTCTTAATAAACATGTTAATCTTATTTATTAACATTAAGTGCTCATTCTTCACACCTTAACTGCATAAAAACTGATAAGAAAACTTCAATTGCAGGGATATTTGCTTTGCATTTCACATCATTTGATTGTGCATTAATGCATAATAAAAGTGCTGAAGTAGTGGACTCACACACTGCAATATGTTACTGCAGTGCAGTCAGAGCAAAACAGCTAGAAAAAAAGCTAGGCAAGAACAGCTACACAAAGAACACATACACAGTGGATTGGATGGACTGGAGTCAGTGAAGGAGGACTACCTCTGCAGTAAGGCACTGACTGCAACTAATGCAGTGCAGTCAGGGAAAAACTGCTAGAAAAATAGCAAGGCAACAGCTACACATGTCACAGTGGATTGGACTGGAGTCAGTGGAGGACTACCTCTGTCTGCAGTATGGCACTCACTGCAACTACTGCAGTCAGTGCAATACTGCTAGAAAAAAAATCAAGCCAACCGCTAGACAGACTGGATTGGATTCGAGTCAGTGGACTACCTCTGCAGTAGGGCACTCACTGAAACGACAGCAGTCAGTGCAAAACTGCTAGAAAAACCAGTTAGGCAACAGCTAGACATTGGATTTGGACTCTTAGCAGTAGGGCACTCACTGCAACTACAGCAGTCAGTGCAAAACTGCTAGAAAAAAAGGTAGGCAACAGCTAGACAGTGGGTTGGAGTGGAGTTGAGACTACTGTTTTCAATACTCCCAGTTAAGTAGAACATTATAATTGCAGAAAGCAGAACATTTCAGCATGTCCATGGTCACCTGTTAAAGGTCTTCTGTTTTGTTCAAACAATGCTGCAAATTCGTAAACATGCTCAGGAGGAATGGAGGACAGAGAGGCAGAGAGAGAGAGGTATCTTCTAGCATGGGAAGCAAGTCTTTTGTAGCGTGCCTCATTTTCTCTCCACCACTGAAGAGGATGACTTCTTCTGTCAATTACAACTTCTTTCAAATAGAGATGAAGTTTATCAAGGCTCATCGTTGCAGATTCAGAAGAAATTGAATCCTCCACATGAGGCCCCAATAAAACAATGAAAATGTACTGCTCAATTAGACGACGATAAAGCAGATTCTTTTCTGTTCGTTGACGTATTTTTGGACATTTGTCTGTTTTTTCAGCATGCTGCTCTTCATAAAAAGTAGTGTTCTGGACTTGTCTTTTCGGCAGGAACCCCCTGCACCTCCATATCGTCTGTCAGCCATTGTTTCGCCTTAGCCAATACTTAATCAGAAGAGAAAGCATGGTTCTTGTATCGAGGATTCAAAAGACTTGCAGGCACAACATTTTTAATCTCTTCATGCTTCTCAAAACATATATCAATCAAAGCTCTTTGGCTTGACAGACCATCATTTGAAAGTTGGAGGGTGTTGTGTGCCATGATGACACAGAGGTCTGACATATCAGCAAGCCTCATTCCTTTAGGCATGTTTGCTCCCCTGTCTCGAAGTTGCGCAAGCATCACTCAGTCTTTGTTAATTCCCCATTCTTCAAGCATGCCTAGAAACATTTCTCTACTGTACTCAGCTGTGTGAGATCCTTGGATCACTTCTGTATTCAACACCAATTGCCTTTTTGTCAATCTGCAGTCAATGAAGTGGCATGTAAGAATGAGTAGTGACTCAGACTCTGTTTATGACCAGCAGTCCGCCGTGAATGAGAGTAAGTTTCCAGCATTCTCTGGTTGCAGCAAAGCCTTTAATTTGTCAACTACCTTTTGGTGTAGCTTTACCAGCATTTCGGTTCGATAATACTTCTCACCCTTCAGTGTGTAGCTTGGCTCAAGCATGGACATCAACAGCTTAAATCCTGAGTCAGACAACATTGTAAATGGCTGGTTATCAGTGACAATCATCTCTGTGATTACTCTGTCCAGCAGTTGGGATCTTCCATCTGAATCTAGACAATGACATCTGTTTTTGTTCACAAACACATCTGTTATTGTTGCCTAGGATAGTGGAGGAGGTATTGAATCAAAATGACATGCATGCGATGTGATACATGCTGCATGATTTAATTCATATGATGAACTCTTAGATGGGCCCAAAGATTTGAGGTATTTTTGTTTCTTGCAGTTACTGATCCCATGCTTATGTTGTTTGTACGTGTTGCACACTGCTGCCATTCCTGGAGATGGTTGAGTCGAGAAATAGTTCCAGACCACACTTACTCTCTCTCCCCTCATCCATCTCCATTTCAACTTGAAAGACACAAAAAAGATTAAAGAAATGGCTTGCTGAAGCTGAAGTTGCTGCTGGCACCCTGTTGTGGGTTAGTGGCTGATGCCTGGCAGTGTGGCTGGCTTGGTGTCACCCTGTTCTGGGCGGCTGGCTTGCAGTAACACTGTGGTGGAACTGGCTGGCTGGCTTGGGGGTACCCTGTTATGGGTGGCTGGCTTGCAAGAACACTGTGGTGGGTGGCTGGCTTGCAAGAACACTGTGGTTGGTGGCTGGCTTGCAAGAACACTGTGGTGGGTGGCTGGCTTGGGGTCACCCCTGTTGTATGGGTGGCTGGATTGGTGTCACTCACTCACCCTGGCCTGTTGTGGCGGGTGGCTGGCTTGGTGCCATCTGGGTGGCTAGTTGCTTGCTCGCTGGCACCCTGTTGTGGTGGGTGGCTGAGGCCAGGGCCTGTGGGTGGATGGATGGCTGGCAGTGTGACCGGACTGCAGCTGGCTGTGTGAGGCATGGGAGGGGGTCTTAAGTGCAGTGCACGTGATGAAATTGCATCACATACGGGCCGCGCAGGCATGGGAGGCGGTGTTAGAAGGCAGAACGTGTGCGCGCAACATACGGGATGACGTCACGAAAATACCGGCAATATCGGTAAATCCAAAGGCCGATGCAGATAAATCGGGGAAAGTGCATATCTGCCCCGATATATCTGTGTTGCCAATAATCGGTTGATTATATATATATATATATATATATATATATATATATATATTACATATAAATACATATAAATAAGTAATACATATACACACATACATATACACACACACAGTTGTGCTCATAACTTTACATACCCTGGCAGGATTTATGATTTCTTGGCCATTTTTCTGAGAATATGAACACAAACTTTTTTCACTCATGGTTAGGGTTTGGCTGAAGCCATTTATTATCAATCAACTGTGTTTACTTTTATTAAATCATCATAACAGAAACTACCCAAATGACCCTGATCAAAAGTTTACATACCCTAGTTCTTAATACCGTGTATTGCCCCATTTAACATCAATGACAGCTTGAAGTCTTTTGTGGTATTTGTGGATGAGGCTCTTTATCTTCTGTGATGGTAAAGCTGCCCATTCTTCCTGGCAAAAAGCCTCCAGTTCCTGTAAATTCTTGGGCTTTCTTGCATGAACTGGACGTTTGAGATCTCCCCAGTCAGGAGACTAAAATGGCCACTCCAGAACCTTCACTTTATTCTGCTGTAGCCAAAGACAGGTAAACTTGGCCTTGGGTTTAGGATCATTGTCATGTTGGAATGTCCAAGTACATCCCATGCGCAACTTCGGGGCTGATGAATGCAAATTTTCCTCCAGTATTTTTTTGATAACATACTGCATTCATCTTGCCATCAATTCTGTCCAAATTTCCTGTGCCTTTGTAGCTCACACGCCCCCAAAATATCAGCGATCCACCTCCGTGCTTCATAGTAGGAATGGTGTACCTTTCATCATGGGCCTCGTTTACTCCTCTCCAAATGTAGCATTTATGGTTGTGGCCAAAAAGCTCCACTTTGATCTCATCACTCCAAGTGACTTTGTGTCAGGAGGTTTGAGGCTTGTCTCTGTGCTTTTTGGCGTGGATACTTTGTGGCATTTGTGTAGTAATGGCTTTCTTCAAGTGCCTCCTTATTGTGCATCTTATAACAGCCACACCACATGTTTTCAGAGAGTCCTGTATTTCACCTGAAGTTATTTGGGGGTTTTTCTTTGCATCAAAAACAATTTTCCTGGCAGTTGTGGCTGAAATTCTAGTTGGTCTACCTAACCGTGGTTTGGTTTCAACAGAACCCCTCATTTTCTACTTCTTGATTAGAGTTTGAACACTGCTGATTGGCATTCTCAATTCCTTGGATATCTTTTTATATCCCTTTCCTGTTTTATACAGTTCAACTACCTTTTCCTGCAGATCCTTTGACTATTCTTTTGCATTCCCCATGACTCAGAATCCAGAAAGGTCAGTGCAGCACTGGATGAAAGATGCAAGGGTCTGTCAGGAGTCCAGAAACTCATTGACCTTTTATAAACGCACACTATTTACAAGCAAAAAGAGTAAAACACAGTTGATTGATAATAAATGGCTTCAGCCAAACACTAACCATGAGTGAAAAAAGTTTGTGTTATCATTCAAATTCTCCAAAAAATGGCCAAGAAATCAAATTCTGCCAGGGTATGTAAACTTATGAGTGTGTGTGTGTGCGCGATTCTGCACTGAACGACCAACCTGTAGCATAATATCTGCTATGGGGCAGTCGGCAAGTGGTTAAAGTAGCTATGCTGTGTATAGAGCCCAGTTGTGCTCATTGTTTGACACCAGCTGCCATTGCACATAAAGCAAACCTTCAATTCTATTACCAAATCATGTTATTCTCACCTGCTCTGTGCAACAGTACTGCCCAGAGCACCCCGGATCCTTCTCTTCCCAGGTCCCCTGACAGCGATATTGGCTCCTCCTCTTCTTTGTGTGTCCCCATAGCAAACGGCTTGCTATGGGAGCACAGTTACCGCTCGCTCCCAAGCGGTGTGTTCATAGAATTGCTCTGCATAGACACACATAGCAGGGCTTGACCCCGCCCCTTACTTACGCCTTTACTGCTTTTGATTGAAAGCAGCAGGAGCCAATGGCTCTGGCTGCTGTTCGAGTCCCTGTGTAAAGAGGGGAGAAGAGATGCATCTCTTCTCTCCTCTCTTCTCCTTCACACAGGTAAGGGGGGAGGGAGAATAGAGCATTATGAAACGAAAAGGAATGTATCATATTAAGCTAAAGGATATACTATCAAAACAAATACTCCAATTTTCACATTAAAAAGCTTTACATACTTTTGAAGGTGGATCTTTGCTTTTACTTTTCTCATCTTTCTCCACTGTCTGGCTAGTCCATTTCAATACTTTAAACAGGTAAAGTGATGCACTGAAAGGTCAAAAATTACAAACAATAAATGGACAATAGACTACACAGATAGCAACACAAAAGAGCGCTAAAAAGGATGAAGCACATTGTTTTCATCATTAGTTGGCAAGTATTATTAAAAAGGAAGCTATAATCATTTGGGTCCGTTTTAATCTCAAGTTTACAACTTTTGACCTCTTGATGATGATTAAACCCATGTGTGGTCGCAGGAAGGGTCAGCCTTAATACCCACCTACAATACAAATGTATCTGTGGTCGCTGAGATTTCTGTGCTAAGTGCGCACTCACTGCACATTCCCAGCACAGTGACCGAGCTGTCAAAGAAGCTCCCAGTCGCTTTCTCAGCTTACAGGTCCTTACATGGCTGCATTAGTAACCTTTTTGCACATCTTTTTCCATTATTTTAACGTGGTTGCAAAGCCAGTGATCCCAATTTTAGCCAGCCCCTTCTTTAAAATTAGGGAGGTAAATACCTTTTTTTCACATTGCCGATGTGCGGTCACGTGACCTCCCAGCACCCTCCTTTCCCAATTGGAGGACTACAATGGGAGGGGCTGAGATTTCCCCCTGAGGTTAGTCGGGCGGTCACGTGACAGCACATTGGCTATGTGAAAAAAGGTACTTAGCTGCTGAAATTTAAAAACACGCACACACAGTGTAGTATATCTTATTACAGAGGGGCTTGCAGTAATTGGGATTACTAATGTTACTGCCGCACAAAATAGTGACAGGAGGGGAGGGGCAGTTTTTTTTTTTTACCAGCTCACACCCTAGGAAGTGGGAGAGCAGCGGGGTTGACAGGAGGCACGTAAACTGATCACGGTATTATGGATCATCAGCCTCGATTACCGTGGTCAGCACACTAAGGGGGACACAGGAACAGGCAGGATCAACCAGGTATATTACAACATAGAATGAAAAAAATGACACTGCACAAGCACTATGCTGTTTAACATGCTTTAAAGTAACACAATTTTTCTTTTTTTTAGGGTTACAACCTCTTTAACCTGGTAATCCCGCCATTAACGCAATTCCTATGCTAGGGTGTTAACCTTACCGAGCAGCATTATCATCATATGATAGAAAGTGTATTGATATAAAACATCTCCCTCAATTCTCCATAAAAGGCAGAAGTGTTTTCTAGACCACAGAGATAGCGGCAAACAATTCTAAAATGCTTATTATATTGGTTTGACAATTAATAAAAATAGATATACAACACCAGAGAATAGCAACACTTCCTTTTTTAAATTTCATGCAAACCAAGCCAAGCCCTTTTAAATGTGTTTTTGCAAGCCACAATTTTGTATCTGTGCTCAAATCTGAAATCTGTCATTGTGCTCAAAGTAATGTGATTACAGTGGCAGATGAACCAGAAATCTTGTAAGCTGAAGTTACCCGTTTGCAAGAAACCTTTTTTTGCTTGTCAAAAACAGGTATAATAAAATGCTTGTGACACTATTTTAACAGACCAAATACAAGAAATTCATTGTTAGAGCTTACATACACTAAGTTCTGTAAACAGGACTTTTTTTTATCCCTGAACATAAAAAAAAGAAAATATTACAACCATTTTATATCCCTTTAACACCAGTACATTTTACCTACCTGCAAACCACCTAAAAATTACAAAATAAAAATGTAAACATGTCAACGCTTATTTTAGAGGCACAATCCATTTAAATAACCTATTTAAATAATCTGGTGCATTGCATCAACAATGGAAAATGTTTATCATTCTGCTTTGGAATTCCATTTAAACTGACAGTACTAGATTTGTGAAAAATGACTAGCTCTGTTCAGTGGCTTGAAAAAAATTTAAAAAAAAGTCATTGCCTGCCTGAGATATCTTTTTAGACAATACCCAAGCATATTCTACTCACCTGAAACAGTAAAGAGCCACAGAGGAGTCACTTTGTTTGGCAGCTCTCTTTACTAGTCTCTCCATCATATCATGAAGACCATCTTTTAGCTGTGACACATCTTTGCAGTAATGCTTGCTTTTACATAAATCATTCCTAAAAGGTGGCAAACACAAAAAATATTATCATTATTCTCTAAAGCAGACAGAATGCAATAACATTAAAGGTTTGAATGGAAGCGGATGCAATTACTGGACCAAACAACAACTTGAATAGCAGTAACAGCATCAGAAACTCCTTTAGAATTCAATAAGGTACTGAAAAAAACAAGAACGGCACATGCATACACCAGTCAGTGACTCACCTAATAGTAAATAAGTACTACCTAGAAGGGTTAAAACACCTGCAGTGGTAAAGGAGCAGCAAAGACATTAGAGAAGACACAGACCACTGAAAACTAAAGTATAGAAGCTCTGCTAAGTGCATTTAGGATTTAGCTGTGCTGAATGTATCACAAGATTGGCAGATCAGAATGACAATCCTACAGCGTTAAAAGTACTTCATCTGTGGTTTTTACAGTCTCAGCTGTTTTATTTTTATATACTACATGTCATACGACAGGGTCAAACACTGTAAAAAAAAAAAAAAAAATTTTAACCTAACATTATGTTTTTGGGATTATAAAATGGAAGCCAGCGAACCTGAAGGACTTCTACATAAATACAGGGCAGACAATACAAAATCCATACTGATGCTGTTTCTAGTGGGAAATGACTGAGGCTGTAAAGTAGAGATCGACCGATTATCGGCAAAGCCGAAATGCACTTTCCCTGCTATTTTGCTTTTTGATTTACCAATATTGCCGATATTTCGGGAAAGTGCATGTACTGGGGTGATGCCTGCAGCTAAAAGGCATCACCCCGATACCGGTGTACAAAGCCGACGGTTGGCTGTCTTGTAACGACAACCGATGCGGCTGAGAAGCCGCTCGGCTGTCATTCCAAGGAGCGGGAAGGGACACGCCGCCCCCCCCCCCCCCCCGGCCACCTTCTGCAGCTCGCCCAGGTCTCCCGTCCCACGGGGAGACTCGGGCATCCTACCTTCACTGTCGACGCCTGACCGGGTCTCCATTTGCACCAACGCCGTCTGACCGGGTCTCCATTTCTTTGAATTCGGCGCCGCCGAGTACCCGGAAGTGATGTCATGACATCACTTCCGGTTATTGGCACGCCAAATTCAAAAACTTACAGCAATCAATCAAAAACAGCCAAACTTGGTGTTTTGAATGCTTTTAAGACCCCCAGATCCCTCCACCACAGTACCTGTAGACATTATAAAAATAAAACATTTGAATGTCCGAAAGTATCGGCCAATACCGATATCCAATGACCAAAAAAAAACGGTATAGGCGGTAAAAAAACGACATTGGTCGATCAATACTATAAAGCCCCTAACCTTTTACTCAAACCATGAAATCCACTAAACTTTCAGGGTAAGAAACGATACATTACTCCCCAGACATCAAACAAAATAGAGAGCTATATAAAACTAGGCAGCACATTGTAATCACACAGAGAAATTAACAACAGAAACAGCAGAGAACAGGTCCCACAGGAGCCTCCAGAGGGAGACCCAGTGGAATTCAATGTAATTCGAAAAACAGGCGCATAATGAAGGACCCTTATATGTAGCACAATGCCCTACCATCTAATCAAGATAAAAAAATTAAAGTCATAATCACAATATTGGAGTTTTTAAGCAATGCAGAATCACAGCTGGAAGGGTATTTTATGCTGTTGTATGTGGCGCTATACAAGGGAGGAACATTATTAATTTCCATTGATCTAGAGTTGTTATATAGAGTTGTAAAAAAATTAGATTTTAGTCTTACCGTAAAATCCTTTTCTCTGATTTTCATTGACGGACACACCAGAATCTTCGACCATTGGGTTATGCTGCCCCTACAGGAGTAGGACACTAGGCAGGAAAAAGCTTTACCACGCCTATGGGGCAATCCCAGGGGGTATAATCCCACTTCCTGCTATAGGCATTCAGTTTAGTTGTAAGCAGTGTCAGAAGAAAAAAAAAAACTTAATAGAGGGGTGGGTGCTGTGTTTTAAGACAAAAATACAATTTTCTCTTTCGTTCATTGACAGACAGCTCCAGAATCTTCTTGGCCATTAGGACGTCCCAAAGCATGAGGGGTGAGAAAAAACAGCAGAAAAAAATTCCCAAAAAAGGCTAAACCTAGCCAACCAGGTAACATGGAGCTCAACCAGGAACAACTGGAGCTCACCTGAACAAAAACACACACCCTCAAAGAGGACTAGTCCTCCCAAACAGTGGCCTGCAAAACTTGAGGCCAAAAGCAGCATCCGCATATACCAGCACATCTATTTTATAGATTTTTGTGAAAGTGTACACAGATGACCAGGTGTTCGCCTTGCAAACCTGCACCGACACCTGATGGCGGAAGGCCGATGAGGCACTAAGCGCCCATGTAGAATGCGCCTTAACAGGGCAAGGAGGAACCTTACCCTTGGTTAAATAGGCCTGCACTACCGTCTGTTTGATACATCTGGAAATGGTCGCAGCAGATGTGGCCAACCCCTTGCAAGGTCCATCCATACTGACAAAAAGGGAGTCTGATTTCCTAAATGACTCAGTTGCCGCCAAGTACACCCTGATTGCCCAAACCACATCCAGGGAATGCAGGGTAATCTCCTTAGGATGCTTAGGCCAAAAAGGAGGGCAACACAATGTCTTCATTCAGATGGAAAACAGAGACAACCTTAGGAAGGAATGACTGACAAGGGCGAAGCACCACTTTATCACTGTGAAGGGCCAAAACCTGGCCCTTGATGGTACCCAAGGCTAGGTGCTGTTCCACACCTCTTTGGAGGAATGCCAAAATTCGAGCCACCGAAAAGGAACGGGGAGAAACCCCCAGCGACTCGCACCGTGCAATGTACAACTTCCAGACGCTATGGTAAATATTCCTAGAGGTAGATTTCCTAGCTTTTATCAGCGTGGGAATCACGAGTCCAATAACTTCCTATCCTTCAGCACCTTGCCTTCAACAGCTATGCCGTTAAAGCCAGCGTCTGTAAAGCAGGATGGAAGATCGGCCCTTGGGCCAATAGGTCTTCTCTGAGAGGGAGTCACCAAGGGACATCGGCAACCAGCCAAATTAGAGCTACGTACCAAGACCCACGAAGGCCAGTCTGGGGCCACTAGGATGACCGTAATTCCTTCTGCCTCGATCCTTCGCAGAGGTTTTAGAGAGGCAAAAACCTCTATCAGACAGTACTGGCCCCAAGGAGCCACCAGTGCGGCTAGAGGATCCAGAGACCTTGCCACGAATCTCTGCACCTTCCTGTTGAGGCGAAAGGCCAGCAGGTCCACCTCGGGAGTTCCCCACCAGAAGACACAGCTGAAACACCTCCGGATGAAGTGACCACTCTCCCTGGTCCAAGGCCTGTCGACTGAGGTAATCCGCCTGCCAAATTTCCACCCCTGGATTATGTACAGCAGAGAGCTGGAATGAAACCTTCCGCCCACCTTAGAATGCTGGCTACTTCCCGAGCTGCTAGGACACTTTTTGTGCCCCCTTGGGGATTGACATATGCCACAGCCGTGGAATTGTCCGATTGAATCCGTACCGAACACCCCTAAAGACAAACCGTCCAATGGGCCAGACGAAGTCTGATCGCCCAAAGTTCCAGTACATTGATCACAAGTCTGGACTCTGGACCCCCTTGAGCACATTTTGTGCCCAAGACACCTCCCCACCTAGGGGAGCTGCCATCCGTGGTGACTACCGTCCAGTACAGGGTAAGGAAGGATTTTCCTTGTCGAAGAGCCAGAGAACGAAACCACCAGATCAGGGACCCTCTCGTACCCCGACTCAGCAGAATCAGATTGTCTAGAGACTGGATTCTTGTCCCACTTGGCAAGAATCTCTCTCTGCAGAGGTCTTGTGTGGAACTGTGCAAAACGGAACTGCCTCGAAGGTAGACACCATCAGGCCCAGCACCTACATGCGAGTCCTGAGAGACTGCTGGACAACCGAAGTAAAATGGCATTCTGCAGCTTGTCCAGCTGAACAAACACCCTGGCTGAGGCTGATTCCAGAGTCAGACCCAGATAGTCCAGCAGAAGTAACACCCTGGCTGAGGCTGAGTCAGACCCAGATAATCCAGCTTTATGGACGGAATCAGAGCAGGCTTCTGGAAATTTAATATCCAACCTAACTCCTGCAGAGTCCGCACAGTGATGTCCAGTATGTTCTTTAGAGCTGTTGGAGACTGCTCGCAGAAGATCGTCCCAGTACCGCAATCCCCTGCTGTCGCATTGGAAGAACTTTGCCTTCCTTCTGGGAACTGTAAACAGGTTTGAATAAAAAACCCCAAAAACGTTCCGCGTTTGGAACCGGTACAATTACCCTTTGTAGTAGCAAATCTTGTACCGCCCTGAAGAGACCATGCAGGCGGTCTTGGGACAAATGCAGGATGGAAGGAAAAAAACATCTCTCTAGGATAAGACTGAAATTCGATCTTGTAGCCAGACCGAATGAACTTGTGGACCCACCTGTCCTGAATCAGAGAGGTCCACTGGCCCAGAAAAAAAAAACGTCCCCCCCACCCTTGATATGCGTGAGGGCGCCCCTTCAGGCAGAAGAGAGCTTGCCTAAAGGTCTGGAAGGACTTGCTCTCGGCTTACCAGGCCAGGGCCTCTCAGAACCTCGGGAAACAGTCCTAACAGATTTGGATCCTTTGTCTTGAGACCCTGAGGGACAAAAAAGCAGATTATGAGCTGAGAAAAAAGGACAATGTCTGCGACGAGACTCTTTGCCCCTGGAGGTCTGTGGGAGGAGAGTACTCTTCCCTCCTGTGACTCCCTTAATGATTTCATCCAGGGAAGACCCAAATAGACGATATCTCACAAAGGGGAGATCTGATAAGGCCTTCTTGGAAGCGTGGTCCGCAGACCAGCATTTCAGCCATATAATGCACCAAAGGACCACTGCTGTCTCGGACAGCCTAGAAACTAAGGGAGCCGCATCCAGAGAGGCATCACAGATAAACTGTACCCCCTGGACCAACTGGTCTGCCAGCTCAGCAAAGGCAGGGGGAAGCTGTACCCCCCCTCCAGCCTCCTGGCGCAAAAGCTTAGCCCACTCTGTCAACGTCTGGGACTCCAAGGCAATGGTGAACCCCGGTCTAAGGACCGAACCGGCCATAGTAAACGTGCTGGACCAAGGTCTCCATTTTCCTATCAAGAGGGTCCTTAAAAGCCAGAGACTCCTCCACCAGAATTAGAGTGGATTTGATCAGCCTGGAAAACTGAGAATCCACCACAGGTGGGACTGTCCACTTTAACAGGGACTCCTCAAAGGGGTACCTTCCAGCTTAACGCTTAGGAACCATCACATTGCGTTTAGGGAAACCCCACTGATTTGCGCAATTTTGTCAAAATGGGCGGGAAAAGGAAAAAAATATTTGCCACTTTTGAGGATTTTCGGGGTACCAAAGGTGACCGGCGCCTCAGGCCCAGCCGTAACTGTATCCTCCATTTTTAAAGTTTAAAAGATACAATCAGTGCACCTACCAGCGCTTTTTCATGCACGGCTGTAGTGGAAGAGGAGTCATCCTCACTATCAGAGCACTCACAGTGTGTGGACGCAGAGCCAGCAGGGTGACTCGCGTCCGCCGTGGCCAGATCAGACTCAGAAATTGAGGAGACAGGTAAACACGGTGGACGCTTTTTGCTGGTCCTTTTTTTGCAAGGTCAAATCAACCTTGGACACCAAGGACTCCAGAGCTGCCGCCATTGCAGAAAAGGTGGACTGGGACCCAGAAGGGCCTGCCGCCACTGAGATGGGATCAGAGGGTGAAATTTGCTCCAGGGACTCCATGATAACCAGAGACCACATAGGTAAAAGTAGAAAAACACACTGCTGAGTGACCCCCACGTTGCCACGCTAGAGGCACTACTGGTCCCAGCACAGCTGAATCGCTGCTATAGCAGAGAGGGGGATCCTCAGGGCACCTAAAATACCGCACCTACCCCGGTCAGCACAAAGCTGAGCTGGATGCTGCACACCATGCGGTGAACAGAAAGAAGTAGTCCAGGAGTCAGCACTAGAGGTCCACCGCCACAGTCACCACCCACAAGTCTCCAAAAACATGGCTGCGGCTTTATTCAATGGGAAACCACCAAGAAAATGGTCGCCGGACTACACAAACATGGCCGCCGTATATACAGCCAGCCATTTACGACAAAATGGAGGCTCCACTGACCCACAGGGGACACCAAGGACAATATTACAGTAAAAGTGGTGCCTGGGCAGGAGCCCCCACTAGGAAAACTCCCCCTAAAAACCATGCATTCGGCTGCTTTGAAAAAAAAAAAAAAGAAAACCTTTAACGAATTAAAAATAATAAAAAAATATACCCCAATTTTTTTGTATAATGTGAAAGATAATTTTACGCCAAGTAAACAGATACCTAACATGTCACATTTTAAAATTGAGTCTACCCATGGAATGGCGGCAACCTACGGTGCCTAAAATTTTCCATAAGCGTCGCTTTAATCGCCTTTACAAGTTACCAGTTTAGACAGACATGCGGGGTCTGGGGCTAGAATTATTGCTCTCACTCGGACATTTGCGACAATACCCCACAAGTGTATGGTGCAATCCCCATTTACTTATGCGTGCAGGAGTTTAAATTTTTTACACTTTTTTTGGGATTAACGTTTTTGCTATCACAAGGGATGAACAACATCCCTTGTGACAGCATGGGCCATGATGGGTCCTCTTTATGGAGAGATCTGGGGGACCCCCTTCCGCCACCCACAGAAGTGATCAAGTAGTTATTTAACCACTCTAATCACTTCTGCTACAATCAGAATCACCAGCTTAAAAATGTAGTACCGGGATGATGCCTGTAGGTGCAGAAGAAAACCATTTGTATCTTTAATCACACATGTACTTAAATAATAAGTATAAAACATGCTTTTATACTTACATGAATATGTCTGCTGTTTTTCGAAGAAAGTCCTGTTCCTGTTGGTTAGATTCTGAGCTCATACTCTGCTCTATTACAGAAAGCAAAGGCTCTATAACATTAAACACAAGTGGACTGCTAGACTGCTTCTTCACAAACACTTCAATCAGGTCCAGAACCTTCATATAAAATTACAAAAATGCAATTAACAAGAGGCATAAAATGTTACTTTTACAAACCACAAAGCCCATATTTCCACATCATTGTGTTTTCATCTTAAAGATATATTTCACTTTTTGTAAGACACTGATAAACACACCCACATTGCAAAAAGAAAAGGCAAAAATGTATAAACCTTTTGCAATTAAGCCTGCAAAGCAAGTGCAATCAGCACATCACAGGTGCAATACACAGCTTCCCTGGGTAGACTATTCTTTTAGCCCAAGATCCATTTGGTTGCAAGTATGGATCTTCTGCTATGGAGTTGGAGAAGGTAATTAATGAGTGGGGTGACATGACCAAACTTGCGATACACTGAAAACTGAGTCCCTCTGCTGCAGGGGCAGAGATTTATCAACTACTAATATTTAAAAAAAGAGCAAGTATTCCTCCTTAAGGTTCATTGAAACCAGATGTGTGATCAATACAGGCTCAATGCATATGAACAGAAAAACAATTGCTGACAATGTGATTCAATCATACCAAGCTAGCATGTTAGCATGTGTTTAGCAGAATTTTTATTCAGCGCAGCACACAAATGTGTAACACAGCGCTGTTGTGCAAAGAGTTTAATAAACTGTTAGTTCAACAATGTTTAAAAATAAAGCTGTATGACCAAGCCTTATGGGCACACTTTGCACTGTTGTATATTTGGTTTACCTTTTCGGAAAACCTTAATAAAAAATACTGGAAAATAAAAATAAATAAAGCAAGCATTGGGATGTGATTATACAACCATCTTAGTAAGCATTTTATGTGGACCATAAAGCAAGCCTGCAGCAGTAAACTAAAGGGGACACCATGTTAGGGCAGCATATACATTCTAAATATACTGGTTGCTTACACTAGCACAAGCTTTGCTGCCATCTGATGGAAACAATTGAAACTACATTTTCACAGCTTTCTGCTACATTGGGTTCTAAAGAAACAGTGGTGTGTGTTTTCAAATGTAGAGGAGGATTGTACGGTTATGTGAATTTTCTTTATTTGCATTAACAGTTCATTTTTCAAGAAAATCTTTTGAAAGGTCTACCTCAAGTATAAGAGACGACAGTATGCAATTGTGTTGTTGCAACTGCACTTATACAACTACAATCACCTTAAACTGCATTTGAAAACGGAAACACAGAGGTTTTATTTTGACATTTTGAGGGGGGGGGGGGGGGGGATGTCATTCCCACCTAGGTGACAAAGAGAAGGTTGCCACAGAAAAGGCATTTAACAACCCCTCTGCCATGAAAATATTATTCATGTCCAACTGAACATTTGTATAATGGGGAGGAATAGGAGAGGGTGCACTTTGTCACTTGCAAATCTTTTTCCACCTTACAGTCAGAAATAGTTTGCAACATGATAAAAACATTAGTTTCATTTAAAAGGAAATCCTTTAGCACCTTCGTCTTGAAATCCCTTCTTAAAATTTTCTCGCGACGGATTTTGGCTTTCTCGTCCTTCTTTGCCTGAATGCGTTTCTTCTGCTCAGCAAATAAAGCAGACAGATTTTCATCAAGAGCCATCATTGTTTCATCATCCAGCTCTTCATCACTGTCGTCACCATCCTATATGAAAAATAATAACTTATTTGTCACGGTGTTCATATTTTAACCCACATGTGTCAAACACAAAGCCGCGGACCTCTAACCTCTCCTGCAGCATCCCCCTAGTCTCCACCCCCACCTTGTCTCAGCAGTCAGAAACAGAGGACGACAGAACATCTTAGTGCACCTGCGGAGAGGTTCAGGATCTAGCATCCAGCAAACTCTGGCACCTGACTCCAGCCCTCCTCTGGTCCTCCTCCAGATTTTGTACTTTCTGCTTCCCAGCTCCATCCCCAGCTTCTTTCTGCCATCAGCACATCGTAAGGGGGGTGCACTGTGATGTAAAAGAGGGAGGGGGAAGTCGACTTCTAATGTAAGGTGCTCTGGACATCTGGCCTTTTAGATACAATTGGCCCTTGGAGGGAGATCATATTGCTAATGTGGTCTGTGATAAAATCAAGTTGGACATCCCTTTTTTAACCCTACCGCCCACTGTTAGCTCACCATAGCTTTGCCTGCATGCAGAGCATCCATTATTTGTTTTCGGAAAACCTCATTCACATCTTCTTCAGGTAACTCCTCTTCATCTTCACTTTCTTTGTCTTCTTGATCATCCTCCATGGCACTGTCCTCATCAGAACTGCTCTCTTCATCCTTATGGCCAACAATGGACATTAAGTTATCGGTTGGCATATTTGAATGTAAATACTCTTATTTTAAAAAACCTCTTACTGAAAATGGCCCACGTTTACAAAAGAAAGGTAAGAGCAAGCTCTGAGTAAAATTTAAAAGCAAAAGGTGCCATTGACGGAAACCATGCATTGTTACATGACACAAAGTTAAAGTACAAAAACTGCATATTGCATGCATCCTGACTAGATAAAAGAAAATCCTACTTGGTTGCATAAAGCTAAATTTCCAGCTAATTCATCTTGGATATTTGATAGTTTACATACATCTCTACATGACAATTCCCCCTATACCTTATTTTATAGACCTGGAATAAGTCACCTACTAGTAGATCCCCTACATGTTCTACTAAAGCTGCTGTTGCTCTAAATATATGGGATTTCTTCAGCTATACTAAAGAAATTTAAAGCTTTACCTAAGCCTACCATGGCTCCAACCCCCTTACAACACCTATATTAACTACCCTGTGGAAGGAAGATGCTTATATATACCTATTCTCAAGGTGGTCTGGTCACATGATCGACTCAACAGCAGCAGTTTCAGGGGAGAGTAGGCACAGCTGACAACTGATGCCCCATAGTATAAACTTATGGGTGATGTCACCACATAAGCATTTCAGCTGTTGTCGGTGATCTCTCCTCTCCCCTGAAGCCAACCATTGGGGAGATCACATGACTAGACCGGAGAGCCCTTAGATTAGGCAAATATAAAGCATCTCCCTTCTACAGGGTAGCTAGAATAGGTTTCAGAAAGTGGGTGGGAGCAGTTTTAGGATTAGTTATCTAAAGTTTGGAATTCCACTTTAAGTAACTAAGAGTACTGAAGCTAGAAGGTCAAGTTGTCAGTAAGCAGCTCCTGCATGGTGTCTTGGCAGGTCAAGGGGCTTCTGTGCACCAGAAGTTCAGCTTTAAATACAGTTTTGGGTGACTGTCTTCTGCAACACAACGTATCTTTTAAAAACAAGCTGTTTTTCAGACTAATTCACTAGCAAATATGAGAAAAACAGCAAACAGTTAAAAGGAATCACTTCTGGGAACAACCATCTGTGGGAAGCAACTTCAAGTTCAGTTTCTTCTTCTCAAGCAAGCAGATCTATTGCCATTCTTTTTACTGTTCTGTCTCCTATGTTGCTAGGTGCTTCCTAAAAATAACTGAGTTCTAATCCACAACCTCTCCCCTCCCTCTTTGGGCGATCCAACAACAGCTAAGAAGGAGACTGACAACACATAATGGCAGCTTGTCTCGGCTCTTAGCACTGTCCTAAAACATGCCACAGGAAGCAATCTTCTTGCAGTTGCTTGTCTGATGAAAGTTCTGAGAGCTGAAAAATAAGCTGCCGCTATGCAGTGTCGTTTTTCCTGGCTGTTATTGGATTGATTATGGCAAGAGGGGAGGGGGCAGGTCAGATCTAGATTTAGGAAGCACCTTGGAACACTGAACAAAGTACTACATGTACTTCATCCCATATGGACCAAACAGTAATAAAAAAAAAACAAAATGACATCTTTTTATGCCTATCCCACTCAAGTAAACCTTAATGGTTAAGCCTTTATTCGGTACACAAGCGTATAAGTATACACCATTATTGAGGAGTTGCATACAATATAAATGTTTCAGACAATCACAATTTTGTATAATGTATAAACTTCAGTATACATAAAATAAATAACCTTGTTACCGTTTTTTAAAATGTGTTTCTGTAAAATTCCATATGTACATGATTAGGCACCTTTTCTCATCACACATGAAAGCTTCCCAGTTTTCCCTGCTAAAAAATGGCTGGGCATTACCACATCTTCTCACAAGTCTATGGGTAAGCTGTCCCACTGAAAATAGTGCACTCTGCCTGACATCTTATCTCAACAGCTAATTAAAAGTGGAGTTCCACCCATTTTAATAACTTGGATTACATAATGTAACGTAATCCCCTTTAAAATTACTTTTACCAATGGAAACTTTTTTTTTTTTGCTAGGAAATACCTTATTTTCTTCTTTATTCATCCTCTCCTCACTTCCGGGTCTGGCCGCCGATCGGCGATTACGTCATTCGGCGATTCGCAAGGGCTGCTGGGATGTATCATGGGATGAAATCTCGCATTATTACACAGGAGCCCTGAGCTATACTCATATGTATTGGATTGAGGCCGTGCTTCGCCCCGCCTCCTCTCAGTGAGCTGTACTCGGATGCATTGGATTGAGTCCGTGCTCCGCCCCACATTCGCTCCGCCCCCTCTCAGTGAGCGAGGACTGAAAGCATTATATCCTCACTGAGCTCACTGAGAGGAGGCGGGGCAGAGCACGGACTCAATCCAATACATACAGTACAGCACAGGACAGGACACCTGTGTAATAATGCGAGATTTCATCCCATAAGATACATCCCAGCAGCCCTTGCGAATCGCCGAATGACGTAATCGCCGATCGGCGGCCGGAAGTGAGGAGAGGATGAATAAAGAAGAAAATAAGGTATTTCCTAGCAAAAAAAAAAAAGTTTCCATTGGTAAAAGTAGTTTTAAAGGGGATTACATACATCTAAAAGTTACTAAAATGGGTGGAACTCCACTTTAACAAGAAGAAAATTATAGTGAAATTCAAACCTCCCTACAGTAGCTACAAGTCTCTAAAGTTTAAAAAATACTATTTGTATATAAAATGCTATTTAAAAAAAGTAATTTCTCCATTAAGCTGCACCTAGCACAAAGGTGACAGATATATTCCGTACCGCAATACCAAATATTTTAATTTAGTAGAATGAGACATTTCAGTAAGATTTGAAAAGTCACCTCGTCACCAGAAGCCTGCATTTTCTGAGCCTTTTCATCTGTAACAACAACAGCACTTTCCTCATTCTGCTCCTCTTCAGGGTCAAAAACCTGCAAGATATTTTTCACCAGCTCATTAGGATTTACAAAAATATAATTCTTTACAATAAAATGCTTCAAAAACATTAAAGCTTTCTTAAACCTACATTTAGGATCAGCTGTAAAGCATTCTTGGTAACGAATGGGCAAATCATCTTGAACACGTTTCTTGCCACCATGCGGAAAAGCTTGCTGGGTTGAGAGAAGAGTGACAGAAGAATTTCCACCATCACTTCTACCCACTCTGGTTCTTGTGAATCTATGAATATAAAATGCTAAATGTTTGTACAACAGACATTTCTTTTATCTAAAAAAGGTCTAGGTTAATAGCTATAAAGAAAAATTTGCGGCAAAAAATGCGGTAAAAAATGTGTGACTTTGACGTCACACAAGTGTTAAAAAGGGGCCTTCAGTAGTCAAGGAACAGTGCCTTGAAAAAGTATCCCCCCCCCCCATCAATGCAGTGACCAGCTTGTCTGCCCCCATCATCAATGCAGAGACCAGCTTGTCTGCCCCCATCATCAATGCAGAGACCAGCTTGTCTGCCCCCATCATCAATGCAGAGAGCAGCTTGTCTGCCCCCATCATCAATGCAGAGACCAGCTTGTCTGCCGCCATCATCAATGCAGAGACCAGCTTGTCTGCCGCCATCATCAATGCAGAGACCAGCTTGTCTGCCGCCATCATCAATGCAGAGACCAGCTTGTCTGCCGCCATCATCAATGCAGAGAGCAGCTTGTCTGCCGCCATCATCAATGCAGAGAGCAGCTTGTCTGCCGCCATCATCAATGCAGAGAGCAGCTTGTCTGCCGCCATCATCAATGCAGAGAGCAGCTTGTCTGCCGCCATCATCAATGCAGAGAGCAGCTTGTCTGCCGCCATCATCAATGCAGAGAGCAGCTTGTCTGCCGCCATCATCAATGCAGAGAGCAGCTTGTCTGCCGCCATCATCAATGCAGAGAGCAGCTTGTCTGCCCCCATCATCAATGCAGAGACCAGCTTGTCTGCCGCCATCATCAATGCAGAGACCAGCTTGTCTGCCGCCATCATCAATGCAGAGACCAGCTTGTCTGCCGCCATCATCAATGCAGAGACCAGCTTGTCTGCCGCCATCATCAATGCAGAGACCAGCTTGTCTGCCGCCATCATCAATGCAGAGACCAGCTTGTCTGCCGCCATCATCAATGCAGTGACCAGCTTGTCTGCCCCCATCATCAATGCAGAGACCAGCTTGTCTGCCCCATCATCAATGCAGTGACCAGCTTGTCCGCCCCCATCAATGCAGTGACCAGCTTGTCCGCCCCCATCAATGCAGTGACCAGCTTGTCTGCCCCCATCATCAATGCAGAGACCAGCGTGCGTGCATCCTTCAAAGCAGTGTGGGCCCCCCCGAGGCATCACTGACTTCACTTACCTCACACACTGTTGCCGTCACCGCGTGCTGCTGCTGACGGGAGTCGGCCGAGTACTGACTGAGACGCAGACGAGTCTTTAACACGAGACGACTTCTTCTGTCTTCTTGCTCGATCAAGCGCCGGCCCTCCTCTCTGGTCTGACGGCGCCAGCAGGCGGGAAGGTGATGACGTGACGGTGACTGACTGATGCCCCCACACGTCACGTCACCCGGGATGTCCTCCTGTATAAATGGTCCAGGCTGGAGTCTGAACCAATCACAGCGAGGACAGCACTAAAGTGGGGAGTGTCGGGGCGCATTGCTCTGCGCCCCGATGACCCCCCAGAAGGCCGCCAATCGGCGCCTCTGCCTGCCGCATGTGGGGTGCAAACCCCCCCCCCATAGCCACCAGGAGGTCCGGCGCCCCTAGTGGGCTGAAAATTGTATTTTTCTTTGGCCACAGATTGGGGGGGCGGCGCCCCTGCGCCCCCTATTGACCGGCCGCCACTGCTTATCTACCACGAGGAATATTACCATTAAATGTTACAGTACAATAACAAATGAATTATCAATCACACCATTGTATCTTTTTAGAGTCCATCAAGAATGTGCCTCACGGAATAAAATATTTTTGGTCGGAATAATAGCCAAAATAGGAATAATGGCCATTAAAAAATGTCATGGTACTTGTGAACTACACAAAAATAACAGTGTGTTTACAGTCTTGTACAGTGCACAGCATCCATACAATAAAAATCACTTAAGTAAAGAAGGATAATTAAAGCACGTGCATGAACGTATAATTGTAGATACCACATCAAATCACAATAACATTATTTTGGTATTTTGTGACATGGTTACACAGGTATAGTCAGCCCACAATTAGAAATGTTTTCAACTACTAATTATACTGTAGTATTTTAGGTCTTCTGTGTGAACATTTGGTTGGAAAAAGTGACAGCAACAGGAAAGAACATAATCCATAAGGGGGGTTACAGGGGCATAACATTTAAAATCTAGTAGGACTCCCCATCTGTAAACCATCCAATCAATGGGGTAACTCTTGAGAGAACATATACTCACATTTCAATAAAGTGGTCTGCAAAACACCATCTTAAAGTGGATGTAAACCCTCACTTATCCAGTGAAGTGAACAGCATCAGATGATACATAGAGATGAAACAAATCTACCTACATGAGTTTTACATACATATCTGTCTTCAGCTTTATATACTCTTTAGAAAGTGAACATCATGTTAGAAATGTTAGTTTCCTGTTCAGCATTGGGAGTCTTGTGTTGGTATACACTGTAGGACAACTGATTGTAGGAAAGGCACACACCCCCTCTCCACATAGGCAGAGGAAGAAAGGAATGGGCTGTGAATAGACCAGCTCTATGCTAATCTATTTATAGCACCCACCCAACAGAAAATTCAGCCTGGTTTTATCTCAGTCGATGGAGAACTTGTCAGAAGTTATGCTGATAACAGAAGAACAGGTTTATGTCCACTTTAACTTCTGGTCACTTTTGGACTACAGAAAGGACCTTTCAAGTAGCCGCAGGACAGGGGAAGAAGAAGCCACCACTACTTGGACAGTCTAACATCCATGTTTGAATCCTAAAACTAAAAACCCAAACTTTCAGCTCTGGAGCAACAAAATCACCAAGCCTAGAAACTACTTCTAAAAACAGACACCCTGCTGTCGGATTATGCAGCATGACTAGTGATGTGAGAATCAAGACAAGTTGAACAGAATTAAAAACTCTTTGGCAGGTACAACAGATACACATATAGTGTATTTAGCTTTCTGCCTGCTGTTCTGCTTAAAGAGAAATAATGCAAATTAACCTACTGTTTAGCAGGATCAAGAGGTGCAATTGTAAAAGGAAATTAAAAATATTAACTAAAAGCACTATCAAGAAAATATGGAAAAAAAAATCATCAAATTCTAACATACTAAAAACAGGACAAACCTTCAATTTCATTTTTCTTTTTCTTCTTTTTGGTCATGGCTTTTTCCAGACAGTTGTGGATATCATTTAATAGCTCCATACTCTCCTCTGGGGTCTAGATAAAATAAATATGGTCATTCAAAGTGAATATTGAAGCTACAATAGTATACAAGAGTAAAACCGAGGTGCGACAATGGTTTTCAACAGAGGCAGATAAATCTGGATAATCTAAAATGGTCAAAATTAGTATAAATTGGCATTTTATAGGATAATAAAACGTCACATAATATGCACATGCATACAAAAACTTTTACTAGTAAGATTATGTTTCATAGTTCCTGTATTTATATAATGGGGAATATTAAAGCAAACACATACTTCTTCCAAGACTGGGAAAGGAATAGATTTATCTGGCAACAGACACCACCAGGGGTGAGTGCTTACTTCTCTCCACTTCTATGCCACCCTGATCTGCCACTGCAGCTTTCAAAAAAGAAGAACTTCTTCTAGGTATGGAGAAACGGGTGACACACCCTTTACTTCCCACAGTGCAGTGGTCAAAGCCTATGCAAAGCCCTGACCACTCGTAAAAATAAAAAAACCTTTCACATTTATTTCTGTGGGGCCTACAGCAGTGGATCAGAGTACCACTGGAAACCCGCTTCTTATGAAGCCTGCAATCAAGAGCAATTGAGACTTTTTCAAGTCCAGGCAAAAAACAAATTTACTTCAACAATGTTTTACAAAGGACACAAACCAATATCTGCCCCTAAATGAGCCTAAGGGTGCTTATCATGGTATGGGAGAAAAGCTTAAAGTGGTTGTAAACCTCAGACACGAAATATAAACAAAGCAAATCCCTCTAAAATGTGCACTTGTCTCAGGTACAGCTCTTTTGGCTGTACTTCTCCTGTGGATCACAAGAGTGCAGTTTGTTCTGCACTCCTCAGCCTCTTAGCGAGCTGCTCACGCCCTGTCCACAGCTCAGTGCTCCAGTGAGCGTAGGGGGGGTTTAGAGAGCAAACTGCGGTGACTGTCACCAGCTCTCTGCTCAGAGTTCTGAGAACTGAGCGGTCAGTGGTGTTTAATCGCTCAGTTCTAGGTCTTAGAGCCGACGGGGGACAGATACTGCATTCCACTTAGGTAAGTTTGATTCTTTAAAATTAAACAAAATCTTCAACTTCTATTTTAAGAAAACTGTGGGGTTAAATTACTAAAACAGGAGAGTGCAACCTGGTGCTGCTCTGAAAATGAAACCAATCAGCATCCAGCTTAAAGTGGATGTAAACCCTCACATATACCCAGTGAAGTGAACAGCGTCAGATGATACATAGAGATGAAACAAATCTCCCTACATAGGTTTTACATGCATATCTGCTGTCTTTAGCTTTATATATTCTTTAGAAAGTGCACATCATGTTAGAAATATTCTCTCTCTGTTCAACATTGGGAGTGGATTCTTGGCATACAGCCAAGACAGCTGATTGGAAGAAAGCCCCCTCCACATAGGCAGAGATTTGTAGAGAGGTGATGTGTTGTGACAAGACAAGCTCTCTGCTTTCCTATTTATAGCGACACAAATTTTTAGCCCGGTTTTATCTTGGTTGACGGAGAACAAAGAAGTTCTCATGTGATAACAGAGCAACAAAACAGCAGAAAGACAGGGGACCTAGGGCTTTGGAGAGAGAAGAAAACACTATAGATATATGTGCTTAGGTCAAATTTAATGAATAAGGTATACATCCACTTTAACCACATAAGCCCCGGAAGATTTTACCCCCTTTCTGACCAGACCCCTTTTTTCAACTTGTGACTTTAACTGACAATTGCGCGGTCATGCAATGCTGTACCCAAACGAAATTGACGTCCTTTTTTTCCCACAAACAGAGCTTTCTTTTGGTGGTATTTGATCACCTCTGCGCTTTTTATTTTTTGCGATATTAATAAAAAAAAAAAACACTTTTTGGAAAGTAGACATCCTAAGAAATGTTCCGAGAGGCATGTTGAGCTCATTGAATATTTAATTTTTTTGTCACAGGTGTTTGAAAAATGACTAAATTTTTTTTTTTTTTTTTTACACAAAGTGGTCATTGAAATGATATATTGCTCACACATGCCATGGGTATATGGGTAATTACACCCCAAAATATATTCTGCTACTTCTGAGTACAGGGATACCACATATGTGAGACTTTTTGGGAGCCTAGCTGTGTACGGGAGCCCGAAAACAAATCAACATCAGAATTTCAAAGGGCGTACATTTTTCATTGCATTTTCTCACTACCTATAACGGTTTAGGAGTCCCTGAAATGTGAAGATACCTCAAACCCCCCCCCCCCCCCCAAAATGACCCCATTTTGGAAAGTAGACACCCCAAGCTGTTTGCTGAGAGGCATGGTGAGTCCATGGAATATTTTATATTTTGCCACAAGTTTTGGGAAAATTACAATTTTTTTTTTTTTTTTACACAACGTTGTCACTAAAAGATAAATTTCTCACACATGACATGGGTATATGTGGAATGGCACCCCAAAATACATTCTACCGCTTCTCCTGAGTATGGGGATGCCCCATGTGTGAGACTTTTTGGGAGCCTAGCTGTGTACAGGACCGCGAAAACCAATCAACACTCAGGTTTTCTAATGGCGTAAATTGTGCATGTCACCTCTGCACTACCTGTCACAGTTTCAGAGGCCCTAAAATTCCAATTCTTTTTTTTACACAAAGTCGTCAGTAAATTATATATTTCTCACGCATACCATGGATATATGTGAAATGACACCCCAAAATACATTCTGCTGCTTCTCTTGAGTACAGGGATACCCCATGTGTGAGACTTTTTTGCAGTCTAGCCGAGTACAGGACCCCGAAAACCAATCCCCACTTTCAGGCTTTCCAAGGGTGTAAATTGTTGATTTCACTCCTGACTACTGATCACAGTTTCGGAGGCCATGAAATGCCAAGACAGCACAACCCCCCCACCCCCCCCAAATGACCCCCTTTCGGAAAGTAGACTCCCTAAGCTATTTGCAGAGAGGCATGTTGAGTGTTTTGCAGATCTCACTTTGTCACAAAGTTTTGGAAATTGAAAAAAGTGGAAAAAAAATGCATTTTCCTGTTTTTTCTTCATGCTTGTAGCTTCCAGTATCTTAGGCCATAGAGATGATTGGAGCCTCTCATCTCCAATTAGCTCTATGGTTAAATAATTGAACCACCAGGTGGCACTCTCGGGTTAACCGGTGGGACAGGAGAGCCTCAGAAAAACCACGGAAGGCTGCGGATGGGGGGGTGGGGGAGTCCCCTCCCACTGCATGTAAAAGCAGTCTAGCGGCCAATTACCTGCTAGGATTGCTTTTACATGTAAGCCGACCGCTGGCTGTAAAAAACGATACCAAGATGATGCCTAAATCTGCAGGCATCATCCTGGTATAACCACTCAAAGTCCAGCAACGTACCAGTACATTGCTGGTCCTTGTTTGGCATATAGTGTAGGTTTTTTTTTTTCCATGCAGCCTGTGGGCTGAACGGAAAAAAAGAGAACCTATCAGAAATCAGCACAGGAATAATGTGTAGTATTACTCATCATTAACCGCCCAAACAACCACCCACTGAATTTAATGATGGGTATACACGACACTGTCCACGTATACCAAAATAGGATTTTAACTGCAGTGCTGAAATCAGAAAATCACCACAGCTGCTGCCAGCAAAGGTATCCATATATGCTAAGCGCAAACGCGGTTTGTGTCAGAATATATAAAATCAATACCGTGGCAGCCGACGAGTACCTGCAAGAGAATCAGGTCACAAAAGAATGAAAAAACAAAGTATATTAAAAGTACAGTAGGAAGAGTAGAAGAACATATAAAATGACTGACACAACAACAGTTTTTGGATCCTTTTATTTTTCTTTCTAACTGTTGTTCCTTGATTTGGGACTGCGATCTTTCAGCTTGGGTCTCTCAAAATTTCGATGGACATCCAACATCTTTCGATGGTAGCGCTCAAAACATTCCCCGATGCAGAGACCAGGTTGGTCAGGACATTTGGGACAATAATAACGGGTGTCACGCCTAAATCCGTGACTGCTACAGACACAACATCTTTTTTGGGGGTATCTTTGGGTAGGGGTACTCGGGAGGACATAAGGAAAATGTCTCTCATGCAGCCGGCTCACTGCATCTGGAAGGGGAAGTTGGGCAGGCATGCCTCCTGGGTACAGGTAGGCAAGGATGATCGCTTCCTGGAATTCCCGGAAGGATCCAGTTCATCCTGACGCCCTGTATAGGACAAAGGCGTTCAGCATAGCCAATTGGTAAAGGTAAACAGACACTTTTTTGTACCAGCGTCTGGCTTTACGGGCAACTAAATACGGCGCCAAAAGCTGGTCGTTAAGGTCCACCCCTTCCCCTATTAAGGTTATATTCGTGGACACAGGGGTTTCTCCATAACGCCAGTTGCCGTAGGGATTTGGATCGTCGCGTCTGCGTGAAGGGAGGACAGAACATAAACATCCCATGTATCCTTCCACTTCACCGCAAGCAATTTGTCCGTTTTCAAGCAGGCTCTCGCCCCCCCGACTAAGACGGGAATTTACAAGCCGTTGGGGGAAGCCCCGGCGATTAGGTCGCACGGTGCCACATGCGCCAATTTGTAAATCGAGAAGGTGACTAAATAGTGGCACGCTTGTATAAAAGTTGTCCACGTACAAATGGTACCCCTTTCCGGATAAGGGTGACACCAAGTCCCAAACAATCTTACCGCTGCTCCCTATGTAGTCTGGGAAGTTCGGGGGCTCCACACAGCTATCTTTTCCCTCATAGACCCGGAAACTAACTGTATAACCTGTGGCCCTGTCACACAATTTATACAGCTTGACCCCGTACTTGGCACACTTGCTGGGGAGGTACTGTTTCATAGCAAGGCGGCCAGTAAATTTAATCAGGGACTCGTCAACGCAGACAACTTGTTCGGGGGTAAACAAGGCTGCAAACCGCTGATTGAAGTGGTCTATGAGGGGCCGAATTTTGTGGAGCCGATCATATTCAGGGTCTCCCCGAGGACGACAGATTTCATTGTCGCTGAAATGCATAAATCGCAGAATTTGCTCGTATCTCCCCCTGGACATGGAGGCAGAGTACATGCGCATATGGTGAACTGGGCTAGTGGACCAATATAGCCGCAATTCACTCTGTTTAGTTATGCCCATGTGGAGGGAAAGGCCCAGAAAGATTTTAAAAATCGGAAACCGTTATAGGTTTCCAGCCGAATGGTATGGCAAGGGGCGAATTTGGGTTGGCGGCGATGAATTGTCGTGCATATAAATTTGATTGATCCACAATAGATCTGTAAAGATCTTCCGTAAAGAAAAGCTCAAAAAAAGTTCAGGGGTGTAAAACCAGCTGTCTCCACGTGGATTCCAGGTTGGGCAGTGAATGGGGGGGAAGTACTGGCGCTGTAGAATCAGTGGGTTGCCAATTAGGAAATGCCAGCGCATCAGGGAGGGCACTATAGGCCTGTCTTCGAATACGCGGTGGCTGCGGGCCACTACTCCTGCTAGCCACCGCACCAGCTTCAACTGCACTTAGGGGACTCGCCGCGTCACCAGGTGATACTGCAGTGCTGGTTGTAGTAGGTCCAGGGTGTTCTAGGCCCCTGGCGCTTGCCAGGTCACCAGAAAAATGAGCGGCACTAGTACCCACACTCTGCTCCATACGAGCACCCTGCGATTCCTGCATCTCAACTCCAGAAAAGGGTCAGGTACGCCTGGGTCTAACAGGGACCCATCTGTCATAGGAGCTATCTGTCAGGGAGCCGCTTCTGTCATCAGGTTCATATACTGACACTAATTCTGTCAGTGTAGCTTCCCCATCGCTATCTTCTGACACGGCCAGTATATTATAAGCCTCTTCACCACTGTACAAACGTTTAGACATTTTGGTAACTAAATTTACCTGTACAGTGGTGTTGACTCACAGGTAATAAAAGCACCTGGTTGTCAAGGACTATTTCAAGTGCTACCAAAAAAGCTGCTAATGCTAGCAGGGGTCAGGCCTGACTCTGCTAACACAGCGGTTTTGTGTGTTGTGTTTTTTTTAGTGACAGTAATCTATTGATTACTACACTTGCCTGGGTGAAAGGGTTAAACGCAGGCAGGAATCAGTGCTGATCGTGCAAACACCGCATTTTGGGAACCCTAAACTATGGGGGCGCTAGTATAGTTCTGATCAGATCAGATATTGATCTGTTAAAACACTATACTAGTAATGGAAGTGTATGTGTGTGTGTGGTAATCAAGGGGTTATTTCTAACTATGCGCCGGGGATGGCGGGGACCCTAAACCTCCTTTGGGATAGAAACTAACTCGCTAGTGCAACCTCAAGTCACAATCACACTAATACAAAATACAGTAAAAACACTATATTACATGTGTATTAGTGTGCAATGTGACAGGGGGGAAGGGGTTAACTGGATGTGATCAGGAGGGGATCAGGGGGTTAAATCTTTATGGGGGGGGGGTGGCGGGTAATTTAAGTGGAAAATGGGGGGTCGCAAGCGCTACACCTGTTCACAAATCACACTTATACGGGTATATAGGAAAATGCTATATACTGTATACGGTGAGTGTTGTGACAGGGGGTGTAGGGGGTGATCAGGGGGTTAAATCTTTATTGGGGGGGTGGCGGGGACCCTAAACCTTCTTGGGACAGAAACGTAGTCGTCTGCGCTAATTCTGATCACAATCCAAAAAAACACAGTATATTAAGTTTGTATTAGTGTTGAATGTGACAGTGGGGTAGGGGTTAACTGGAGGTGATCAGGGGGGGGGGGGGGGATCAGGGGGTTAAATCTTTATTGGGGGGGTGGCGGGTAATTTAAGTGGAAAAGGGGGGGGGGGGTCACAAGCGCTACACCTGACCACAAATCACACTTATACAGGTATATAGGAAAATGCTATATACTGTATACAGTATGTGTTGTTACAGGGGGTATAGGGGTTAACTGGGTGGACGATCGGGGGTTAAATGTGCCTATCTAAGTGTATGTGAGTGTGCTTGGTGCAGTACTTAGTTAGATGTGCTCTCCTCTCAAGATGAATCCAAAAAGGATCATGGGAGAGGAGGGCACATCTTTTCTGAGCCTGTGTTTACATTTCACAGGCTCAGAACAGGATCTGATTGGGCAGGACCGATCTACAGGTCCAGGCCAAAAATCATTGGCCTGGACCTGATGACTGATCGGTTCTGAACCCAATCCAGCCATCGGTGTCGGCGGGGGGCGCGCGGGAGCGCGCACAGGACCGGCGGGAAGTAGCGACGTAGACCTACGTCACTCTGCCTGGCCGGGGCTGACCGCCGCAGTAAACAGTCGTGCGGCGGTCAGCAAGTGGTTAATTGATCAAGCTAAAGTTAAAGTGGGGGTAATCTTCCATGTATGTTGTTTACCTATAGTAGAATATTTTATTATCAATAATAAGGCTTACCAATAGATACAGTAAATATCTCCTAAACATGCAACGTTTAGGAGATATTTACTTTAGATGCAGCCGGTGACACCATCGCCGGCTCGACCATTTATATGGTTGAAGCCAGCCAACCTGGGAAAGAAGACTGGGTACAGATATAAGAGCCTTCAGCTGTGACAACACGCCACTGGAGGGCTTTGTTTTTAGGTACGTCTGTCATAACATGCTAGTATGCGATGCATACTAGCACATTGTGACAAACTGACCGGTGCCATTTTTTTTTTTATGCAGTTTACTACCACTTTAAAAATGGGGATTGGCTACCATGCCAAGATTTTGCACTCTGCATTTTTAGTAAATCAACCCCTTCGTATAATTTCTGTTTTCTGCTTCCTTCCTCTGCTATGTACACAAATTAATGACAGGTTACTACATGAATCACTGACAATGACAAGTTTTCCTGACAAAGAGAAAAAAAAAAAAATAAGTGACAGCGGAGGGACTTCCAGCAGTTTGAAAGTCTCAGCTCTGTTTTGGTGTGCTTTGTGAAGCGGGGTTTGTCCCTTGACTCCGATCAGCTCTTAGCGCTCTCATCACTGACCTCTGCAGTGTAATTTCATCTCTCTGCCACCATTCTTCTGGCAGCTCAGACAAGCTTCATACATTCTGGACTTTGAATAGATGTAGAGAATAGAAGACTGTAGAAAAACAGGTGCAACTTATGTAGGAGAATTATGTGCATTACCTGAGGCCAGAAACTTCAATGGGTATATGTAAGGTTTTACGACCACTTTAAATTTGAAATTGCAGATCTCTTCCTGGGTAACAGACCAAGTCAGAACACCAGGTCTGTGCGCTAGTATTGGTTCAAGGATCATATAATGTATTGAAATGATGAGCATAACAACCAGTCAAACATGCACTTATTAGGGTTTCGGCAATGGCGGCCTACTTATCAGAGGAAGGCTCTCATGGTGAAGACAACTAATGTGCCCATTCTTCTTATACAATTAAAACACACATACATTACACACTGTAGCACCATTTAGGTCTAGTGCCAACTAAACCACCAGTATGTTTTTGGATTGTGAAAGGAAAGCAAAGCACTGGTAGTAAACCTCACAGAGGAAGAACAAAATAACCCTTCCCCCTACTGAGAGTGTTTATATCTTACCACCCAATAAGACATGATGAAGCTAGTAGTGAGGAAAAATAAATCAGTAAATACAACTTATTTGATCACCACAGTTTCTCTCAGATCGCATGTTCTAGCAGATTACACCGTACCTTAAAAAGATGAATTCCTACTAACAGCAACAACTGTTGATATGCCGATAGTTCCATGCTACTTGATTTCTTAGTTGCTTGCTTCTTTTGAAGGCCTTCTACATATTGAAGCATTCTGCATAGAAGAAACAGGTAAATCCAACAAGATAGATCAACTAAATATTGTAAAATACTAATATTTAAATGTACAATCTGATGGTCTGACCGTATATAGATACCAATATTTGTATGACTTCTATGCCCACAAATGCAACCAAAAAAAAAGGATTGCCAATGCACTGTGACTATTATATTGTAATGTTACATTAAGGGTTTTAAATAAAACATTTTCCTGATAAAAAAAAAAAAATGTACAATCTGGTCACCTAACAGTTCAATGCGGTAATTTATAAAATAAACAATTTTTATTTCTTTTTACAAATAAGTGTCTACAGTGTTTCTAAAACATGTGGGTACTCCGTCATCTAAACATTGGTAGCTTTCAAAATTTCCATGAGCTGTGCTCAAATATTGACAACAGTGCATGCTTTTCACTGTTTTCTTCCAAAATGAAAGACAAAAAATTAAAACCCAAGTATATTTTAAGAGAACATTCTGCTTATTGTACTGAGGAAATGTTGGTGAAATAAAAAAGCCTGTTCTACATCTAGTTGGAAATTTTTCTTCCATATAACTTGCAGTCTACATTTATCTTACATCATGCCATGTGGAGTTTAGATCAGTTTAGCATTTGCAAAAACAAACTCTTGGAATACAAAAGAGTAAATACTGTATATAAGCATACATATCAACATGGTATGAATTTGGATAAAAGCAAGCCTTAAGGAATTGTAAAAAGAAAATTACATAAACCAGTCTGTTCTTCATTCTTCCCTTCAATAGTGCCAATACTTTAACATAATGAACCAGTAACGGAGCTTACCGATCCCAAGCTTCCTTTTCCTCTTCGCTGAATGGTTTAACAGCTTTAACAACTTTCTCACGTGACAGCAGCAAATTAGCGTAGCGCACCATGCAATTAATCCAAAGGCCCCCATCTGCGGTAACTCCAACCACATGTCTCTCCTTTATAGTGTTATCTGCAGAACTTTCTCCAAGGGCAGGCATGTTGTTTAGATTAAGCAACAAGCTGAAATTCAATCAAACACAGACACAAATGCATTAATGTTTCTACCTTCTTGGAATACAACTTAAATTTTGGTCGACCCGTTAAATCAATGGCGAAAAACGAATTTAACTGCGTTTCCATCTTGTATTATAAGGATGAGAAGTACAATCAGAGCACAATTCTATTATCACTACAGCCCTAATCCAATATAAAAAAGTAAAGTCATTAACCATACTGGGTGTCCCTTATTTGTACGCTCTGCCTTCAAGGTTAAACAGCAAATCTAAAGAAGGGTAAAGGCAGCGCTATACCCCTTATGGGTTATAATCTTCTGCAAAGAGAGAAAGAACTAGCAGTGGTAAACCAATAGATAAAAATATAATCTGCAATTGCAGAAAATGACAACAAATGGGTGGAATCTGTGCCCCCACCACCCCACTAGAGAAAAGAAGTGAACAGTGAAAAAAAAAAAAAATTTCCCCCTAGAACAAAGTGAGGGATTTAGCAAAAGCTTTTGGGGATGGTCAAAAGCAGTTTAATTATAAAAAAAAAAAAAAAACAAGGGGGGAAAAAGGGTAGAGGAAAAACTGGCATCAGCAAAAGTTGTTGCAGAAACCCTGTGGATCAGGGGAGGCCTTGCAGTCAGCAGCAGAAGCATCCAAAGGAAGAGAGAGTAAAGGGGAATGGGGATTATTGTAAGCAAATAGTCTCCTGCTACCCTGTCCAGCATTCAAACGACCAATAATACAGGTGAATTTGAAAGAAAACCCTCCGTTTCAGTCAGAGCAAGTAAGGGGTTTACATGCATACTGCCCTGAATTTAACTAATTATGCTGAACCCTCAAACCAGAGAGCAGAGTAAGGCATTAGTGTTACCGTTTGCCTTTGGGGGGGGGGGGGGGTGAGAACAAGATAACAAACTTTACACTTTTGTGACCACACTTTAAGAGGCTTGACCTGTACCCCCAAAGTTCTGTTGTGTCCCCCAGTGAACATTTAGGAAAAAAATTGCAATCCAAGTGAACACAAAAAAATCTTTCCTCTAAAAGACGAAATCAATTTCAATATTAACCTGAAAAATGCTTCAGCAACATGTGAACGTATTTGGTCATTCAGGGGTACTGATAGGCGTATCTCTGTTTCCGGAATGTCAGACACAGACTTCTTTGCTTCAAAAAATGCATGGAATAAAACAAACCTAAAGATTAAAAAGCATAGTAAATTTTGTTAGCAGGATTCTAGTACAGTGATAAAACATTTAAACTTGCAGTTCAGCGATCAGGAAATTACTACATAGAACAGAAAACACAAAACAAAAATATTGAATTCACCATATGTAGTGGCAAAAACCAATATCTTACCGCGCAATATCCATCACTTGATCCTCATCTCGCTTTACTTGGGTATTGTCAATTATACTTGTAAGCCGAGGAATAATCCATTTTCTCAGGCGTAATACTACATGGTCAGTTCTTCAAACAAATATATGAGAAAGTTACAAATTAATTGTCATGGGGTTCCCATAAAAAAATATAAAATATAACAGCTGGTTCTGCTTCACAATATGCACACACATCAATCCTTAAACTCACGTCATCTCTTGCTCCTGTTTCTCCTTCTGGCGCTTGGTACTAAAATCTAGGCAGGAATCAAGATCTGGACTAAGGAACATGTTCTTCAACCAATCAATGTATTTTTGCAGAGCAGATGGCTTTAAATGCCTAACCACTTTCCATGTGCTGGGAACCACTGGGTATCCTTGGTTTGTAAGCGATGAGAAACCAATAAGAACTTTAAGTTGCTTTTGTGCATCTTCGCAGTTTTCCAAAAAGGCCTCTACATAGGTGTTCATCTCAGGGGCAAACTTAAACCGGTCTATAGGCTATATAAAACAAATATATTACAACACAAACATTAAACATGTCAACTTTACTTCAAATAATATAAATACCATAATATCTGTATGTCTATTAGCAGGCCTGTAAATATACCACAAGTTAGCAACCACAAATTCATATATAAAACAGTGATATGCTACAATGCTTACCCTTCAAAAACAAATATTATTATGGCAGTAATGCATTTCAAATATTAATTTGTAAGAAAAAAAAATATTTTAATTTTGAGTTCTTTTTTTCTCTAAAATTGAATGTTTCCATGCTTTCCAGGCACTGTGCACATCTTTCCTAAATGTCTTACTTTTACTGAATGAGCCCATAGTGGGGAAAATAATGATTTGATCTCCTGCAGATTTTGTAAGTTTGCCAACTTACAAAGAAATGAAGGGTCTAACTCTATAATTTTTATCAACAGGTGTATATTTATTGATTTTTTTTTTTTTTTTTTTTTTTTTTAATTTATATGTATTGAATTTTGAGTTTAGAAAAAAAAATTGTACAAAAAGAAAAAACCCACAATAAAATCAGTACAAGAACATCTCGCACGGCTCATGTTGTTGGTAATAATGGTGCCCCCCAGAAAGTGCAATAATAGCAAATACAATATCAGTCAGAACAAATTGCAGAACAATGTAAATTATAGAGTGATTATGACTGTATAGAAGCCAAAGTTAAATGACTAGTAAACCACTTGCCCCAAATTTTATGGAACATTCGATTTCTTCCAAATTTTAAAAAGGTAAGTTTACATAAGGGTAGGAAGTAATTAACAAGTTTTAACCAATGCATCAGAGTAGGTGATGTTGATCCCTTCCAAGATAACAAGCGATTTCTTGGCATAAAAATGTAGTATACACAGTCTCATAGCATGTGAAGTGTTAGGTCCCCAAATATACCCAACAGAATTCTTGGGGTTCAAAATATTCAGCAGATTCAATGCAGTGGTAATGAAGGAACCTATGTCTGTCCAAAATCTTTGAACTTCTGAGCAGGACCAGAAACTGTAGAAAGGTAGCAGCCTGGCTGTAGCCTTGGAAGCACTCTGCAGAGGGACTCCAGCCCAACATATACAGTCTAGCAGAAGTAAGGTGGGATTGATGGAAAATGTTTAAATTGTATAATTCTATCCTTCGATGAAAAAACAGGTTTAAAAAGGTGTCACTGAACTTAAACCACTCCGCCTCTGCCAAAGGTATATCCAGGTATGCTCATTTAGTGTTTGCAGCCTTAAACCTTGGATTAGATTCTGTTAGAAGGGCCTAGTAACAAGTTGAAATAAGTTTAGTGGGGTCTGGCTCTCAACCTTTTCTCCAAGGGCGGTACTTGGCTAGGATTAGCTAGGGAGCCAATATTTGCTTGCACCGCATGGGGGAGTTGGTAATTGTAAAATATATATAGTGGTGGGGCAAATAAAAAGTCCTGCCGTAGCTGGTAGAACTTAAAGCCTTGCATATCATGCAGGCGATGCAAGTATTTAAACCCTTTAGAGGACAATCTCTATTGGTCAGGCAGGGAGTGCAGTTAGAAAAAAGTAGGATTAAACCATAGGGGGTTAATAGGGGATGACAACCATACATTAGTGGAAGATCTTGTCACTATTGTTTAAAAAAGCGAAAGAGGTGTGTAAAAATCGAGGTGCCTGGTCAAACCGGCACACAACGAGTGTAAATATATTGTGACAAGGCTTTGAAGGAGGAGGTAATAGCTGCCTCTGTGGTGGTACATGTATTAGCTGAGACAGGGTATAGTCAGACATGGACCTGGACTAGCTGGGAGGTTAAATAGTAGAAGAAGTTAGGGAATGCTAGACCTGCTAAATGAGTCGGTAGTCTTAAGTCCTATTCAAGGAGGGGGGGGGGGCATGTGTTTTTTTCTGGATTTTTGTTTGATAATCGCTATAATTTAAAAATCACCTTTGATAACAATTATAGACCCATCACTATTTTGTAAGTGGGCAAACTTACAAAATCTGCAGGGGTTAAAATAATGATTTTACCACTGTAGGTATTGATGGTATTGGGCAATTCAGCTGTATGTCAATTGCCTATAAGGAATGAGGTTGGTGGAACGTGCACTGAAGAGAGGATTATGCTTCCCAAACTGCATCAGCCCTTCAAGCTGTGCAACATATGACAAGTCTGGCATGTTCCTCAAAAGGCCACCTCGTCCCAAACAAGGCACAGTTATTATAGCCTGTTAAATTAAATTTAGATAAATTGTCTACCTAGGCGAGCAGCATAGGACCACCATTGTTTAACAACTTAAGGAGAGGAAGGTTTTACCCCCCTTAATGACCAGGCCATTTTTTTATGTTATTTTTCCCCCACAAATAGAGCTTTCTTTTGGTGGTATTTGATCACCTCTGCAATTTAATAAAATTCTTTTCCGCACTATAAACAAAAATAAAATAAATAAATTATATATATATATATATATATATATATATATATATATATATATATATATATATATATATATATATATATATATATATATATATATATACACACACACACTTTTTTTTACTTTCTGCGATAAAATATTCCCAATAAAAAAAAAATTCTTATTTTAGGCCAATATGTATTCTGCTACATATTTCTGGTAAAAAAAAAATCCAATAAGAGTATATTGATTGGTTTGCGCAAAAGTTATCGTGTCTACAAACTAGGGAAAAGATGTCATTTTTTATTTACTTTTTTACTAGTAATGGCAGTGATCAGCGATTTTTAGCAGGACTGCAACATTACGGTGGACAGATCGGACGCCTGTCATTTTTGACACTTTTGGGGGGGGGGGGGGGGGGACCAGTGACATTAGTACAATAACCAAATAACCAGTGCTCAAAATATGCACTGTTGCTGTACTGACACTTTCAGTTAACACCAGGGACTGTGTGCGGGATGGGCTCACTGGATGAACACAGAGACCTGTGTTCCTAAATAGACCGGCGTGCTGTCTCCACAGGGATCGATTGCGGGTGCCCACACTAACTGCTTTAAAAAGCAATGTACATGTATGTCGTTTCGAGTAACAGATCTGACCTGCCACAGTAAAAACTATGGTGGCTGGTCGGCAAGTGGTCAACAGGCATCAATCGCAGACTATGATCTGTGTCACTAGTGCAGAGGGAGCACAAAATGCAGAGTCTTCTAAGGCAGACAATATAGTATTTGATTAGGGAGTAAAGTGGTGTTTGACTTTTTTTTACCAAGTGTCCCACTTCCTAAAATCTTGGACCTATGTTCATTTGTCTAAAAGAATGAACCTCTTCTATCCTTCAGAAAAGAGTAATAATGATGCTACAAACAAAAATACAAAAAAAATTCAAGTCAGCCAGAGCTGTCAGAAGGTTCCTACCTGAGTTGAGACACAGTGATTTCCATAATGTAACATGACTTCACTCCTAAGGACAAGCTGCAATTGGCTTTTATCTAATAGAGGTAAAGAAGCACCCAGAAGCCTATAACACATGTATCTGAAAAAAAAAAAGTTATAAAATGAAACTTGGACAAACCAAAACAAGCAGTATGTTAAAAATGAAGCGCTGACACTATGAATAAATATTACTACATGAAGTTGATTGGAGTTGTATATTTGGTCTTGCAAGGTAAGTAAATGCAAGGTGTAAATTTGTCAAAAAAGGTCAGTTAGCATTATGGCAACCTAAACAGGCATAAGAAACACAAACACTTACATGCATGGTCCAAACTGTTCCTGCATCAGACCATTCTCCACAATCTCTTTCCAAAACAATTCAAAAGCCTCTTCCTTTAGAGAGATCTTCACCAAGTCCAGAGCTACTGCTGGAAGACACCTCTCTTTTTTCACAGACTTGGCAGCCATTTTTAACAGATCTACCAACCTTGATAAAATGGAAGAGAATAAGTATTTACCATCCATATTACAATAGAACGCACTTATTACATACGTCAGCAGGTTCCCGTGAAACAACGTGCACATACGTCACTTCTCGGGAGCGATCGTGGGGGCATGCGTCCATTCATCAGAGGGGAAGCTGATCTGAGGGGGCGGTGGCCACGATCACAGTCAGGCACCCGTGATCACTCCCCGTGGAGTAGACGCTATAACTTCTGCACAAATCAATCAATATACACTTATTGGTATTTTTTTTAACAAATATATGCGGCAAAAACGGAATTTTTGTAAAATCTTACCTGTAAAATTCCTTTCTCTGAGTCCTCCGACAGTCGCCGCCTCTTCATATTCGTCACATATGGGGGTATTAGACTTTGCTCCGAAGGAGTAGCTAGGCAACAGAATATGTTAACAATAAAGCTTTAACATATCCCACCCTCAAGGGGTGGTCCCCTCAGTCAATACCCTCCTACTTCCTGCAACCATATCTCAGTTTTAGTGGAATAGCAGTACAGTATACATTCAAACCCCAAAAGAGGGGCGGGGGCGGCGACTGTCGGAGGACTCAGAGAAAGGAATTTTACAGGTAAGATTTTACAAAAATTCCGTTTTCTCTTACGTCCTCCGACAGTCGCCGCCTCTTCATATTCGTCACATATGGGGACGTCCCAAAGCAGTGCAAACATGAGGGGTGGGAAACGCATCCGCGCCGAAAGGCAACGCAGTCTCCACATCAAAGAAAGGAACCTTACCAAAGGAAGGAAACCAGCTGGGCAACAGCAAAAATAAGTGCTCAACAGGAGCAACAACCCAGGAAAAGACAAAAAACCCAGGGGATACAAAAAACTATCCCAACAGCCAGGAGTCCCCAACAAGGGACCCTAGGGAACAGCCGCACTAAGAACCTTGTGGCCAAAGGAAGCATCCGCCGATGCCTGAACATCTACTTTGTAGAATTTTGTGAAAGTATGCACGGTCGACCAAGTCGCCGCCTTACACACCTGGGCTACAGAAGCCCCATGACGGCAGGCCCAAGACGTACTCAGAGATCTAGTAGAGTGCGCCTTCACAGGCACAGGGGGAACCTTCCCCTGCAAGGCATAGGCCTGTTCAATGGTCTGCCTGATCCATTTGGCGATGGTAGAGGCCGAAGCCGCCATGCCCTTCCGAGGACCCTCTGGAAGAACAAACAAGGAGTCCGTCTTACGAAAAGACTCAGTCGATTTAAGGTAAACCCTTATCGCCCGAACAACATCCAGAGAGTGCAATCTCATCTCCTTTGGATGTTTAGGCTTCGTGCACAACGAAGGCAAAACAATATCCTCGTTAAGATGGAATTCCGAAACTCGTTTCGGCAGAAAAGAAGGATTAGGTCGCAAGACCACCTTATCCAAATGAACAACCAGGTACGGAGACTTGCAGGACAAAGCCGCCAGTTCCGTCACTCTGCGAGCCGAAGTGATCGCCACCAAAAAGGCGACCTTTTTGGACAACATAGACAACGAGATCTCCCTGATCTGTTCAAAAGGAGCACGTTGTAACACAGATAGAACGAGATTCAAGTCCCAAGGGGGCAAAGGATCCCTCCTAGGAGGAACCAGATGCCGCACATCCTGAATAAAGGTGCCAACCAAGGAGTTGGAAGCCACGGGACGTTGAAACAGAACGGCCAGCGCAGACACCTGACCCTTTATCGTAGCCAGCGCCAAACGCTGATCGACACCCGTCTGAAGGAAAGACAGCACACGGGAAACCGAGTACGTGCGGGGTGAAAACCCCCTGGACTCACACCAGGCAAAATAGGCCTTCCAAGTACGGTAATAAACCTTCCCCGAGGAAGACTTCCTCGCGTTGATCAAAGTATGAACGACCTCTGGAGAGAGACCCTTCTCCTTCAGGACCTCGGTCTCAACAGCCAGGCCGTCAAAGCCAGCGACTGTAAAGCAGGATGGTAAATCGGTCCTTGAGACAGTAGATCGTCTCGAAGAGGCAGACGCCAAGGGGCGTCGACCGCCAGATTCACGAGGTCTGCGTACCAGGACCGGCGAGGCCAGTCCGGTGCCACAAGAATCACCGTGCTGCGTTCCGAGTGTAACCTGCGAAGGAACCTGGACAGCAACTGAATCTGTGGAAACGCGTACATCAGCCTGTACTGATGCCACGGGGCCACTAACGCGTCCGACGCGTCTGCCCGAGGGTCGCGCGTCCGTGCCACGAACCTCTTCACCTTGTAGTTGAGGCGAGACGCGAACAGGTCCACATCTGGAAGACCCCACTTCGCGCACAACATCTGGAAGACAGCCGGGTGGAGAGACCATTCCCCCTGATCCAGGGTCTGGCGGCTCAGATAGTCCGCCTGCCAGTTCTCCACTCCCGGAATGTGAACCGCCGTTATCGCCGGGACATGAGTCTCGGCCCAAGATAGAATGTCGGCCACTTCTCGAGCCGCTCGGGCACTCCTGGTGCCCCCTTGGTGGTTGATGTAGGCCACCGCCGTGGCATTGTCCGTCTGCACCCGAACCGGGCAGCCCTGCAGCCGGTCCGTCCAGCGATGAAGACAGAGCCTTATCGCACGCAATTCCAGAATGTTGATCGGGAGGGAAGACTCCCCCTCCGACCAGGTCCCCTGGGCGGACAGAACGCCCAGAACACCACCCCAGCCCGACAGGCTGGCATCCGTGGTGATTACCGTCCACGAGATCGGACGAAACGACTTGCCCCCGGACACCAACGGGGACTGGAGCCACCACAGAAGGTTTTCCCTGGTGCGATGACTCAACGAGATCTGAAGATCCAGAGATTGAGGTCGCCCGTCCCACCTGGACAGGATCTCCGCTTGGAGACCCCGCGTGTGAAACTGCGCGAAAGGAATCGCCTCGAAGGCCGAGACCATCAATCCCAGACATCTCATACACGTCCGCAGAGACGAGTGTGGAACGTCCCTGAGGGACCTGACTTCCTCCTGAAGAGTCCTGAGTTTGTCTTCCGGCAGGAAGACCTTCGCCTGCACCGAGTCCAGTATCATTCCCAGATAGGGGAGACGAACCGACGGACTCAGTGTCGACTTTGGAACATTTATCGTCCAACCAAACTCCTGCAGAGTTTGCATTGTGACAGACAGGTCCTCCTCCAGACCCTGTCTGGTCGCAGACCGAACCAGAATGTCGTCCAGATACCCCAGGACAGAAATGCCCTGGGCCCTCAATAATGCCAGAACCGGTGCAAGCACCTTGGTGAAGACCCGCGGAGCCGAGGCGAGACCAAAGGGCAACGCCACGAACTGGTAGTGATCCTCCGCAATGGCAAATCGAAGGTATCTCTGATGACCCTCGAATATGGGGATGTGAAGGTACGCATCCTTCAAATCGATGGAGGCCATGAATTCCCCCGGAACGAGGGCAGCCACCACCGAGCGCAGGGATTCCATGCGGAACTTGCGAACCCGCACAGAGCGGTTCAGAGCCTTCAAGTCCAGAATCGGACGAACCTTGCCCTCCTTCCTGGGCACGGTGAACAGATTGGAATAAAACCCCCGAAATCTGTCCCGATGAGGCACCGGAACCACCACTCCCTGAGCCCTCAGGTCCCGCACCGCCAGGTGCAGATCCCGCAGGCGCTCTGGAGACAGTTGAAGATTTGAGGGAAAAAATCTGCTCTCCGGCCGAGAGAGAAACTCGATCTTGTAACCAGATCGAACGATTTCCAGAACCCATCTGTCCCGCACACGGGCCAACCAGGGCTGAAGAAAACCGAGCAAGCGTCCCCCCACCCCAAAACTGGGTGAGGGCGCCCCTTCAGGCCGAACTGTTATGGGCTGCAGGTCCGGATTGGCCGGACTTCTGTTTCCCAGACCAGGGCTTCTTCTGAGAGCCTTGGCCTTTGAACGGTTTGCCCTTGTAGTGCGGCCGAAAGGCACGAAAGGACCCCTGAGGGGGCCGAAAATTAGCATGCTTCTTCCCAGAAGCCCCCTTAGCCTTGGGGAAATGGGGCAAGAGAGTGCTCTTACCCCCGGTGATCCCCTTAATCAACACATCCAGGGACTCCCCAAAAAGGCGAGACCCATCATAAGGCAGATTGGCTAAGGTCTTACGTGAAGATTGGTCCACCGACCAACATTTCAACCAAACCAGGCGGCGAGACAACACCGCCACGCTGTGCACACGTGCAGCCAACGGAATCAGGTCCAGGTCCGCATCACACAGATACATGACACCCTGGTGGATCTGATCCACCATATCCAGGGTCGCCGCCGAGGCCGAATCGGCCACTAGGACGCGCCTAAGCATCTGCGTCCAACTTGCGATCGCCTGGGCCGCCATGAGAGAAGCAAACAGAGCCTTAAGCATAGAACCCGTAACAGAATAAGTATGACGGGCAAGAGACTCCAGTCTCCTATCCGTGGCATCACGGAAAACAGGGGAACCCTCTGCAGGAATCGCAGTGGCTTTGTTCAAAACCGCAATTGCATGATCCACTGGCGGAGGCACACACCACCGTTCATCAGTGGCAGGCGAGAAAGGATAACGCAGCTTGAATTTACTTGGTACCGCAAAAGGCTTGCGCAGATCGCGCCATTGATCCTTAACAGCGCGCTGAAAATCAGCATTGCAGGGAAAAACCTGCGGCGTCCTGCGTTTCCTCTGCGTCCCATAAGCCGCCAAGGCAGCGGGGGGACACACTTCGTCCTGCAAACGTAGCGTCTGCTTAATGGAAGCAATCAACTCATCCATGATTGCAAGCTCTTCAGGCGAGCCAGGGGGAGAATTATCAACCCCCTCAACTTCAGCCTCTACCTCAGACCCCACTAGATCAAGAGAGGAGCGGGACCCCGATAAGGAGGTCCCTGCCAGAACAGCCCCATCACCTTCACCCTCAGAATCAGAGGACAGAGCAACTCTGGGCCGTTTAGTAGATTGAGCAGCCACCAGCATTTGCACCTGGGCAGCAAGGCCAGCCACAATAGTGGCTAAATCCCCCCCTGGGGGGGAAACAGCGGTCCCCTGGCTTTCCACCAATACTGTAGGAAACTTGCCCTCCTGAGAATCCATTGCCCCTGTAATGCCAGACAACCAAGGGTTAACTGCCCCCTTTTAGCAAGCGCGGCAAGCGCAGCCCACCGCACCACACTCAGGCACAATGAGACCCCCACAGGGAATATACAAACTGAATACAGGCAATGGATAGCAAGAACAGAAGGATAAAACCTGAGGAGACCCCGCTGCTGCTGCTGCCGCCTCGATCGGTGTTCCTGGAAAGAGGAAGTGATGCTGCCAGGGCGCTCTATGTAAGCCTATGGAGGCTACAAGAAAATGGCCGCCGTGCATGTAAACCATGCGGCCGGAGCGGGCGCCGGTAAAATGGCGTCGTTTGGCGCTGAAAACGCCGCTCCACAGTGCATAAAAACACACACATTACATCCCAATATAAGGATACATGTTAGATCGCCGCAGCGATCGCTGTATATGCCCAAACATGCCAAGAAAAAACATGCCCCACAGCACACAGCTTCTCACACTGCCCAGCCTGACACACACAGTGTCATACAGCTCCCCCCCCCCCCCCTTGCAGCCCACAGCATGCAGCCGAGAGATAGGGAGACAAGCAGTGTGATTAAAGGCAGGTTACACAGTCCCAGACTGAGACCCCCCCAGACAGACAGGTCCCCACATAAATACACTTACCTCACATGGCGTGGGGAACCCGCACAGGCGAACAAGCCGCTGCACATGAGGCAGGGAGAGTCGCAATTCAAGACGCACAAAATGGGGGTTAAGAAACCGCACAGCGTCCAGTGAGGTAGCCACCTCACCAATCATCCCTGCACCGAACAGGGATGGGTCGTTCACTGTGCCAGGAGCGTTACCTGGCTGAACGCTCGATGGCAGACTGGGAAGCCACTGACCCACGACCTGCGACCAGGGGGATCAGCCCGAGACCCAGTCCGCATGATCCTCTTCGTCCGAAGAACTAACTAATGCTGACAAAAATAACAGCTAAGGAAAGATAGAGAGAAAACTCAAACAAAATATTAAAAAGAAGAAAGAGTCTGGGACAGAAAGTCCCAGCACAGAGAGAGCCAGCCACTCCTGACAAGCTAGACATTAAAACTGAGATATGGTTGCAGGAAGTAGGAGGGTATTGACTGAGGGGACCACCCCTTGAGGGTGGGATATGTTAAAGCTTTATTGTTAACATATTCTGTTGCCTAGCTACTCCTTCGGAGCAAAGTCTAATACCCCCATATGTGACGAATATGAAGAGGCGGCGACTGTCGGAGGACGTAAGAGAAATACAAATTGGCCGAAAATGATGAAGAAAATTTGATATTAAATTTTTTTTTATTGGGAATGTTAAATAGCAGAAAGTGAAAAATATTGTTTTTTTTTTCCGAATGGTCGCTTTTTGTTTATAGCGCAAAAAAAAAAAAAAAAAAAAAAAAAAAAAAAAAAATCGCACAGGTGATCAAATACCACAAAAAGAAAGCTCTATTTGTGGGGAAAAAAAGGATATCCATTATATTTGGGTACAGCGTCTCACAACCGCGCAACTGTTTGTTAAAATAATGTAGTGTCGAATCGCAAAAAATGGCCTGGTCATTAAGGGGGAAAATCTTCCGGTCCAGAAATGGTTAAGGTCTCAACAAGAATATCACTTTTCAAGCACTACTAGAGACAAGGAGAACAGTGAATACATAAAAGTATTCTGTTGTAATTAGGTTTTTGTGCATATTTCTACATTTTTGCAACAATCCAGGGATTGTTATCCTTTCCCTACTGATCATGAAGAAAAAACAAAATGTTGGCACAGATGAGGTAAAGCCATAATCCCTCCTGGAATACATTAAACACCGGCCTGAGTATGAAGGAACTTTAGAGTGAGGGTATAGCCCAGGTTTTAATGTTTATCATGTGTGTGTGTGAATATATATATATTACACACACATACATACATACATACATACATTCATATTCACATACATACATATACACACACACACATATAAATAAGTAGATTTGTGGGGGACCAGAGGTCTCATGCACACTGGACATTATTGTACCTGCAACTAGAGGCATCAGACTTTTTTTCCCTGCCATAACTCTCCTGAATGTTAGTTTGTGTGTCCATACACACATAGGATTTAAGCAGCATCTAGCGTCAGAGTCTTTTAGGTGCAATAAAAAAAAACCCAACTGCCAGTTCATCCAGGAGCAAGGAGCAGCAGTGTTTTAGCAGAAAAACCGCTTTACGATTGTTAATGCTCATTAACGCTAGGTGCCTTTAGCTCTTGAGCGTGAATTCATTTCAATGGCCAGAACAAATTATAAAAAAATAATTACAGCGCTTGATGCCTGGTAACACACCTTAACTGGGGTACACATTTTAACAAGTGTAAGGAGTTGTTTTCTGCCAAAAAACGCTGCTGTCTGGAGGAAAGGATTTTAGGAGAGTTTCCAAAACGTCTAGTGTGCACGAGGCCTAAAGCCTGTCAAAAAAGTAGCATGACATTTTAAAATTAGGTCTTCAAATTATAAACTTTTGAAAATGCTGGTTGCATTGCTTAGTCTAGCTTCAATTCTTTCTGATTCACTGCCCTAGAATATACAGATTAAGTCAGGATGGAGTAAGAGCTTCTAATCTGCATACAAGTCTCAGGACAATGACAGCCAGCATTTTCAAGGAGAGGTCAACAATGGCAACTCCCATAGGTCTCTAAGCAAAGGCTCCCAGACCGCTCTGGTCATCTTACTTTGGTAGATTTTCCTGTGCAGTAATCATGGAAGACCCAAGAAGCTTCTTTAAATTCTTGGGCTTAAGCACTCCTGGAAACTTCTGCATTCCCACAAGCAGCAAGTGTAATTGTTCTGGAGTGCTAAATGCTGATGTCAGGTCAGAGCGCAGCACCTCAAACAGCACTTCTTGAAAAGTAGATTCAGGAATCTAAACAAAAAGGAAAAATGATTTCATATGAGTTACCAGGTTTAAATAATATACACAAGTAAATTCATATGCTCGGAGTAGTTCTTCAAATACTGTAGTTACTGCATACAAGTTATGATTAACCGCATTTGTATCGCAGACATGCTAAAAAAATGAAATGTCAAAATAACTTTTAATTCACTTTTATGCACCGCAGCTTGGCTACAGTGTGCCGAAACTGACGGTACATGTAGTCTTCAGATGAGCTCTGGTCCATGGCAGAAAAATGGATACAGTATTTTTCTGCACTGTACTGCTCAGCACCCGGGGGCTCTGTTGCAGTGTGAACAGAAGTGTAATTCAAAGATACAAAGTAACATTGTTACTTTGCTTTTGCTCTGTTTGGTTCATCTGCAGATAAAAATGGTGCACGCCTATCTGAAAAAGATGTCAGTTAAAGCAACTTTTAAAAAAAAAAAAGTTAGTACTGTAAGGGAGGGCAGGCTCAGCTGGTATTGGGAGCAGTAAACCACGCATAAAACAGGGATTTCCAGGATAACTCTAAACAGGTTCATCATTTGCTTTTATTCAACAAGGCAATAAACAGAGTTCAGTGTAGGAGGGCTTGGTACAGCAAGTTCATAGTACAAAAAAACAAAGCATCTACTTGTTTAAGCCATTAACAAAACTACAGTCACCTACTAACATGGTGCCCCAAATAGGTTTCCCAAAACAGGCAGTTTTTTTTGTTTTTTTTTAATGTTCTGTCAGCACTCAAAAGTGAACATGTCAAGAGTTTAAAAAACACATCTACATTCTAGCTTTAGACATACAGTACTTAAAGCGGTTGTATCCCGCTTTTTTACACTTTTACCTACAGGTAAGCCTATAATAAGGCTTACCTGTAGGTACAAATAATATCTCCTAAACCGGCACGGTTTAGGAGATATTTACAGTGCATGCAGCCGCTCGAGCGAGCGGCGCATGCGCTCTGAAGGTCCGGGGGGACCTTCAATTAACTTGCCGGGAGCTTGCCGGAAAAATCACTCCCGCGCGCATGCGCGGGAGTGACGTCATCGCGGCTCCGGCCAATCAGCGCGCTGGAGCCGTCTCTTCCGGCCAATCAGCGCGCCGGAGCCGCCGAACCGGGAAGAGACGACGAGGGATCATGGCAGCGCCCGCATCGATGTCCGGGGGTCCGTGTCGGGGCTTCGTTTTAAGGTAAGTTAAACATAATGGGCTAGTATGCGATGCATACTAGCTCATTATGCCTTTGTCTTGCAGGTTTTTTTTTTTTTATTTTTTTTTTTTACAGGGTTTACAACCGCTTTAATAGGTTGCCCTAGGAAATCAAGAACAAGTATAATCTTCTGCTAGGTTGCCTGAGCATGACCCAACAGTGGTCCTAATTAGATAACATTTCTGCATTTTTGATACACATGCTATAATTCTGGACTATAAACAGCAAAATAAAATCAGGTGTACAACTACATATACATAAATGTAAGGTCACTTTATGACCAGATTTCCCATTTTTGCACATGTAAAAATAAAAGCACTTGTATAAGGTTCAACAGATACTTAAATAGTATAGTACACTCTATAATCTCTTGTTACCATTGGTTTGTACAAAATCAAGTGAGTCAAAATACTTTTCTTAGTAGTAACTACATTTGTAATACAGGTAATTTTTTATTTTCGTTCCCCACCTCAGATAGAATATCAACCAATGTTTTCCTGGGCAAATCCTTCAAGTCATCTCTGTATTGTGCCAGTCTCTGCAGCAACTGCACACACTGAAGTAATACTTTTGTGTCCTGTATAAGGAAAGAAAAGAAGATACTGCAAACAGTTGAATCTAAAACATGCATTTGGTGATGCATACATTAAAAAGGAAACTGAATTGGCACTACTAAAGACTTATTACTCTGTAACTCCTTTTCCAGGAATGTTCCAAGACAGTTGATTAAAAGAATGGCAGTGCCCACAACAGTTATAAAGGTTTAAAAGGCTTAACAGCAAGATGACAAACCTTTAGGCTCAGTTCATACATCAGCGCACTGCTCTGAAAATCACATGTGAGGTCTGTGCAATGCGACTTCAGATATACAGATAGTATGGCTGAATTCGCATCTGATTCGGCACAAAATCGCAGAGGACCCTTTTTTGGGTATGCAGCAGAATCGGCTCGCATGGTGGCTCACACCTATGCGATACGATTTATGTCCGAATATCAGATCGCACTGCGATATGTGAACTGATCTGGGGGTGTCGTTAAGTTTGAGTTGACACCCCCAGCAATTCGCATATGGCAGTGTGAACTGCCTGTGCTGGGAATGCGATGCGGGAACCTGCAGTGGATTTGCAGGGTTCCCGCATCGCATAAGTGTGAACCGAGACTAAAAGAAATGTACCACCCCAAAGGTTTTTTGGGGGTTGATGCCAGTTGACAGAAGGATGAAAGAGCCACTCCCTGGTTCTTGTGAAAACTTGTGACTAATTCTAGTAGGAAGGCAGGATGTCCTCTTAACTATTTTCAACACAAAGTAATAAAAGGTTTTCACTCAGAGGGCTTGAATTTTCGCTGGCCATACAAACAGATGTAATAGTGATTAGAAACACTAGTTTGTGTGGTATTGAACAAGAACATTTGTAATTAGCTGAAATGGGGAATTTGTATGTCTTTGCAGTACCATCTGCAAGTCCCCAGATATTGTAAGGACTTTTGGAGAACTGAAGCGCCGATTGATCAGGGAGTTATTGGGTAGGCTCTCATCTAGGTCATATACTAATGGAAATATAATTGGACCTTGAGCATGCTTGGAGGCTTAAGCCCTGCACACACGGGGCGACTGTCAGCCAGAATGGGCATGACTGAAAAAGCTCTGCTAACCAGTCCTGATTAGCGCTCTCAGCCATTGGATGAGAGCACAAACCAGAGTTTTCTGGCATAGGGGCAGTCCCCCTGTTAGAAAACAATAGAAAAGCAGGGGAGATCACTGTACTAACATTGGATTGTTAGCACAGTGGCTCCGACCTGAGATGTCAGTTTTTTTTTCGTTCATTCCACTGGGTTTAAAGAAAAAAAACTAGCAGTGTGTACTAGGCTTAAGGCCCTCCTTGTCTGCCTCTCTTTGTAAGGGGCACTGTACTGAGGCTACCTGTAGAGGACATTGTTACTGGTAGGTTTTTCAAACCTTGCCATAAATAACCCTGGCGACTAGTTTTACGCTTTGAAGCAGTAGGCGGATCATGTTGCCAGGTAAACAAAGGATAAGTTCACCTTTAGAACATGTTATATGCTCCACCGGTATTAAGGGAGCAACATGTTCCAGCCTCTTCCTCCTCTGCCGTGCATTGTGAAAGTTCCGACTTGTGGGCTACTGCATCTAGCCCCACCGAGTTCCTTTGTGGTTTGAGAAAGTAAAACTCTCTCACCTTGGTATTTTGCACCTTAATAAATACCTCTAAAAGAACTGCGGATTCTCCTTGTCTGAGTTTGTTTTGGCTCTGCAAATCTGCCCTGCCATAAAATTGGGATCAGACTTTCTTCCACCTGTGTAACTATGGCCTTCAACATCTTTTGAAGTGTCTTGGATGTGGTCCCCCCAGCAACTAAGATAGGAAACGGTCAATCTCTTTTATGACGGCAACCAAACATGTTTTGCTGAAATATAGGATCTAAAATGTCAGAACGCTTCCCAAATCAGCTCTGGGGTGGCTAATGTCATGATGCGAAAAAGGGACATAGCTTGCCTTGTTGGCAATGTTTCAACATTCCACACCAGGCATGCAGCGGAGAGGGGGTGGTGTGTGCAGACTGTCACCTGAAGGTGGAGGGGGGCTACATGTGTTGGCCCAACCTGTCATCTCCATAGGCTGTGGGCATGTGCAGACTGTAAGCCCTGCTTTCCTCCCTCCTCCTTTTCTTTTCCCCTGCACTGGTATATTCGGAAATTACGAAGAGTATTACTAGCAAAATCACCAGATGAAAATTAAGGTTGTGTAACGGTGTGTACTGCAGCCGATCTGACCGAAGCTGGCATGACCGAAAAAGGTCTGAGGACTGGCTCCAGATCAGCACTCTCAGCCAATAACTGGGAACGCTGACCAGAGTGTTCACAAAAAGCACAGCAGGGGAGATCGCTGTACTAACATTGCATGGTTAGTACAGCGGCTCCTCCTGAGCGGTCTGAAAAAAAAAAAAAAAAAAAAAAAAAAAAAAAAAAAAAAAACTTTTAGCGCTGCTGGGTTGAGCAAAAAAAAAAAAAATAAACTGATAGTGTGCACTAGGTTTAAAGCAGCCAACTAGGGATAGGTAAGTTGCAATAGATTACATTTTTGGTTTTGGTCTTAGATATGCTCTCAGGTATAATACTATCTGCTTTTACCATCTTGTCAGACAATGATATTTTAAAGGCGGAGTTCCAGTCTCCTGTAAAAAAAATAAAACTCAGCAGCTGCTAAAACTGTAGCTGCTGACTTTTATAAAAACAGCTACTCACCTGTCCCATGTTCTAGCGGTGTGCGCACCTCAGTCATTTTCACCCGCTGGCATCTTCACGAGAATACTTCCGCTCTGATCGCCTAGGCAGTCGGAGTGGGAACCTGTCAAAATCGGATATACGCTCCTCAAAAGTGCCAATTGCTGAAGAGGAGCAAGGGACGAGTCCTTAAAGTGGAGCTTCCCCTTTTGAATGGAGTTCCACTTTAAGATCCAACACAATGAATAACTAGAATTTTACCTGCTACTTTTACAATGCATGGTCTCTGTCGAGCACACTTACTCCCAATGTGCTACAGTAACCGATATTCATATACTAAAAGTCTTCACTTCTCTATCCCTATCACAATTTTTGAGTCTCGGTTAAACACAATTATGTGTAAAATATATTTTACATTATTTCCCAAGACAAACAAGATTGCACGCACACAAAACATGCCATGCTTTATGCTTGTACAGAAACATTATTCACAGTTTTATCCACAGTACTCATTCTCTATTAACTTATAAGAAGCATTTTCAGGAGGCAGCCAATAATCAAATAAATCTCACTTATTTCCTCCCTTGTATGTTTTGATAAAGAATATTACCTTGCCAAGGCGACCAGACTGGAACAAAGCGAGAACTCCAAAAAAATTCCCAAAGGCTGCATTTCTGATCAATTTCTGAAAATTGCAATTTAATAATTAATTAGTCAGGGCTTAGGTCAAATGCAATAATCCTAATTCAACATAAGCTGCTACTAAAAGAAATGTCACATTTGAGATGCTACAGCAAGAACAAAAAACAGTGTTTTATAGTGTTGCACTCTAAAGTGGAACTCACCTTTCAAATTATGTATGATTAAAAATTTGGCCAATATGTATTCTGCTACATATTTTTGGTAAAAAAAAAAAAAATCCCAATGAGAGTATATTGACTGGTTTGTGCAAAAGTTAGAACGTGGTAGCGTAATGGTAGCGATCAGCGGCTTATAGAGGGGCTGCGCTACTGGGGCGGACAGTCGGGACACTAACACCTTTTGGGTACCAGTTACACAAATATGCACTGTCACTGTACTAATGACATTGGCTGGCAAGGGGTTAAGATCAGGGGAGATCGAAGACTTAACTGTGTGGCTAGTGCTTCTACTAGTGGAAGTCACTGATCCAGGAACACAGGATCAATGACTTCACTGCTGACAGAACGGCAATCTGCCTTATATACATACAGTAGGCAGACTGACGTCCTGCCTGTGAAACAAACAATTGGCGGACATAGAGTCCCCGGTACCCGCCGATCTGCTCCAACGGAGAATAATCACCACGGAAGCTGGTCAGCGGCGGCATGCCTGTGCGCCCCCCCAAGCTGGAAGTGCTGAATCACCTACTAGGTACTTGATGCAATGCAGTAGAGCTACTGTATACCTAAGCGATACAGTCGGCAAGCAGTTAACAGATTGCAGAAGAAAGTATGTGAGCGCTCACCTTTTTTACTCTTTGAAGGTTATATTTCTCATCAATGTATTCAAATACTGTTGCCAATGGGATTTCTTCAAAACACTGCACAATCTTCGAAAAAAAAAAAAAAAAACACAAGGGTTTAAAGTTATAAATTTTTGCAGAAAGTCCAGGGATGGAAAAAAACATAAAATAAGTAACTGTTTGTAACTAATGACTCTAAATAAGGATTTAACTAAACCCATTCTCAGGTTTACTACTACGACTAAAAACTGCAATAACTGGGAAGTGACTTACTTCACCTGCCTGCTGTTTGCTACTTCAATCCAGGATACCACATACAAAAATGGCCACACTACACAACACAATATACAAGCACGCATACAGAACATTATAGCCTCAATTCACAAGCTTTAAACAAAAGGATAAGTGCTGTATCATTCTCAACCATGCCACTATTTTATACATCTTTTTGGACTAAATAAAAAAGGTCACTTTTTTGAAAATTTAGATTGTTAGCTTGGTATGTTGACTTTGTGAACAGAACCTGATGTATCAGACAGTTATACGGGAGCATAGAAAGGACATGGCGGTCATTTACAGCACCCATTTTAATATCACTCTCTAAGCACCCCTGGGGAAAATTCAACAAAGAACCTGACTAGATACTGTAATGTATACAGGTTAGCCCCACATTTTCAATGTGAATACTAGGAGTAGGCTCTGATATCTACAGTATATTTAGGGCGCTTTGGGCTGTGAAGCTGAAAGACAAAAGTTCAAATTGAAGTCAACTCGTTGATTTAACCGTTTAAAAAACAGTTACACTCCGAGCATGTGTCGGAAATGTAACTGTCACTTTGGGTGTTCTCACAATCAAACTGTCAAATCCATCAAATGGCTGGTGTCTCATAAGTTATAACATGTGCAGCATCACAGCATTTGAAGATCAAATAAAGGCCAGGATGGCAGCTTCCTTGGCTGAAAAGCATAGGAGGGTTTAGTTCTGCTTTCAGCAACCAGCCTGAACACAAAGGATAAAAGCAACAAGATTGTAGCAGCTATGCAAGGCCACCAATCAACTTCAAGCTTTTATTTCCAAAGTTTAAAGTGTTTGTAAAGATTTGGGGTTTTTTAAATACCAAACATGTAATACTTACCTGCTCTGTATGTACAATAGTTTTGCATAGAGCAGCCTTAATTTTCCTCTTCTGTGGTCCCCCCACCAGCACTATCCTCTCCTCCTTTTGTGTCTGCCCCCTTAGCAAACACTAAAAAAACTAAAAATCCAAAAATAATGTCCCCCGGTGTAGATCCATCAATAATCACGCCAAAAAGAAAAGCTCCGCACTCATCAAAGGCTTACACAGCCGAATGTCCGCCCCTCCGTCTGAGAGTTCTTAAACAAGTAAAGGGTGGGGTCAGCTGTTAACATCACACAGTGGCCCGCTCCCTTGTGACATTTCCACCCCCCCCCCACCCCGCCAGGGATGCTGCGGTCAGTGACGTCACAAGGAGGCGGACCACCAGGTGACATCATCGGGTGGCCCCGCGCCCCTTACCCATTTAGGAAACTGTCAGAGGAGATGGCAGTCAGCGGTTAGCCTTCGACAAGTGCAGAGTTTTTTTTCGGGTCCGGGGGTCAGCGTGATGGATCTACATTGGGGGACATTTTATTATTTTTAATAAAGGAATTGTCAAAAACTGTGTTCGTGTTTTTGTGTGACAATTTTTGTTGGCAAATGAGTAGGGGTACAATGTACGACGACAAGATCTGGGGACCTCCCTTGTTAAAGGGGGCTTCCAGATTCTGATAAGCCACCCACAGACCCCCGCAACCACAGCCCAGGGTTGTGGGGAAAAGGCCCTTGTCCCCACCAACATGAGTACAAGGTGCTTAAGCGCGGGGGGGCAGTGACCCCTCACCCCAAAGCATCACCCTGTGTTGAGGGCATGCGGCCTAGTATGGTTGGTGTGTTTCGCTCATCCCCTCCTTTTCTTGACCTGCAGTGCTGTATGCTCGGATAAAGGTCTGGTATGGATTTGGTACCATTTTTTTTCTTTTATTTTGGCATTGGGTTCCCCCCCAAATCCATACAGGCTTGAAGGGCCTGGTATGGATCCGAAGGAGCACCCAACGCCGTTTTTTTCTTCCACAAATTTTTTTTTTTTATACAAATCAGCTGTCAGCGGGAAAGCCCACTGACAGCTGATGACTCGTCGGTTGTTAAGGATGCAGCGGCTGGCTTCCCCGCCTGCTCCTTAGCAACTAGGCTGCATACAGACAAGGGCCACATGCAGGCTGTCTGTTCAAAAGCACTTAACCAAGACAATGGTGATCGTTTTTGTTTGTGGACATGCTTGAAAATCATTTAATGGCACCTTTTTGTGTTAACTGTACATTTATCTTAAAACAAAAAAAAAAAAAAAAAAAAGGATTCAAATATAGAGCACTCAGAACAATCAGAATAAATGGAAAACATATTCAGCTCTGAAATACTAACCTGAGCTAATGCCAAGCTGAATCCTGGCCGTGCTGACTCACGGGTAGCTGCCAATCCATCCACAAGTCTCTTGAAGGTGTATTTCAGCTCATCTTCCTGTGTGAGGTGTAAAAAAATATTGGCCTTGCATTAGCAATTTCAAATAAAATTAATAACGCTGTCATCCATAAAGCATTTTCTTGCTGTACAAGAAAAATATATGATTGATTTAGGTGATTGTGAGAGATTTGGCAGATGCAACACAAAGGCTGCATAATACAAGTATAACAAACATGCTGTACAAAAATTGAACTGATTAAAAGTTTTTTTCAACACAAAAAAAAGTCTATACTAAACTTCTCAGTACTGTGATGCAGTCAGTGCAGAACTCATATTGCAGATTGTTGTAGAAACCCAAGGTCACGTGTCTTGCAGTGGAATTACATTAATCTTGTTCAGTCTACTCGCACCATAACAGTGTGCTACAACACATGTGGTTTTGTGTTTTAAGGTGAATATCCCAGGCTGGCAATTTATTTTGAATGGCCTGTCATCTCACCTTAACACATAAAAAATAGGTCCTGCACATTTTTTTAAAGCGGAAATAAACTTCCATGGATTGTTTGTGCATATAGGTAAGCGGCTTACCTATGGGTACTGCAAATATCACTTTCCTAAACATGCAACGTTTAGGAGATATTTACTGTATATGCTGCCGATTATGTAATCGGCGCATGCTCTCTGAAGGAACGGCCACCCGTGATGTTTCTTCAGACAGGTGTGCCATGACTGGCGGCTCCTGCACTTATGTGCAGGAGTGATGACACATGGCTCCGGCCAGTCACACAGCCGGAGTCCCTGGACCCAGAAGGAAGACGGGCGAAGATGGATGCAGCCTCCATCGGCGACAACGAAGACTTTGTTTGCAGGTACGTTTCACATAGTGTGCTAGTATGCCTTTGCTTTGCAGGTCAGGAGAAAGAAAAATAAAAGAGGCAGCGTGTACTTTCTCTAAGACTAGTGAAATGCAATGCACAAAACATATGGATGTACGCACTGCAGTGTGCTGTACTGCAGCTCACTGTTGATTGGGGCTGAGCTGCAATTACCTTAAATGTTAATACTCATCTACAATGCATTACCGTGCATGGTCGTAATGTATATCACGACTTGATATGTGTCTGAACCTTTTATGTGTATAAAGTGTTACTTACATATAATTAAGAGACATTGTCACCTTGCCCATGCAGGGCAGAGACAGTGTCCATCAACCCCCTTATACTCACCTTACATTTAACACCCTTCAGCTACTTGCTCTTCAGCAATCAGGAAAACATGAGAAAGGGCCGCATGTGCCCCTTTTCCCTGTGACAGTGCCCAGGCCTAGAGGCCAATGGGTAGGCCCAAGCACAAACCGATCACGGGAGGGGGGGATGTTGCCAACACAGCCAATCGATTCAGTGACAGCTGCGAGGGTGGAAGCAGCTGCAATGGAGCAGAAGAGGATTGTATAGGAGTCCCCTTGACAGAGATACTGTCACTGACAATTTCACTATATAACAGACAATATATAAGCTATATGACACTTACTTTACCAAAGCCTGCAAATTTTGGCTTGTTTGCACCAGTGACATCCCACCATTGCAGGTAGGCAGAATTACTATTCCAACATATCCGTTATATATTTAAATATCTTATGTTTTTAGAATCTCCAAGGCACAGACAACATCTTACATCTGCAGGATCTTGTCTGCTAGGCCTCAGGGGTTCTGACTGTCCGGGCTTGGTACAGTATCCTCACCATTATTTTTTATAACAATCAGCTGTTACAACAATATATACCACTGGTATGGTTGGGCAGAAGAGGCAGAATTATTTAAGATACCCCCTATACCCTGATGAAGGAGTTGCATAACCTCTGAAACCCTGGATGGAGGGCATTGGTGTTTAAGTATCAGGGTACATTGGTGTAATTTCAGCTGTGTGTTCCATGTATAGTTTGCAAAGATTGCTTTTATTGATGAAACATGAATAAAAATAGATTTTACAAAATACATTTGTTATATTAGTTAAGTGCCCAAAAAGTCCCATTTCCAATTCTATGTTCTAATTCAGGGATGTGGCACATTATGTAGTCTAACCACCAATACCCCTAGAAGAAAAAAAACCAAAAAACAAAACAAAACAAAAAAAAAAAAAAAAAAAAAAATATATATATATATATATATATATATATATATATATATATATATATATATATATATATATATATATATATATATATATATATATATATATATAAAATACACACACAGTATCTCACAAAAGTGAGTACACCCCTCACATTTTTGTAAATATTTTATTATATCTTTTCATGTGACAACACTGAAGAAATGACACTGTGCTACAATGTAAAGTAGTGAGTGTACAGTTTGTATAACAGTGTAATGCTGGCCTTACACTAGCCGAAAAATCTTTCGAAAATCTGTCATTTGGTCAGATTGTTCGTTTTTCGTCCAGTTAATGGGCACAAATAGAAAATTGTTATTAACTTTTCAGAGCCGAATAATTGAAGAACAGTTTGGAAAATTCTGCCGAACGAGCGATAAATTGAAAGGTTAATGTGTTTCTTGGCCAAACTGTTTGCCCTAGGCATATGTAACAAAATGGACGAAAAACAACCATTGAACGATTTATCGTTTGAAATTCTGTCATTACATGATGGCACGATCGTCTGCTCTCATGGCCGATTTTTCGTTTTTCGAAAATTAGTTTGGACAATTTTTCGGCTACTGTATGACTAGCTTTAATTTGCTGTCCCCTCAAAATAACTCAACACACAGCCATTAATGTCTAAACTGCTGGCAAAAGCGTAAAGGTGAACATATAAAACTCCTCCAGTGTATCTGGTCTCATCACACCAGAACGCGTCATGGAAAACCTGTGTCTCGTGTGCGTTTCCATCACCACATTCAAAACGCACTGCAGTTGCAATCTGCAGCGGGTCTCAAAGTTAGGTCAATGACACTCCAAACGCAGGATGCAAACGCAGTGCGTTTGCTGGCACAGAAGTACCATGCGACAGAGTTGCAATGAGTTTCCAAAAGCATGCACTCAAAATGAATGGGCTGAAATTGCACCACACAGAATCGCATGTGAATTGCACAGGAACGCACAGCGCATTGGTATTTAGGATTTCTCCATTCAAGTGTTTGGTGTGTATGGGAAAATTTTTAGATTTTCACTTATTCAGCCTATAGACTAAATAAGTGAAAATCTAGCTGTGTATAGCTAGCCCTAAATGCTAATTCCACTCTTTGCAAAATAAAAAAAAAAATCACCGCAGGTGCCTGTGGGAAAAATAAACTCAGATTCTGTAAGAGGGCTGTGGGGTGAAGAGGGGCTACAGAAAGCAGGACCTAGCATTTAGCCCTACTGACATACTTCATCTATTAAAGTGGTTCTAAGGCAGTAGTTATCAACTCCGGTCCTCAGGACCCACTAACATGCCAGATTTTAAGTATCACCATGGGGGGATGCAGACTAAAATACTGCAATCACTGAGCAGCAAATTATATCACCTGTGATTTATTTCAGTTACCTTGCAAACCTGGCCTGTTAGTGGGTCTCGAGTTGAGAACCACTGTTCTAAGGGCAGAAGATTTTTACCTTAATGAAGTCTGTGTGCAGCTCCCCCCTCCTATACTTACCTGAGCCTGATCTCAATCCAGCTGCTCTCTGCTTTCTTCCTCCTCGCAAGGTAGACTGATAGCCACTGGCTCCCGCTGCAGTCAATCAAATCCTATGACAAAAGGAGCAGGGGGAGGGCAGAGCAACACGGTCTGGGTTTATGGACACAGGCAGTACAGCTCTGGATCAGGCCAACAGGTGTGCCACCATAGGAAACAGCTTCCTACGGCGGCACACCAAGAAGAGGAGGAGCCAGGAGTGCTGGCGGGGGAAGCAAAAAGAGGAGGAGGATTAGAGCTGCTCTGTGCAAAACCAGTGCACAGAGTCAGAGCAAATAAGTATAAAATATTTTTAAAAAACAAAAGTCCCTCTTAGCCCCCGTTCACACTAAGGCGACCTGTGAGGCGACCTGATCGCCTCACAGGTCGCCTCCCATAGGGAAGCTGCGGACCCGTTCTAATAGGAGCGACACAAGTCGCTCCGACTTAGAAAAAGGGTCCGGAGCTTCTTTGGGGCGACCAGGAGGCGACCGCCATAAACTTCAATGTTATGAAGTCCGTGGCGGCCGCTCGCAGGTCGCGGTGCGAAGTAGCGTCGCCTGCATGTGAACGGGGGCTTACAATCACTTTAATTTTTGATTTGGTACACAGGTCACTTTCACATGATTGCCCTGCAGTCCACTCAGCAGAATATTTGCAAACACATCCCCTGCAGAATCAGAGCAGAACAGAATGTGTATTATTTCTTTAAAAAAATATTTTTTATATTTTTTGTGTGTCAATTAGAATAGTATATGTTCCTAAACCACAATGTAGATTGGTATCAGTCCCTATACAACGTTCATCTAAAATGTTGTACTTTTAAATTAACACTGCATACTCATGTTAATGGTGCCAGTATTGTAAAGTACCAATTAAACCCCTCTCTTTTCCCCTCTGTCGGTTTTCATTCCTTTTTATGTGCAACTTTGACATCTATGTCAGTTTAGCGTTGCTTCAAAACCAAACCTTTCTGGACCCATATTAGATCTATGGGCTTCCGTTTACATCAGAGTACCTCTGATCCATCGCATTTAGGTTGGATCCATTTTTATTTTTCCAGACCCCGAAGAGGGAATCAGATATAAACAGATGCACATCCATTTACATCTGCCTGCTGATGGAGGTTCCAATCAGGTCCGGCCATTAGTTTTTCAAGTGGATTAGACCGGCCATGTGAAAAGGCCAGAGTTCCACTTTAACTAGAAAAACTTAAAGTGGCTGTAAAGACACTGTGTTCTCTCCACACAATCCTCTCTATTTGATAAAGATAGGTGCCCGAGTGTATGTGCTTTATAAATAAAATGCCTTTCTATACCTTATTCCAGAGCACTGCTCAGTGCTCACGTGCCCGACCTCCTCTGCCTTCTCTCTATCTGACAGCTACAGCTACTTGCAATCGCTCCCCGTGGAGAGAAAACGGCGGTCTGCTGTTGTAAACACGGCAGATCGCTGTTCTGTCAGTAATGAACACCGGGATCCTGTGCTCCTATTTAGGAACACAGGTCTCGGTGTATATTCAGCAAGCCCATCCCCCACGCAGTTTGAAAGCACCCACTAGGGAGACATTTAACCCTTTGATCACCCCTAGGTTAACCCCTTCCCTGCCAATGTCAAGTACAGTAACAGGGAATATTTTTGGCACCGATTACTGTAGTAATGTCACTGGTCTCCCCAAAAGTGTCAAAAATGTCATTTAGGTGTCTGATCTGTCCGCCGCAATGTCGCAGTCCCGCTAAAACCGCTGAACGCCGCAATTACTAGTATAAAAAAAATAAATAAATCTTTCCCCTAGTTTTGTAGACATGATAACTTTTGCGCAAACCAATAGATATACACTTCTTGCAATTCTTTTACTAAAAATGTAGCAAAATACATATTGGCCTAAAATGATGAAAAAGTTATTTTTTTTTTTTTTATTGGGAATGTTATATAGCAGAAAGTAAAACATTGTTTTTTTTAATTTCAGAATTGTTGCACTTTATTGCGCAAAAAAAAATGCACAGGTGATCAAATACCACCAAAAGAAAGCTCTATTTGTGGGGGGAAAAATACATAAATTTAAACTTCTTCCGATCCGCGCTATAGCCGAAGTACGGCTGCAGCGCGGACTCGAATTTCCAGGAGGTCGTCTTTAAACGGCCTCCCAGAGACAGGCTCCCCGCACGCTCACGCGCATCGGGGAAAATCTGTGTCGGCTGTGTCCCTTGGACACAGCCAATCACAGATCGTGGTAAATGGCCATTTACCACGTGATCGGCCCATGCAATGAGAGATGATCTCATATGTAAACATATGAGATCATCTCTCATCGCCAGCTCTCCTTCCTCACACAGAGACTGCAGTGTGAGGAAGAGGAGAGCCGATCAGCCATTCGGGGACACAGAGGTATGTAATCAGGGCACTGATCAACAGTGCCCTGATTACACAAGGTAAATAAAATACACTAAGTGCCCACCATCAGTGCCCAGTGCCCGCCATCAGTGCCCATAGTGCTGCCAGTCACTGCCCATCAGTGCCTGCTCATCTAGAGTGTGGGCACTGATGGTGCTGCCCATCAGTGCTCATTAGTGCCACCCGTCAGTGTCCATCAGTGCCGCCTCTCAGTGCAGCATATTAGTGCCGCCTCATCAGTGCCGCCTCATCAGCGCCCATCAGTGCCGCCTCATCAGCGCCCATCAGTGCCGCCTCATCAGCGCACATCAGTGCCGCCTCATCAGCGCACATCAGTGAAGGAGAAAATGTATTTATTTTCAAAATTTACTTGCAGAAAATAAGAAAAAAATGTTTTTTCAAAATTTTCTGTCTTTTTTCTTTTTGTAAGAAATAAAAAAACCCAGAGATGATTAAATACCACCAAAAGAAAGCTTTCTTTTTGTGGAAAAAATGATAAAAATTTCATATGGGTACAGTGTAGCATGACCACGCAATTGTCATTTAAAGCGTGAGAGCGCTGAAATCTGAAAATTGGCCTCGATAGGAAGGGGGTGAAAGTGCCCGGTAGGCAAGTGGTTAATAGGGTACAGCGTCGCATGACCGTACAATTGTCAGTTAAAGTAACGCAGTGCCGTATCGCAAAAAAAATGGCCTAGGAGTTAAGGGGGTAAAACCTTTCGGTCCAGAAGTGGTTAATGTGTGTCCAGGTTTAAAGGGATGAAGTGACAACCCTAGTCACAATGTGGGTCTCTGCTTAACCAGCCACAACCATTTCCAGCATGACTGAAGAGCTGGAAGCCAGAGAGCCTGGCTAGGGACTGCTCAGTCACTAAGTGGGAAAAGTGAAATGGCCATGCAGAGAGTGGGACCATAACACGTGTTTACAGAGGCACTGGTGCCTACAGCTCCCATCCCCCTCCCTAGTATGGACAGGCTGCTAGCACAGGTATATGACCGGACCGCTGGGCTTACCTTCTCGCTGCTTTTCAGATACTCAATCAGGTTCTCTGTGGCTTTCAGCCTCACTTCCTGTTCGGGCTTGGCGATGTCCCAAAAGAAGTCCAAGAACTGTCTGTTCTGCTGTAAGACCCCACGAACAGCGGACAGCCTGTCCTCCTTCGGAGCAGAGACCGCTCCTTCCATGTCTGAGAGCGCAGCCATGCCGTACACCGTCCTGCACCACACGTGTGTGCGAGCACTTCCGGGGTCATTGCGCATGCGCCGACTGCACCAACGTGGCTGGAAGTGTACACTACTCTACATCAGTGTAGTCATTTCACTATCTGATTAACTTCACCTTGCTTGAAAATCATGTTTGAAAGCACTTCTCAAATGACTTGCAGGGACCACATGCTATTAGGGCCAGTTCACACCACTTGCAGTCCAGTGCATTTTTTTTTTTTTTTTTTCCTGCATGGAAAGGTTATATGGTTTTCAATGGCATACACCAGTGCGGTCAGTTCCAGTGCGTTCCTGTTCCGGAAACAAAAAAAAACATGCTGTATTTTTCCTGCACTGGACTGTACTAGAACTCTGCAAACGCATCAAAACGCAATGGAACGCTCCAAAAACGCACTGGAACACACATGTCCTTATTAAAGTATAAGAATATAATGCACTGGACTGCATCAAAAACGGACTGGAACGCATCACAAACGCACATGCAGAAAAGCATCTGGTACTGCGTTTCTATGGTGAGAACTGGCCCTTAGTGTAAAGCTAAATACTGTCTAAATCTAAGAGTCTTATATTCTTACATGAATTAGGGTGAACTTTGTGTATTTCTTCCAGATCTGTGCAGTAATTCAGCCTAAGCGCCCATTAACTACTTTTGGACTGGAAGATTTGCCCCCTCAATGACCAGGCCATCTTTTGCAATTTGGCACTGCGTTACTTTAACAGACAATTGCGCGGACGTGCGACGCTGTACACAAATAAAATTGATCTTTTTTTCCCCCCACAAATAGAGCTTTCTTTCGGAGGTATTTGATCCCCTGTGCATTTTTTATTTTTTGCGCTATAAACAAAAAAAGAGCGACAATTCTGAAAAAATATATATATTTTTTTACATTCTGCTATATAACATCCCCCACCCCCAAACAAAAAGTTAAAAATCAAATTTTTTCATTATTTTAGGCCAATTTGTTTTCTGCTACATATTTTTGGTTAAAAAAAATCACAATAAGCGTATTTTGATTGGTTTGCGCAAAAGTTATGGTGTCTACTAACTAAGGGAAAGATTTATATAATTTTTATTATTTATTTAATTATTTTTTTACTAGTAATGGCGGCGATCTGCTAATTTTTAGCGGGACTGCGACATTGTGGCAGACAGAAAAAAAACTGTGGGGGTGGGGGACTTGTGAAATGGCCATAGAGACCTGTGTTCCTAGATAGAAGGATCACAGGAGCTCTGTGATCATTTCAGAGAGAAAAACGGTCAGCTGTGTTTACAACAACTGACCGTTCCTCTCTCTCAGCGGGTAGCGATCGCAGGTGCCCTGTAGCAATCGTGGCTGCTGGTCCCATGGATCGGCATCCCTGCTGCCTAGAGGGGGTGAGAGCGCGCTACCAGCAGCTAGCGCTTGCCCCCAAGCACTACTCCCGCGAACCGACATACCCGTACGTCGATTCGTGCAGCCATGCCAGCCTGCCGCAGTATATATGCAGTGGGTTGTCGGCAAGTGGTTAAAGAGGAAGTAAAGCGCTGCTTTTTCTTTTTTTTCTGACCTGCAAAAGTAAAGGCATAGGTTTAGGTTTCACTTTGGATGCTAAAGACTTTTTTTTATTAAACCAGAGTTCCGCCCAGAAAAGGAAGCTTTGCTTATCTGATTCCTCCTCCCCTCCGGTGTAACATTTGGCCCCTTTCAGGGCGGAGGGGATGCGGGAACCTGTTTTTGACAGGTACCCATTCCCACTTTCGGGGGATCAGGCCCCCCTTCTCCTTCCCCCACCACTGGGCCATTCAGAAAGAGCAGCGCTCTCCGTGCATGCGCAGTGGGGAACCAGCTGTGAAGCCTTCACTTCCGGTTTCCCTTACAGACAATGGTGGTGGCAGCACCCGAGAGCTGATAGAAACATCGGCTGGGGAGCCAGCATCACTGGATTCCAGGACAGGTAAGTGTCCTACAATTAAAAGTTAGCAGCTACAGTTGGGGTGGGGGGGGGGGGTGGAACTCTGCTTTCACACAGAATTATAAAGAGGTCTTAAACTCCTTAAACTCAGTAGTGCTGCACCAGTTGAGCCATTTTGGATGGTATAACGGGATGGTATAGCAACAGAAGATAGCACGAATAATTGTATATATATTATTTTTTATTATCATTTTATCACTGCGGTGTATATATTTATTTGCCCACAAGGTTGAAATTAGGGTCACTTTTTGTATAGGTAGCGCTGATTGCACTTAATATATTGAATATACCAATATGATTCTTGTTGTTACTGCCATGCTTATGTGCTTTATGATTACTGTCCTCATGGGCTCCCCTTTTTTCTTCACTGTCTTTTCTTTTTTCTGTATGCAAAATGTTTGTGAAAACCAAAATAAAATTTACTCAAAAAAAGAAAAAAAACTTGCATTTCCTTTGAGACTTTTGTCTTCTCTGGACTTTTATGTGCCCTGCATTTTCGTGTATTCACATGCATTTGCGTGCATGCAGAAAAATGGGGCTTGCTGTACTTTTCTTCACTGCATTCCAATAACGTGAACAATGATAATAGTATAACTTGGATTTTGGATTGTTTATGCAGTTGGAGGACAGGTAAAAATGCATCCCACCGCATCTGGTGTGAATAGGCCCTGAAATTCCACCTCTGGAAAACCTTCTTATAATAAAGAATGGTCACTGCCGCTCCCTCTCCTTCTGTAGGGTGACTTGTCTTGTCTCCACCCTCTCAGGCAGAGTGTAGTTGGTGGAGCCTGTTGGGCCCCTCCCACAGCTCTGCTTTTTGCACAGGCTTTGGACAGTGCAGCGATGATGTCGTTGCTACTTATACAAAGTAATATTAAAATTTGCAAAGGCATTTGGCACATACAAAATGGATTTGTATTCGTCATGAATACATTTAAAGTGGTAGTAAACACTGTGTTTTTTTTTTTTTTTTGCAACCTGCAAGGTAAAGCCATAATGTGCTAGTATGCATCGCACACTAGCACATTATGTGAAACTTACCTTAGAAAGAAGCCTTCCAGCTGTGACCCTGTCACTGCTGACAAGGCTTCCATCTTCACCCGGTCTTCCTTCCGGGTTTGCGGACTCCGGCTGTGTGAGTGGCTGGAGCTGCGATGACGTCACTCCACTTTTCATGGCAATGGACTCGGAATGGCTTGGGTGGCCATTCCGCATGCACTAGTGACATCACCGGCTGCATGTACAGTAAATATCTTCTAAACGGTGCATGTTTAGGAGATATTTACAGTACCTATAGGTAAGCCTTATTATAGGCCTATCTATAGGTACAAATTATGCATGGGAGTTTTCTCCCACTTTAACCTCCCTGCCGGTATTCCCAAGTGTGGCTCGGGGTGGGATTTCACTGCCATAAGCGGTAACCCCGAGCCACACTCGGGGTGCCGCCAGGGAGCATGGCTGGATCCTTGTAGAGGTTACTTACCTTGTCACCGGGATCCAGCGATGTGTCCCTTCGGCATACGGCGGCTGGATCTTCCGCCGATGCTGTAGAGCTCCGGCTTCGGTCTCCTGCGACGTGACGTTCGCAGGTGGGTGGAACCGGCGGCAAATTTGAAAAGTTATACACACAAGCACACTGATTTCATTGCAAAATAAAATAAACTGATATTAGTTTGCCCCCCAGTGCCCTTTCCTGCGTTTATACTGTACTTTATATATATATATATATATATATATATACACACACACACGTGTGTATATATATATATATATATGTGTGTATGTATATATATATATATATATATATATATATAGATATACACACACATATATATATATAACATGTGTATATGTATATATATATATATATATATTTATATATATATATATATATATATACTCTTTAACTTATTTATAGTTATTTATTATATTATAATTTATGATTTTGTGTTTCAAACTTTATCATACCTGAGATGTTATAAAGAAGAACGCACAGTAAAAAAAAAAATCATATGTACAGTAACTAGTTGTTTTGGGCTGCTCGTCCTTAAGAATTACATGCAAAATAATTGTACCGCTTTCAGTACCTAAAATCGGAAAGAATCATACTGCCAGGGAGGTTAAGGCCTCATCCACACAAGGCATTAAAAAAAAAAAAACGAGTTGCAAAAAAGTACCGGCTTCAAGAAAAGCGGCTGTAATAGTGTGCTTTTAGAAGCGTTTTGCATTGCTGTTAATGCGCGTTTAGCCGCGTTAGCATATAGCAGAGTTTCTCTGCTCTCTTTTATTTTCCACTACCAAATCCAATTACTACAGCTTAAAAACACTTTACGTGGTTTAACGCTGTATACAGCGTTATCACGCATTTAGCAAGCGTTTATACAGCTGTAACACTGCTGCTCCAGAACGCGCTGGCCCTGGGTTTTTTTGCAGCTTGAAAATGCCTATGCCACTTACAGCTCCTAAAAGCCTATGTAAGCATGGACACAAAGAATAACATGCATTTTTAAGCTGTAAAAAAAAAAAAAATTGCCTGACGCTACTAGGAGCAGCTTTAAAAACGACAAGTGTGCATGAGGCCCTGATGAAATCTTTTGTGCCTGGAGTTCAGCTTCAAGCTAATGATGTTCATTTTCACCGCAACGTAACAAACTATGGAGAAACTGTGACTCTATACCAGGGGTCTTCAAACTATGGCCCTCCAGTTGTTCAAGAACTACAATTCCCATCATGCCTAGTCATGTCTGTGAATGTCAGAGTTTTACAATGCCTTATGGGATGTGTAGTTCTGCAACAGCTGGAGGGCTGTAGTTTAAGGATCCCTGCGTCTAAACTCACAAGAGGTCAATTCCAAAATCATGATCAATGCGAAAATGACAGCAATATTGAACAAAAGTTTGGCTTTGTTTAATAAGGGTTCAAACAATACCTACCTCCAGATTTCAAGAACTGCCTATGACTCATAAACAGGATCCATTTAGTAGCCAAATGCAGTAGTTTCCATTTTAATTAAATTGAAAAAATGTGATCGGTATAACAAATAGCCTAATAATATTCATCTTTTTTTGCCCAATTCGCACTGAGCGAGTGTACATCCACTTTCACTGGGTGAAATGCAATTCAATTTTCTTTTATCAATACACACTTATGATTTGGAAACAAGCAATGCAATCATTTAGAGGTTGGACACTTTCAGGTGCAAAAACTAAATTCAGAACAAAAAATACCTGAGGAGCCACAAAATCAGAAACGCTATTTTTTTTCCTTCAGAATACCAATACAGGCGGTCCCCGGGTTACAAACAAGATAGGGACAGTAGGTTTGTTCTTAAGTCAAATTTGTTTGTAAGTCGGAACAGGTACATTTTTTAAGTGTAACTCCAGCCAAAAGAATCATTTTTAAGTTTTTTGGATAGCATAGGGAAGAGTTAACACCCCTGTACCCCTGTTCAGAAGATTTCACCTCACTTTCTGACCCTATGACAACTGGATTATGAACATTTTGGGTTGTTGTGGAAACAAGGATTGGTGATAAAGCTTCAGTGGAGACACCTTTTTCCCATGAGAACTCTTACAGGAGTGAATTTCTCCTCACTTCCTGTTGTCTCCCTCCGTTTGTAAGAAGGAGTCGTTTGTAAGTTGGATGTTTGTAACCCGGGGACCGCCTGTATCTGTAATTCTTCTTAAACTTTCTTAGAAAGTACAGAGATAGCTCATCTCTTGCTGCTACTTTTTACTTGACTCAAGTCTACACATTACCTTCAACAACTAATAGGAAATTGCAGGAGGGAGCAGGCCAGCTCTCAAGTTTTGGCAGGTAAAGGTTTGCACAATGAAGCAGGGGTTGTAACTCCCAGATTATTGAGGGTTTTTTTCAGAAGCTAGCAATGGCACCTGAGGAGAATGCCTACTTTTGATGCATTAAAACAGGGGTGTCCAAATTTTTGGCATTCCTGGGCCACATTGGAAGTAGAGGGATTGTTTTGGGTCGCACATAAAATATATTAACAATAAGGAGAGCTGATGAGCAGAAAGTCAACAGATCACAAGTTAACGATCACTGATATAGATAATGGACCTACAGTATCTCACAAAAGTGAGTACACCCCTCACATTTGTGTAAATATTTTATTATATCTTTTATTGTGACAACACTGAAGAAATGACACACTGCTACAATGTAAAGTATTGAGTGTACAGCTTGTAAAAGGCCCCTTTCACACTAGCGGACGGTTCAGATCCCCCTGTCAGTTTTTCAGGCGGATCTGAATGGATGCCCCATGCATCTCTATGGGGCATCGAATGTCAGCAGAGACATTATGGTCTGCCGAATGGGTTGAGCGCACGCGCTCAGCGTAATTTCCGGGGGCTGTCTTTGGGAAATAGACATATGAGTGCTGCCAGCCTTGCTGCAGAGGTTGAAGGGGTTGGGGGTCAGCCTGTCAGTGCTCAGACCATACGCCGCACACTGCATAATATTGGTCTGCATGACTGTCGTCCCAGAAGAAAGCCTCTTCTAAAGATGATGCAAAAGAAAGCAGTTGCTTAAAGCGGAGTTCCAGCCTAAACACACTCACCTGTCCAACGGTCCAGCGATGTGGCCGCTCGAAGCCTCACTCTTCTCCCTCTCTGCTCTGCGGTGCCGGCATCACTGGTGTGGGCACCCGGCTGTGACAGTTTGCGGATTCACAGCCGGGTACGCACTGCGCATACGCGAGTTGCGTTACGCGTCGTGATTGGCCAGCAATCTTCTGGGACCTCTGACATGTCCCAGAAGATTGCAGGGAGGGAGGGGGAGAGGAGAACTTCCGCTCAGGGCGCCGCGGTGCTCCGAGCGGAAGTGGGAGCGGGTCAAAACTAGGTACCCGCTCCCCCCCCCCAACAAAAAAAATGACATGCCAAATGTGGCATGTCAGGGGGTTAGAACTACCTAAAGCAGAAGTTCCACTTTTGGGTGGAACTCCGCTTTAAGACAAGCAGATTAAGGACATAGATTACTGGAACCATTTTGTGTGGTCTGATGAGACCAAGATAAATCTATTTGTTTCAGATGGTGCCAAGCATGTGTGGCGGCAACCTGGTGAGTTATTTTCTGCTATAAAATATATCCAATAAAAAATAAAAAAAAAAAAACGAATTTCTTCATATTTTTTTTTCTTTTTTGAGGCTGGAACTCTACTTTAACCACTTCAGCTCCAGAAGGTTTACCCCCCTTCATGACCAGGCCATTTTTTGCGATACGGCACTGCAGTATTTTAACTGACAATTGCGCAGTCATGCGACATTGTACCTAAAAAAAAATTATGTCCTTTTTTTCCCCACAAATAGAGCTTTTTTTGGTGGTATTTGATAACCTCTGTGGTTTTTATTTTTTGCGCTATAAACAAAAAATGACAGACAATTTTGAAAAAAAAATATATATATATATTTTTTACTTTCTGCTATAAAATGCACCCGATAAAAAAATGTAAAAAATCGAATTTATTCATCAGTTTAGGCCAATATCTATTCTGCTACATGTTTTTGCTAAAAAAAAAAAAACAAATCCCAATAAGCGTATATTGATTGGTTTGCGCAAAGGTTATAGCGTCTACAATCTATGGGATAGCTTTATGAATTTTCTTAATTTTTTTTTTACTACTAATGGCGGCGATTAGCAATTTTTAGCGGGACTGTGACATTACGGTGGACAAATCTGATACTAAATGATACTTTTTGGGACCAGTGACACTAATACATTGATTAGTAATAATAATATGCACTGTTACTGTACTGACACTGCCAGAAACACAGGATCTCTGTCTCCCCTACTAGCTGAATGGCAATCAGCCTTGTTTACATAGGCAGGTCGCCTTTCTGCCTCTCTTGTGTATGATCGACGGGTCCTGGCAGACATTGGGTAGGCTGGACCTGCTGATTGGCTCCTTCTGTGTCCAATCACTGTCCCAGCGGACATTGGGTCTGCTGGACCCACTGAATGGCTTCCACTGCGTCCAAGCGCCGCAGACCCGGAAGAGCGACATCATGTACCTGTACGTGATTTCGCAGAGAAGATCCGCGGCCCCACAATATATTTATACGTGGGGCAGTCAGCAAGTGGTTAAAGTGGTTGTAAACCTCTGAAATGCGAAATGAACAGAGCCTATCCCTCTATAGTGTGTACTAGCCTCAATCCAAAGTACCGAGTGTGATTTCTGTCTTCTTAGCTCTCCTCCCTCTGCTATCTGCATTAGTCACTTTTAACAGGCTATCCTGACACCACAGAATCTTTAGAGCTGGTCCCTGCTATGTGCTGTGCGATGTGTGACCTCCCCATCTCCTGCCTCCTGAAGCTTAGAAATTGCCTTTAATCTGTGTTTTAGAAGGTTGTTAGGAAGCTAGGACTGCAGATAAACAGGTACAAGTTATATAGGAGGATTTATTTCATTTCTGTGTATCACCTGAAGCATGTCTCTTCACTGGGTATATCTAAGGATTTGCAACCACTTTAAAGCGGAGTTCCACCCAAAAGTGGAACTTCCGCTTTAGGGAGTCCTGACCCCCTGACATGCCACATTTGGCATGTCATTTTTTTGGGGGGGGAGCGGGTACCTAGTTTTGACAGGTACCCGCTCCCACTTCCGCTCGGAGCGCCGCGGCGCCCTGAACGGAAGTTCTCCTCTCCCCCTCCCTCCCTGCAATCTTCTGGGACACGTCAGAGGTCCCAGAAGATTGCCGGCCAATCACGGCGCGCAGCGTGACTCGCGCATGCGCAGTAGGTACCCGGCTGTGAAGCCGCAAACTATCACAGCCGGGTGCCCACAGCAGTGATGCCGGCGCCGAGGGAGAGGATCGAGGCTTCGGGCGGCCGCATCGCTGGACCGTTGGACAGGTGAGTGAATGGCTGGAACTCGGCTTTAAGCATTGTTATAGGCGGTAGTAGTAAAATACAGCATTATGGCCAATAGATGGAGCCAAGGAGCATATGAGATACTAGTGTCTTTGTAGCAACAGTTACAATGTAACAATTCTACAAGATGCTTTAGTGCATTAGCAAATAAATTTAACCTTTTTAGAACAAAACTACTTCCTGGCCAGTGTACTTATATAAACATCCTCGTCTGGAAGTGGTTATACCAAGATCATAGCTAGAGCTATGTTCCTGGTGTCATTTTTTTAGTGCCAGCGATGCTCTCTTATGTAAAAGTGATCAGAGAGGCTTTATAGCCATATGATCGCTTTTAAAGAGTTTGGAAGGGGGTCCTCCCCGCTGCATTTCCCAGGCGATGCTGTTCCACTGGGGAGCCCAATACAGTAGTGACCTGTCACATCAGAAGGACACTGAAGAGTGGAGGGAATTCCATTTCTTGATCTCTCTTCTGTGATGTAAGAAACCTGAAGGGAAGAGGATTTAGTCACTTCCAGTTTTGGTTTTATTTTACAAGCCGTTACTGGCTAGTGAAGCAACTGATCAAACTGATTTTGGTTTGATCGGCTGCATTGCAGGGCAGAAGAAAGATCTGGAGTCCAATAGACCTCAGATCTCTCAATAAAGAGGACCTATCAGAGCCTGGATATCACAAAGGATGTTATTCATCCCTTGTGATAGGAATACATTTAAATAAAAAAATGTAAAGAAACAATGAATACATTTAAATAAAGTCAATAAATACATACGGTAAGTAATAAAACATCAGAGTGAGAGCAATAATTCTAGCATCAGACCACCCATTTAACTCTAAACTGGTAAACCGTAAAGGCTTTTAAAACACCACCTATGGATAATTGAATGTACTGCAGTTTGTGCCATTCCACATGCCTGTGCAATTTTTAAAGCGTGACATATTAGGAGTCTATTTACTTGACGTAACATCTTTTATATTTTACCCAAAAACTTGATATTTATTTGTGGTTTTTGTGCACTAAAATTGAATAAAGTGCATTTCTTCCTGAAAATTTGTGTTTGATAAGCCACTGCGCAGATATCATGTGACACCCACCATTTTATTCTGCAGGGCTGTGCTTTCAGAAAATACATACAATATCTCACAAAAGTGAGTACACCCCTCACATTTTTGTAAATATTTTATATCTTTTCATGTGACAACACTGAAGAAATGACACTTTGCTACAATGTAAAGTAGTGAGCGTACAGCTTGTATAACAGTGTAAATGTGCTGTCACCTCTAAATAACTCAACACACAGCCAATAATGTATAAACCGCTGGCAACAAAAGTGAGTACACCCCTGAGTTAACATGTCCAAATTGGGCCCAAAGTGTGAATATTTTGTGTGGCCACCATTATTTTCCAGTACTGCTTTAACCCCCTTGGGCATGGAGTTCACCAGAGCTTCAGAGGTTGCCATTGGAGTCCTCTTCCACAACGACATCACAGAGCTGGTGGATGTTAGAGACCTTGCGTTTGAGGATGCCCCGCAGATGCTCAATAGGGTTTAGGTCTGGAGACATGCTTGGCCAGTCCATCACCTTTACCCTCAGGTGTGTTTGGGGTTGTTATCATGTTGGAATACTGCCCTGCGGCCCAGTCGCCAAAGCTCTATCTTCAGTATGTCACAGTACATATTGGCATTCATAGTTCCCTCAATGAACTGTAGCTTCCAAGTGCCGGCAGCACTCATGGAGCCCAATACGTCTATTTCCCAAAGACAACCTCTGAATATGACCCTGAGCATGTGTACTCAACTCCTTTGGTCGACCATGGCGAGGCCTGTTCTGAGTGGAACATGTTCTGGTAAGCCACTGTATGGTCTTGGCCACTGTGTTGCAGCTCAGTTTCAGGGTCTTGGCAATCTTCTTATAGCCTAGTCCATCTTTATGTAGAGCAACAACTCTTTTTTTTTCAGATCCTCAGAGAGTTCTTTGCTATGAAGTGCCATGTTGAACTTCCAGTGACCAGTACGAGAGAGTGAGAGCGATACCACCAAATTTAACACACCTGCTCCCTAATCACACCTGAGATTTTGTAGCACTAATGAGTCACATGACACAGGGGAGGAAAAATGGCTGATTGGGCACAATTTGGACATTTTGATTTAGGGATGTACTAACTTTTTTTGCCAGCGGTTTAGATATTAATGGCTGTGTGTTGAGTTGTTTTGAGGGGACAGCAAATTTACACTGTTATACAAGCTGTACTCTCACTACTTTACATTGTAGCAAAGTGCCATTTCTTCAGTGTTGTGGCATGAAAAGATATAATAAAATATCTACAAAAATGTGAGGAGTGTACTCACTTTTGTGAGATACTGTAATGTTTGGGGGTTCTAAATAATTGTCAACAAAAATAAATGCAGATTTTTACATATGTGTGAGAAATGTCACAACTGGACCGGTAGGCAAGCAGTTAAAGATCTGTAGTAAGAAATAGCTTTATGATGTTCACCCCCAGGCTTATCATGGGTTCCTCATCATGGGCCTCTGCCAGTTTTCTCATATTTGTAGTACCTAAAACCCCTTTTAATATGTAGATCCCTGATATTCAGCCACCACAAGCCCCCTAATGTAAAGCCCCACATATTTAGATACCACTGACCCTATATATTGTAAGCCATCACCAGCTTTAATAATTATTGTGAACTCCCCATCAAATTTAGCCCCCCTTCCGATAAAAGCCCACAGGTCAGTCAGTGTAAAATCCCTTGTTGCAGTGTGGAATCTTTCATTATAAGAGTGGTAAGTGTAAAATCCCATGTTTCCTTGGTGATCAAAGCAAATGCGACTACAGTAAACCCCGCTCCATCGCGGTTCAGTTTTTGCGGTCCCGGTATATTGCGTTTTTTTTGTAATGTTATTTTACTATATAAATCATTAAAAATGAAATATTTTTGTGTTTTCCATAGCTCTTGCTATGTCTCTCAGTATCTTTTATGTGTTTAAATGAGTTTCTATTGTTTTAAAAGTGTGTTTAAAGACCTTAAAATGCTTCTACACGTACAGTGACAGTAAAAAAAACATGCCTACAATGCATTTTAATAGGGTTTTTCTATTTCGCGGATTTTCACTTTTCGCGGCTGGGTCCGGAACGTTACCCCCGCAATGGAGAGGGGTTTACTGTATTGCATTGATAATTTGTGCAAATGCTACAATTACATTGTTGGTCTGTCTAGTGTTCCCCTATATTAGTGGTTAATGGGAGTACCCCCTTATATTGGTGTTTTCATTGGTCATTTAATTCTGCCAGGAGATTCAGAAGTGACTCTGAATCCACTGGCTTTTCTTGGTGACGACAGAGGTTGGGTAATTCAGGGAGAGCAATTTCTCTGAGCAGATGAGAAAGACATGGTCCAGGGAAAAGACATTTCAAGAACTAGTTGCCATCTCTGATAACAATATTGTTATGTGGTGTTTCCTGCAGATCCACAGATTCCTTGGCACACAGGTCTGTAGGAACCCCTATATAGGTAATATGTAGCTACTGAGTGCAGGTCAAGCATGATGAGTGCAAATGGGCCCCGTGAACTACAGCCAGACTATAGGCTCTCACATGGGCAGCCTTGCTTGTGACTGAGCTCTGCTATTACTGCCTGGTGTTGGACGTTTATTGATACACACAAATGTACACTTCTCTTTACAGAAAATCCCTGCCCACACATATTTATACCCAACTACAACATTTCAGCAGTACCTTATTAGTTAACAGTTGTTTCAAATTTCTTAGGGCTGTTTGTCAGTGCATTTAATCAGGACAGTTTTTCAAGGGAAGGATGGCACCCCAGACATAAACAGTACTGCCAGGTACTTGGTATCCTTTGTCCTATTCCATTATCTTCCCTCCAGATGTCCATGGCCATACATAAAACATTCATACATTCCTGTGTTCTCTTCCAAGAGAACCCATGATACAGAAAGAACCAGTTATATTTAGCTTATAGCCCCCGTTCACAGGTCAAATCGCATGACAAGTCGCATCCTATTGTTGGTATTTGCAGTGTTCAAATCGATGCAATGCCGACTTTGCTGCATCGATTTGAATAAGTAGTTTGTGCACTACTTTTGGTAATTTTGGGGGCGACTTGAATAGATATCTGTGCATTAAGGCCACACAGATGTCTTCCAAGTCACACCCGAAGTCGCACTGACATGTGGCTTTGAAATCATACGATTTCTGATGAAGTCGCACGATCTCAATGCCGCAGTCAATGTGAACGGAGGCTAGGAACTACAATGAGCCTAAATATGCATTTTACTTTAAGGTATAACTGTAGGCAAGAATTTTTTATTTGGATTAAGTGGAGAGGTAATAGAACACCTGTCAAGGTTTTAATGCTTTCTGTGCCCCCCGTTAGGGAGATTCACTCTCTGCTCTCTGTGCTTGTCCTATTTACCTTATCACCGAGAGTAAAACTAAAAGTAAATTCCAATCTTCCAATAGAGACACTAGTCACTAGACACTAGTTTTGATGACCCTGGTGACAACCAGGGATTCCCTCACTATGGAGGGATATCCTTATGTAACAGAACCGCGACCCATACTGTGTTTGTATGCTTCCATCAGTATACCGCTTCCTTCAGTCTTGAACATAAATATCAGATATTCTACAAGAATAACTTGTATAAGATCTGGAACATTTATTGAACAAACTCACACCGAATATATACCTCACCAGGTCAGGTGCCTGATTACATTATCCTATGCATATGAAATTGTGTACAGAAATATAATTAACATATCTAAGGAACAACCAACAAAAACAGTATTCTACTTTCCCACTAGCAACCAATAGAGGATAATACAGTGATTTAAATAACTTGAGCTAATTAACTAGCAGACTTGCCGTCATTGAGCTTAGTGCTGGGACAAGATCATCTACAGCCCAGGGTGAACCTGCCAAATGGTGCGCCCACCCCCTCCCAAGATATATGATTATGTGTCAGCAAAAATCCCCCTCCCCCCCTAAAAATGTTTTTTTTTTAATCCTCCTGGCACAAATCTTTGCCCCCCCCCCCATCCCAAATCCCCTCCCCAAATGCCCCCAGCACACCCCCCCCCCCCTTAAAAAATAAACTTCCCTCTCCTAGCACAAATCCTCTTCCCCTTAAATTTCCCCCCGAGCACAAATCCTCTCCCCCCCCACTCCATATATACCCCCCAAATCCCTCCTACTAGCACAAATCCTCTTCCCCCATCTCCCCTCCCAACACAAATCTGCCCCACGTCACCACTCCTAGCACACCTCCCCAAATTTCCCCTCCTAAAACAATTCTTACCCCCTACCACATCTCCCCCCCCCCCAAATTCTCTCTCCCAACACAAATTCCCTCCCCCCAACCTGCACCTGGTGCCCCCCTACGTCACACGATACCACAGTGCCCAGGGCAGCCCCAGCCCTGCTCGAGCTCATGAAGTACAATACACATTATTATAAGTGTAAACACATCACACCTTAATACACAGACAATAGCAGGAGACCACCAGTAACAGACTGTCCATCTCCTACATTAAAGAACGTGGAACAGAGGCCAATGTGACCAGCTCTTTCAATGAACATGTTCAGAATCAAACAAACCAGGAATAGTCCTCATATATTTCTTGAGAGATATTGTTGATAAATATAACTGTACCATTTGAAGTAATCCAAACCATATTCTCAGTGTCCATTAAGTAGCTGTCCATAATTTTCTTGGTCACCCTGAGACCCTAATAGACACAGGGTGACTTACACATAAGAGGGGCCTAGGGAGCTGAGAGAGGGATTTCTAAACCTTTCTAAGGTAAACTGGGTTCCACGGGCTCCCCAATCAAAGTGACTCCCATCACACATCTCACTTCCTGTTTTTGCTATGGGACAGGAAGTGAAGGAAAATCTTCCCAAAGGGATACCGTTTGCAAAAATAGCAGGAACTTTAACCCTCCCTTACTCTATCCAAAATGAAAAAATAAAATTTTGTCTTCAGTTTTTTTAAGTTCAATCATTGTCATGCTTAAGCCTTTGTGCAGCTCCAGGGAACAGTATCCCCCTACCCTCTGTCCTCTATTTGTAGGTTCACCTCTATCTTTTTGCACTCTCCCACGTTCAGTGTTCCATAGTGTTCTCAGTCCATCCTTTCTCTACATTTTTTCCTCTCAGCCCATATCCACAGCCAGCCAGACCCCTCCTCTTTGTTAGGCCCCCTTTACATCAAAGCATTATATTTCATTGTGTTACACATGTGCATTAAGGTAAGTTGTGCTGGCCTTAGCTTATGTTGCAATTTATTTTTTTAATAGGCTTCTAATGTACAACACAAGAAAAATATGGACCTGATAGTAATTATTAGGGTGCTACAATGCACTGTGTTTCAGTGCACTGCAATGCAGATCTGTTAGGCCCTATTGTTTTTGTATGGTGGGATGCAATTTGGAATGAACAGAGTGGTGTGCGCCACCACCCATTTCTTTGACCCATGATAAAAAGTTTGTTTGCCATACATTAACGCAATGCACTCTCCAAGCTTTGGGTAATCTCTCTCTCAAAGTACAAAGTTTATTGCAGTCATTTTTCTCACCACTGTGTCTCTTCTTTCTGCTGAGCCTTCTGTACCATACTTCACTCCTGAGCCCCGGTTCACACTTCTGCGAGTGCGGGGTTCGCATGTAATGTCGGAGCGCACTGCTCCTTCATTACATGCGATCGGCTGTGCGGTGCGAGTTTAGCCATACACTTTGTATGGCTAAATTCGCACCTGCACCCGCAGCAAACTCGCACAGGACCCTTTTTGGAAGCCGCATCAGGATCGGATCGCACAGCGTTTCACACTTGTGCGATACGATCCTGTGCGAACTGCACGATCGCACTGCGATATGCGATCAAACCTCGGGGCTTCTTTTCCTCCTATTGCGGGTATCATCTATGGTTGATCCAATACCGTCTATCTGAGTTCCCTATCTGAGTGAGGAGACACAACGGATCGGTTCCATACATATCCCTCCTGCCTCCTTATCATCGGGAGTCGGTAAGGGTGTTTTATCCATCAGAGGTGTTCCCCCCACTTGCTTGCATGTTCAAGTCACACCTATCCAGTCTTATATAAGCTCTCCATATTCATCCTTGTGGTAAGCTGCTGTCCTATTGGGGTGATCCCCCTTCCCCCCTTTTTGGTGTATCTGCTATTTTTCATTTATATTTTGGTAAGGAGTACCTACTGGGGTTCTGTGGCATCCTTTATCACATTTATTTCACTACGGGAGCATTGGTGCTCTCAATGCACTTTGGGTGTCCTTTCTTTACACTTATTTTTTGGTTTTACGCTATGGCGGTATATTTTTTTGTATTACACATGTTACCACTCCATTGAGGGATCCGCGTTGGAACCTGGTAGTCCACCTGGACCTCATCCCTAGGACGTATTTTGAACATATTGATGGGCCTTTGTTTATCTTATTTCCGGTAAGCGGTACCTGCACAAGTTACCCGTTTTTGTTTCCATATTCTGGACATTATTCGGATTCTTCACTATTTCACCATACAATCAACTTGTATACATCATCCACAGCGCAACTTATTTTATATTGATCAAACTGGGGGTGTCGTTAAGATTACATTGACACCCCCAGCGTATCGCATATGGCAGTGTGAACTGCCGGGGGTGCGTGTGCGATGCGGGAACAGGCTGCGGATTCGCAGCCTTCCCGCATCGCATAAGTGTAAACTGGACCTGATCGAATACTTCTCCTCTATTTGTGAAGCTCAGCACCACTCCCCAAAGAGACACAGTCATTACCTGAAAATATGTCCGGGTTTCAGATGTCCTGAAGTCCAGCCACATGATGCCAAACCAGGTCTGTGAAAGTGAACAGGTGGCAACCCTAGGTTAAACCCACAAGTGTTTTGTTTTTTTTTACGACTACTATTCCTTTATAGTGGCTTTTGTCATTTACAAATGCACCAATGTAGAAATTGGATGAAAGGTTTAGCACTGGAAAACACTTTTTGATAGATAAGTAGTGAATTTTATATACAATTATTCAGATCAGACCAAAATAAGGGACTAATTAGGAGGAAAGAGGGACAGAAGGACTTTGTTCCGAATGAGGGACAGTCCCTCGAAATCAGGGACAGTTGAGACCTATGCTTTATCCAAAAAAAAAAAAGGTTTTGCCTATAGTTCTACTTTAAGTTACTTGAGGGGTAGGGTCCGACCTGAATGTACAATATGGACAAAAATGTGTCGTTTTGGTGCTATATTTATATCAATAATACATATATTTGTATTGCTGACTATTTCCACCAAAAAAGAAAAGGGGAACACCAATATTTTTGAGTTGCCCCAAAACACAAGTTCAAAGGAATTTTTCTGACTGTTCTGGGGACAACAAAGAAGAGCGTTTCCCTGACTTTGGAAGACTTCCTGTTGTATCTCTGGAAAGTGAAGGAAAATTTCACTAATTAAACGCAGCATAAAGTAAACAGGCAAAAAGTTTCTTTCCAATATTTTTTTGAAGTTTTTCAAAAAGAAAGACATGAAAGTACATAACAGTACAATGATTTTCTTTGGTCCATCTCAGCATACAATACTGGTTACAAAAGAGGGTACTTTGTATGTCAGTAGCATATAACCTATGTAACCTTTAATGTGGTCAGATAGCCGAGCTGAAAGAGTCCTAAATAGGGTATGAATCACTTAGACATATTCTCCAAAGAAATGAAATAACTCTGAGGAAAATTCAAACAAGGACAAGACCATATCCATGTACAGGTATGTATTAACAGGTAATTAACAACAACCTATTGGACGCAGTGGACTTCTTCAAACCCTTCACCAATTTATCTGGTAAAGAAGTTGCACCACACCAAGTACAAGACATGCACCCGCTGTGTGTGGTACAAAAAGATCCCTCCGTCCAGATCAGGAGGATCTTGCAAGGTATTTTATAAATGGATCCTATGTTTTCTCGAGATAGACCAGCTTATCCCAGAGAATAACAATCATTTGTTCATTGATCATGATCCATGTCAATTTGGCATTTAACCACTTGACCTCCAGAAGACTTACCCCCTTCGTGACAAGGTCATTTTTTGCGAAAGGGCACTGCGTTACTTTACCTGACAATTGTGCGGTCATGTGACGCTGTAACCAAATAAAATGAATGCCTTTTTTTTCACACAAATAAAGCTTTCTTTTGGTGGTATTTGATCACCTGTGCGGTTTTTATTGTTTGCGCTATAAACAAAAAAAGACTGAGCCCCCATTCACACTAGGGCGACTCACGAGGCGACTTGTGTCGCCCCAGGTCGCCCCAGGTCGCTTGACATGACCAAACCAATGTAAATGAATCAGTGCCGTCTTAATTGCCGCTATTAAGGTCGCTCCGACTTCAGAAAAGGGTCCTGTACTACTTTCAGGCGACCAGTGATCCGACCTGTCCCATATACTTCAATGGGAGTCGCCTCCTTATCTTAATTGAAGCGACCTGTAATCCGACTTGTCATCCGACTTTGCTAAAAAATGGCAGTGAACAAGAAAAGAGCATAATTTTCTTGCAGGCATTAGCGGTCATTTTTTTAGGCAGGCATGTAATTTTTTGGATTTCGTTTCTGGGGGGTCTAAAAAGTGTCCCTGTCAAGTTTCAGCTCTGTAGCATGTCCAGAACCCCTAAAAAAAAAACATTTTTCTTTTAATTTTTTGTAGTGTCTTTACCAGCTGTCTTTTATACTTGCAGGCATTCATCAGCGGTCATTTTTTTAGGCAGGCATGTCATTTTTTGGATTTCGTTTCTGGGGGGTCTAAAAAGTGTCCCTGTCAAGTTTCAGCTCTGTAGCATGTCCAGAACCCCTAAAAAACAGCATTTTTACTATATTTTCAGGAATACGGCTTCTCTGCGGCTGGCTTTTTTTCTTGCAGGCATTTAGCGGGCATTTTTTTAGGCAGGCATGTAATTTTTTGGATTTCGTTTCTGGGGGGTCTAAAAAGTGTCCCTGTCAAGTTTCAGCTCTGTAGCATGTCCAGAACCCCTAAAAAAAAACATTTTTCTTTTAATTTTTTGTAGTGTCTTTACCAGTTGTCTTTTATACTTGCAGGCATTCATCAGCGGTCATTTTTTTAGGCAGGCATGTCATTTTTTGGATTTCGTTTCTGGGGGGTCTACAAAGTGTCCCTGTCAAGTTTCAGCTCTGTAGCATGTCCAGAACCCCTAAAAAAAATCATTTTTCTTTTAATTTTTTGTAGTGTCTTACCAGCTGTCTTTTTTTCTTGCAGGCATTTAGCGGGCATTTTTTTAGGCAGGCATGTCATTTTTTTATTTAGTGTCTGGGGGGTCTAAAAAGTGTACCTGTCAATTTTCAGCTCTGTAGCATGTCCAGAACCCCTAAAAAAAAATCATTTTTCTTTTAATTTTTTGTAGTGTCTTACCAGCTGTCTTTTTTTCTTGCAGGCATTTAGCGGGCATTTTTTTAGGCAGGCATGTCATTTTTTTTATTTAGTGTCTGGGGGGTCTAAAAAGTGTACCTGTCAATTTTCAGCTCTGTAGCATGTCCAGAACCCCTAAAAAACAGCATTTTTACTATATTTTCAGGAATACGGCTTCTCTGCGGCTGGCTTTTTTTCTTGCAGACATTTAGCGGGCATTTTTTTAGGCAGGCATGTCATTTTCTGGATTTAGTGTCTGGGGGGTCAAAAAAGTGTCCCTGTCAAGTTTCAGCTATGTAGCATGTCCAGAACCCCTAAAAAAAAATCATTTTTCTTATAATTTTTTGTAGTGTCTTACCAGCTGTCTTTTTTTCTTGCAGGCATTTAGCGGGCATTTTTTTAGGCAGGCATGTCATTTTTTTTATTTAGTGTCTGGGGGGTCTAAAAAGTGTACCTGTCAATTTTCAGCTCTGTAGCATGTCCAGAACCCCTAAAAAACAGCATTTTTACTATATTTTCAGGAATACGGCTTCTCTGCGGCTGGCTTTTTTTCTTGCAGACATTTTACGGGCATTTTTTGGGTGTCTTTGGAGGCATGTGCTTCTTAAAAATTATAGGAAAAAAGCTCTTTTTTTTTTTTTACGTTTCTGGACAGACAAACAAAGCTATGTGAGACACACAACACTGCACACATGGGAAAAAGGAAATATGTAAAAAAAAAAACACAGGAAAAGGAAATTAGGTCACAAGACATCAGATTGTGATTGGCCAAATAAAAAGTTGCCTCGCGATTAGGTCGCGTCAAAGTCGCGCTAAGTCGCGCCAAAGTCGCGTCAAAGTCGCGCCAAAGTCGCGTCAAAATCGCGTCAAAGTCGCGCTGGAAGCGACGCTACTTTAGTGGTAGCGGCAGTGTGAACCAGCACTGACAATTTTGAAAAAAAACAAACAAACAATATTTTTTACTTTCTGCTATAAAACATTATTATATAAATACATTTAAAAAATATAATTTATTTCATATATTTAGGCCAATATAAATTCTGCTACATATTCTTGGTAAAAAAAAAATCCCAATAAGTGTATGTTGATTGGTTTTCACAAAAGTACTAGCGCCTACAAACAAAGGGGATATTTTTTTTTTTTTTTTTTTTTTTTTTTACTAGAATGGCAGCGATCAGTGACTTATAGAGGGACTGCGATATCACGGCGGACATTCAGACTCTAGCTGACATTTTTTACACTTTTTGGGGACCAGTGACACAAATTCAATGATCAGTGCTAAAAAAAATGCACTGTCACCTTACTAATGACACTAGCAGGGACATCAGGGGCGATCAAAGGGTTAACTGTGTGCCTAGCCTGTGTTTTTCTACAGTGTGGGAGGTGCTTTTACTAGGGGAAGGCATAGATCTATGTTGCTGCTTTGCAGAAACACAGGATCCATGCCTTCCCTCCTGACAGAATGGCGATTTGACTTGTTTACATACAGTGGGGAAAATAAATATTTGATTAGATTTTGTAAGTTTGCCCACTTACAAAGAAATGAAGGGTCTATCATTTTTATAATAGGTGTATTTTAAATGATAGAGACAGAATATCAACCGGAAATCCAGAAAAAACACATGATACAAATGTTATAAAGTGAGCTGCAGTTCGGTAAGTAAAAATAAGTATTTGATCCTCTACCAATCAACAATAATTCTGCCTCCCACAGACCGGCTACAGTATATGCTCATGTGGTACACAGATTAGTCCTGTCAATTTAAGAAGGTGCTCCTAACGACAATTTGTTATGTGTATAAAAGACACTTTTCCACAGAATTTCTTTCTTCCATTCAAACCTCACCATCATGGGTAAGACCAAAGAGCTGTCAAAAGGCATCGGGAACAAGATTGTAGACCTGCACAAGGCTAGAATGGGCTACAAGACCATCAACAAGAAGCTTGGTGAGAGGGAGACAACTGTTTGAGCGAATATTCACAAAGAAATACAAAATAACCATCAATCCTCCTCGATCTGGAGCTCCATGCAAGATTTTGCCTCATGGGGAAAGGATAATCATGAGAAAAGTGAGGAATCAGCCAATAACTACACAGGAGGAGCGTGTAAATGACCTCAAGGCAGTTGGGACCACAGTCATCAAACAAACCATTGGTAACACAATACACTGCCATTGATTTAAATCCTGCAGCTCCCGCAAGGTCCCCCTCTGCAAGAAGACACATGTACAGGGCTGTTTAAAGTTTGCCAATAAACATCTAACATCAGAGAAGGATTGAGAAAGTGTTGTGGTCTGATGAGACCAAAATGTGGTGTTTGGAGGAAGAAAAATGCTGACTATGACCCTAAGAACACCATCCCTACAGTCAAGCATGGAGGTGGAAACATTATGCTTTGGGGCTGTTTCTCTGCTAAAGGCACAGGCCGACTTTGCCACATTTAAGGGCCAATGGACTGGGGGCCATGTATAGTAAAATCTTGGATGAGAACCTTCTTCCCTCAGCCAGAACACTGAAGATGGGCCCTGGATGGGTCTTCCAGTATTACAATGACCCAAAACATACTGCCAAGGTAACAAAGGAGTGGCTCAAGAAAAAGCACATTAAGGTCATGGAGTGGCCTATCCAGTCTCCAGACATTAATCCTATACAACAAGGGTTTCTCCACCAAGTACCAAGTCATGATTTGCTTGGGGATCAAATACTTATTTTACTCACTGAACTGCGACTCAATTTATAACATTTGTATCATATGTTTTTTCTGGATTTTCGGTTGATATTCTGTCTCTATCATTTAAAATACAACTATGATAAAAATTATAGACCCTTCATTTCTTTGTAAATGAGCAAACTTACAAAATCTGCAAGGGATCAAATAATTATTTTCCCCACTGTAAGCAGACCACCGTTCTGCCTCTCTGCTGGTGGATCGGAGGGTGCTGGTGCACATCAAGCCCACATTTCCCGCATAGGCGCCCCCCTACCTGGAAGAGTCGAATCATGTATATATACGTGATCCGGTGCAGAGGTGCAGTAAAACTGCTACAGAGCGGGCCTTTAACCACTTAAGCCCCGGAAGATTTTACCCCCATTCCGACCAGGGGGTATTTTGTGATTCGGCACTGCGTGACTTTAACGGACAATTGCGCGGTCGTGCGACGCTGTACCTAAACAAATTTGGCGTCCTTTTTTTCCCACAAACAGAGCTTTCTTTTGGTGTTATTTGATCACCTGTGCGATTTTTTGATCACGCGCTATAACCAAAAAAAGAGCGTCAATTTTGCAAAAATAGCAATATTTTTCACATTTTTTTATATGAAATTCCCCCCCAAAAAAATGTAAAAATCAAAATTTTTTAACATTTTCGGCCAATTTGTTTTATGCTACCTATGTTTGGTAAAAAAAATTGCAAAAAGCGTATTTTGATTGGTTTGCGCAAAAGTTATCGCGTTTACTAACAAAGGGAAAGATTTTTGTCATTTTTGTTGTTTTTTTTTTAACGTGTAATGGCGGCGATCTGCGATTTTTTTGCGGTACTGCGACATTGGGGCGGACAGATCGGACCCTTGACTGACATTTTTGACACTTTTGGGGTTACCAGTGACATTTCTACAGTAATCAGTGCTATACATATGCACTGTTACTGTAAAAATACACTGGTAGTGAAGGGGTTAACTTTATTTGGGAGGGAGGGGCTATGTGTGTCCCTAGGGGCGTGCTTTCTACTGTGATTGGCTGTGGCTTCAGCTGTAAGGACACTGATCAACGGATCTACATAGTAGATCCGTGTGATCAGTGTCTTTACACCGAGGAGAATGACAGGTGGCTTGTTTACACAAGCTGCCTGCCTTTCTCCCTCTCCCCCGCCGATCGCCGAGTGACCTGCGGACATCGGGTCCGCTGGTCACACGCGCGGAGGGGTCCGTGACCACGCGGGAGCGCGCCTCCGGGGGCGCGCGCTCGCTCCCTAGACCCTCACAACTGGTTAAGTAGTTAAAAGGTCAAAGGGAATCGGGGGGGTACTACCAGGATCGTGCAATAGAAATCCTAGCTAAATATAAATACAATCATGCGCCTCACGTGTCCCAGTATGCCCGCACAGGCAAGAATTTCAAAACAAAAAATAAATCGTTTTGAATTCACAAACTCTTAAACCATTTCTGGGCTTAGGGTTAGTTCACCCTATAAAAACACACTCCAAATCTGTTCTGAATACGTTTCTGCATGCACGTTTTTAACGGTTTTTAATGCATTTTGATACGTTTCCGAATGCATTCCAGGTGCTTTTTTTCTTCTTTTTTTCCTGTTTTTTTCTCACTGTACTGGGGTCCAATGTGTTTTCTTTAAGCACGTTCCAGTGCATTCCAGTGCGTTTAAATGCGTTCAGTACAGTCCAGTGCAAAAATGCAACACGTTCTACTTTTTTTTTCTGAAACTGGACCACACTGTCAACAATGCCATTAAAAACCGTATCACCTACTTTCTATTTGTTTTTTATGCAGAAAAAGAAAGCACTGGACTGCATGTGGTGTGAACTGGCCCTTGTACTTTATTATAGAAACTTTTGTACGCTAGTGGAATTCAGAAACTTTTGCCCAGAGACCATGAGTTCCGGTTCCGTCTTTTTTGTTTACCTGGCCGCTATTGGCCAGGAAAGCAGCCGATTAGACCAATCTATGTCTGATCGGCTACATAGGAGGCTAGAGGAAAGATTTAAGGTCTAATACAGTGGTTCTTAACCTTGTTGGAGGTACTGAACCCCACCAGTTTCATATGCGCATTCACCGAACTCTTCTTAATTGGAAAAATAAAATATGATGTTTTCAAATTCAAAACATAGGTATATATTATTTTAGGTATATATTTATACATTGGTGCACAAAATGAACAAAACCATTAAGAACAAAGAACAAAACCATTAAAACATGATTTTCACACAAAAACAAAAACATAATAATGAATATTTACTGCAAATTAGTGTGACTTCTGCTGTTGTCTTTCAGAGACCAGTTCAGAAATGCACGGCTTTATCTTGGCAAGTGCCACTCTCATGTCATTATCATGTCTCATGTCACCTCACCCTGGCCTGCTGTAAGGGGGATCTATATGGGGGATGTGACCTCACCTCACCCTGGCCTGCTGTAAGGGGGGATCTATATGGGGGACCTGGTCCCCCATATAGATCCTCCCTTACAGCAGGCCAGGGTGAGGTGAGGTCCCGTCCCCCATATAGATCTCCCCCTTACAGCAGGACAGGGTGAGGTGAGGTCTGGACCCTGGCCTGCTGTAGGGGGGATCTATATGGGGGACCCCAGAGTGACCTAACCTCACCCTGGCCTGCTGTAAGGGGGGGATCTATATGGGGGAACCCAGAGTGACCTAACCTCACCCTGGCCTGCTGTAAGGGGGGATCTATATGGGGGACCCCAGAGTGACCTAACCTCACCCTGGCCTGCTGTAGGGGGGGGGGCTCTATATGGCGGACCTTACCTCACCCTGGACTACTGTAAGGGGGGATCTATATGGGGGATCATGTCCCCCATATAGATCCCCCCTTACAGCAGGCCAGGGTCAGGTGAGGTCCTGTCCCCCATTTAGATCTCCCCCCTTACAGCAGACCAGGTTCCCCATAAAATAGATCCCCTTTATATAGTCTTCTCAGTGTTCTCACACCGTCAGTCAGACAGTCGATCACTAGACTAGTACAGCCAGTACTACTCCAGTCCTACCCTTTTTTAACCTGTGTCCCGACTCCCGATCACAGGCTAGCTTTTCCTCCTGCAGGCTGCAGCACCACTGGCCTCTCACCTGCCGGCTTCTTCTGCTGCTGCGGCTGCCTGGCGGTTCTCTCCCGCTCTGCGCTGGGCGCCCGCTGCACAGGTTAGTCCCTCCCCCAGACAGTCCCTCTCCCCCCCCCCCCACTCCACAGTAGGCGACGCCGGCACCGGCTGGATCGGATTCGGCCGGGAGCCGAGCTGCACAGCCAGCAGTGAGAGTGAGCCAGGGTGGAAGGACATGCCCAAAACTGGAGAAATAGTCCCTGACATCGAAGTGGTATTAGCGGAGGGTGTGCCGAACCCTCGAGACTGACCCACCGAACCCCTGGGGTTCGATCGAACCCAGGTTAAGAACCACTAGTCTAATAGATCTCTATAAAGAGGACCTGTCACGGCCCATGCTGTCACAAGGTATGTTGCTCATCCCTTGTGATAGCAATAAAATAATGCAAAAAAAACCAGTGTATAAAAAAATGTATAAAATAAATAATAATTAAAAAAAAAAGCGCCCCCATCCCACTATGCTTACGCACAATTACTAATTCATACGTTACTTCCGCAAATGTAAATGGTGATCGTACCACACATGTAAGGTATTGTCACAAACGTCAGAGCAAGAGCAACAATTCTAGCACCAGACCTCCTGTGTATCTCTAAACTGGTAACCTGTAAAAGTTTTTAAAACATTGCCTATGGAGGATTTTAAGAACAGTAGTTTGCTGCCATTCAACGGGCGTGCGCAATTTTAAAGCATGACATGTTAGGTATCTGTTTATTCAGCATTACATTATTCAAAAATAATTGAGTAAATATATATTTTTAAAATTCATTAAAGTATATTTTTTCCCAAAAAAAATGCGTTTGAAAAACCACTGAACAAATACCGCGTGACATAAAAAAAATGCATTACCCACTATTGTATCCTATAGGGCCTCTGCTAAAAAAATATATATATAGTGCATCCGGAAAGTATTCACAGTGCTTCACTTTTTCTACATTTTGTTATGTTACAGCTTTATTCCAAAATTGATTAAATTCATTATTTTCCTCAAAATTCTTCAAACAATACCCCATAATTACAATGTGAAAGAAGTTTGTTTAAAATCTGTGCAAATTTATCGAAAATATAAAATGAAAAAAATCACATGTGCATAAGTATTCACAGCCTTTGCTCAATACTTTGTTAAAGCACCTTTGGCACCAATTACAGCCTCAAGCCTTTTTGAGGATGATGCTACAAGCTTGGCACACCTATTTGTGGACAGTTTCTCCTATTCTTCTTTGCAGGACCTCTCAAGCTCCATCAGGTTGGATCGGGAGTGTTGGTGCACAGCCATTTTCAGATCTCTCCAGAGATGTTCAATCCAGTTCAAGTCCGGGCTCTGGCTGGGCCACTCAAGGACGATCAGAGAGTTGTCCCATAGCCACTCCTTTATTATCTTTGCTGTGTGCTTAGGGTCATTGTCCTGTTGGAAAATTAACCTTCTCCACAGTCTGAGGTTCAGAGCGTTCTGTAGCAGGTTTTCATCAAGGATGTCTCTGTACATTGCTGCATTAATCTTTCCCTCGATCCTGACTAGTCTCCCAGTTCCTGCTGCTGAAAAACATCCCCACAGCACGAGGATGCCACCACCATGCTTCACTGTAGTGATGGTATTGACCAGGTGATGAGCGGTGCCTGGTTTCCTCCAGACATGATGCTTTCCATTCAGGCCAAGTAGTTCAAACTTTGTTTCATCAGACCAGAGAATTTTGTTTCTCATGGTCTTTGAGTCCTTCAGATGCCTTCTGGAAAACTCGAGTTGGGCTGTCATGCGCATGTTACTGAAGAGTGACTTCCGTCTGGCCACTGTACCATAAAGGCCTGATTGGTGGAGTGCTGCAGAGATGGTTGTTCTTCTGGAAGTTTCTCCTCTCTGCACAGAGAAATGCTAGCGCTCCGTCAGAGTGACTATCGGGTTCTTGGTCACCTCATTGACTAAGGCCCTTCTCCCCGATCGCTCAGTTTGGCCAGGTGGCCCGCTCTAGGAAGAGTCCTGGTGGTTCCAAACTTTTTTCCATTTACGAATGATGGAGGCCACTATGCTCATTGGGTCATTCAATTCTGAAAAAAAATGTATGTACCCTTCCCCAGATCTGTGCCTCGATACAATCCTGTCTCAGAGGGCGGGCTACAGACAATTCCTTGGACTTCATGGCTTGGTTTGTGCTCTGATATGCACTGTTAACTGTGAGACCTTATGTATAGACAGGTGTGTTACTTTCCAAATCATGTCCATTCAACTGAATTTACCACAGGTGGACTCCAATCAAGTTATAGAAACATCTCAAGGATGATCAGGGGAAACAGGATGCACCTGAGCTCAATTTTGAGTCTCATGGCAAAGTCTGTAAATACTTATGTTCATGTGATTTTTTCGTTTTTTTTTTTAATAAATTTACAAAGATTTCAAACAAAATTCTTTCAGGTTGTCATTATGGCAGTGGCGGGCCGGTGCGTGGGGGGCACAGGGGCGCCGCCCCCCCTATCAATGCGTCCGGCCCCCTAAACTACATGCAGGGTGACGGACGCATGGAGTTCAATGGGGCTTTTTTTTTTTTTTTTACATCACCTGATTAGAGTCAGAGGCTCTAATAGGCTTCAACAAAGGGTGGACCTGGGGCGCAGAGCACTGCGCCCTGAGCCCACCCATTGTGTGACACTAGCGAATGAAGATTGGCCGAAAGGCAAACCCATGCCATTGACGGAGGAGGAGGTGGGAGGACTGAGGACTCGAGGAGACGCGGGGACTGGAGAGAAGCAGGTAAGTGCACTGGTCTCGGGGGGGGGAGGGGGGGTCTTGGCACACTGTTCACTCTGCATTCAAAGAGGGCACATTGATCTCTGCATTGAAGGGGGTACGCTGGTCTCTGCATTGAAGGGGGCACCCTGGTCTCTGCATTGAAGGGAGCACGATGATCTCTGCATTGAAAGGGGGCACGCTGGTCACTGCATTGAAAGGGGGCACGCTGGTCTCTGCATTGAAGGGGGCACGCTGGTCACTGTGCATTGAAAGGGGGCACGCTGGTCACTGTGCATTGAAAGGGGGCACGCTGGTCACTGTGCATTGAAAGGGGGCACGCTGGTCATTCTGCATTGAAAGGGGGGCACGCTGATCACTGTGCATTGAAAGGGGGCACACTGGTCTCTCTGCATTGAGAGGGGGCATGCTGTGGTCTCTCTGCATTGAAACGGGGCACGCTAAGGTCTCTCTGCATTGAAGGGGGCACACTATACCTTGATTACTGAAGGCCCCTTTCACGCTTTTGTGACCTCAAAGTCACGCAATTTTTTACAGCGTTTTTTGCCACAAACCAATGCCTATTACATTTTTCTGTTTGCGCCCCCCCTCAAAAATTTTGAGCAG
>NC_138769.1:410912400-410954282 GCF_965119305.1 Pelophylax lessonae
AAATCTCGCGCATGCCCAGTACTATGCGATCGGCGTAGTAAGGGTTTCCATAGGGATGGCTGGGCTCTGCCTATCATCGCGTCATTTCCTGTTTGCAAATAACGCGATGAGAGGAGCGGCCGGCCACCTGCTTACGTCACTGCCCATTGCCTCCTGGTAGTGATGAGTAAGCACGCATTGCAGAACAGGAAGTGATTGCACGGGCCGCGGCCACAGAGGGAGGAATGTTGAAGGAAAGGTGAGTATATTTTCTTCTGAAACAAGGTAAGTAAAAAAAAAAAAAAAAAATTCAGGAATATCCAATTCTTTTTCAGGTGACAATAAGGAAGCGGATGGCATAAAATCTAATGTAATGATTTTGCGGCTGGAACTCCGCTTTAAGTTTGACCTCATATTGTATGGTTTTAGTAAATCTATAGAAAATTTGTACAATGTATGGCCAGCCTAAATTGTGACAGCGGGTGCAGGGTGAAGTTCCCCTGCCCACTGTCACAGCAGGGGATCAGGAGGAGAGGTGCAGGCAGGTGCTTTTTTGGTAATGTATAACCGGTTTCCAAAGGTGAACCTATCCTTTAAGGTATTTTTCTGTGTGCACTTGTAAAGCAGAACTTACTGTAAATGAAGTGTTATTACAACTTCTCAAATGTTTTCCACCCTGGAGACAAACTGCATATAGCACACAGTCAGATCTGACTTGGAAGTTGTTAAGCAGCAAGGTTAGACAGTACCCCCCCCCCCCCCCCCCCCCACCAATCGGTGTCTGACAGGAGATGGATTCGTGATTGAAAGCTTTGGCAATCGTTCACTTGTATGAATTAACAATCGGCACCAGATGACATTGCCGATTGCTTATTCATAAAAGATCACTTAAAGCAGAGTTTCGGCCACAGAATCTTTTTTTTTTTTTTTTTTTAATGTCCCCCAAACAGTGACCCTCCAACCTCTATATATCCGCTAATCCTGTTTTATACATTGGAATAATAGTTTTGCAAGTATAAAATCTTACTTTATAAAATTTCTGCTGAGCGCCCCCATCTTTGTGCTGGTTCACCGAGTCAGCTGTGGGTGAAATGTCTGCCCTGCTTCCTGATTGTAGTGGGTGGAGGCCGGTGAATCCAGCATGATATCTCGTGCATGAGCAGTACTATGCGATCGGCATAGTATTTGTTTCCATAGGGACGGCAGCGTGGAGGAAGTTGCCGCCCCTATAAAGCCTATTTAATAGTAGACCTAAATATGGCACCGTCCGCACTGTGCTCCGCCTAACATTGCGTCATTTCCTGTTTGGAAATAACGCGATTAGAGGAGCGGCAGGCCGCCTACGACACTGCCAATTGCATCCTGGGAGTGACGGGAAGAGCTCCCAGGACGCATTGCGGGACAGGAAGTGGCGCGAGCCACGCGGCCGAGGAAGTGGATGTCAAGGTGAGTATATTATCCTCTGTAAAAAGGTAAGTAAAAAAAAAAAAAAAACGCCGGGAATATCCAATTCTTGCTCATGGAAGGATAAGGAAGTGGATGCCATGAAATGTAAAGGCATGATTTTCTGCCCGGAACTCCACTTTAACATTGTCGCTCTGTGTAATCCATTGGCTGGGTATTTTGTGTTAAAGCAGCTACTAATAGGCACACAGCTGACTGTGCTCTCACTCTTCTGAATGAATAAGGGCTTCTTGTTCTTTCATTATACTAAAAGATCAGAAAGAGCTGTGGCTCTGTGTAATGTATCTGCAGCTGCTTTTACACACATAGGGCATTGGTAGATACATTGCACAGAGCTGCAGCTCTGATGTTTTACTATTATGAATGAATGAGTGCTGATCGTTTGTTCATAGGAGTGACAGAACACTCTGCTTAGAAAGTAGGTGGGGCTCTGTGCTGGCTATATTGACTGTTAGACGAAAAAAATTGAATGGGCATGGCGATCATTGGCTAGCTTGATTACTGCTGATTCAGAAGTCTGTAGATTGTCATTTAGCAGCTGGACACACCTAGGCTGTCAATTTTTCTAGATTGACAGCACTGCCTCTGATGCTCAAACCCTCACCCTTGAAAACCTGTATCCACCATAGTATGACCTTAATATTCTGGATTGTACCCAGGCTAGGGGCCCAAAAATGCATTAAAACAGCAGTTGGGCTTTTGTAGGTCAAATGTGTAATGTACATACGTATTTATTTGAGCAAATCTAAAAGCAAAAATCTTCCAGGTATATTACAAGCTACTTTAATGAATGTACTCCTTCCCTCTCGCTTAAGTTGGACAAAAAGACTCCTTTCTGGTTTTCCCGTATATCTGGTGGTTGCATCTTAGACTGCATTTGGTTGATTTGTCGCCTAAAAGATTGCTATTCTAACATTATAATATTTTATAAGAATCTGAATGCCCATTTTCAAAATAATTACAGAACTTGCACAGGGGACCTCTTTAGATTTATGAAAAACTTTTATTTTTTTTATCGTTTTGGATAGAGTAAGGGAGGGTAATAACCACTGTAAGGTTTATTTTTGCCGTCTTTGTCCCATTGCGGATGTTTTCCTTCACTTCCTGTCCTATAGCAAAACATAGGAAGTGAGCAGAAATTCTTGCAAATAAAGTGAATTTCTTGGGGACCCCCAGGTCACCAGAAAGGAATTTCCGTTCTAATACTTTACAGGAGACGACCCAAAATTGGAATTTTCTTTTACTTTCAATGATAATAGTATCCAGGACAAATAGAGGGTGAATCTCCTTAACAGAGGATCAGACAGCAATAAAAGCCTGACAGGTGTTCTAAACCCTTTCCACTCTATCCAAAACTAAAAAAGTTTAGTTTAGTTATATTTAAAAATAATTTTTCAAATGAGGCTTTCTGCACAGATTTTGGTTATTTTCAGCATTCACTTGGTGAACAGTGTATTTTCAATTTTTCTTCCCTTATGACCTCCTTAACATGAAATGATTTACCTAGTCAATGATGCAAGTAATGGAAAATGTAAAAAGCCATGCTTTATTAACACCGCTGCAATTTTCATGTTACCCGGAACAGCTGGTTATGAGTGCTATTCATCTCACCACGAGTAGGAGCATTGATCATGTGGAATTACTGTGGTCTTACCGGACATGCAATGGGGGGGATCGTCTTATCCTGAAACACTAGTAGTGCAGATTTGTTGTTAATTTAAGGGAGAAACTACAGTTTCCGATAAACTTGTTTGAAGAGTGATCTATAGTTTTTGGCAGTTGAGCAGCACATATGCAGTATCTAGGAGTATGGAAGCTATGGCGGCACTTTAGAGAGTGCAAAATGGCTCCAGCCATATATATACGTTGAAAGGATATGGCCCCTTTCACACACGGACCATTTATTTCATCTGTTCAGTCACATTTTTCAAAGCAAAAACAAATGATGTTTACATCAGTTATTCATCGGCTGCTCATCAGTTTTTTTTTTTTTTTTTCATCCACTACCAATGCAAAAACTGACCATTTGTCAGTTTACATCCGTTTTACATTCTTTCCAGTTTAACAAGGCCTTTGAACGATTTAAAAAAGAAAAAAAAAACTGATAATGGATGATCATACTTTTACATCTGTTTTTCCATAGAGATGAGTTGGTCTGTTTTTCATCCATCAACGGATGGATGAAAAACAAACGGTCCATTATGTGTAAAGGGGCCTAAGGTGAAAGAGAAAAGAAGAATTTAAGTAACCACTTAGGCATAGTCCTTGTTAACTGCTTTGAGATCCTCTTCAACTTCTGGAGGATGTGGTGCAAGAAGCTAGTTGCTTAGACAGGTTGAAGATAAACACTTTAGGGATAGGGGCACTCTTAATTAAAACATCAAAGAAAAAAAAAATTGTTATACTTACCTGCTCTGTGTAATGGTATTGCATAGGGTGGACCCGAACCTCCTCTTCTGGTGTCCCCGGCTGGCGCTCTTGGCGCCTCCTCTTCCAGTGTGCCACCATAGGAAGCCACTTCCCATGATTGCACAACTGTGGGCTTTATCGTGAGCTGCACTGCCTGCATCTATAGACAGACAAGGAGGCCCGGCCCGTCCCCCGCTTCCTCATCAAAGGATTTGACTGACAACAGCGAGGGCCAGCAAAGCCTATGAAAGCGGGGAGAAGAGGAGAGAGCTGCTAAAGACAGGCACGATGCTGGATCGGAATTTGGGTAAGTACAGTCAGTATAAGGGAGACGAGGGGTGGATAAAACATACTGAAACATTTTTTTACCTTAAAGTAGGGAACGCATTATGGTGAAAAATGTTTAGGCTTTACAGCCACTTTAATTTGATAATGGAATATCTATACCCAAATACAACAATTTTATATTTTGCAGTTTACCAGTCCTATGTGGTGACTGTAATCATTTTCAGGGTTCAGAACATCTTCAGTAAGTGCAGAAAATAGCCATTGATCCTGACGCTGAGCTGTGTATGAAACTTCAAGTTTGTGTATAAGGTAGAAGATATGGCAACCTTTTTGGTTTAAAGTAAAACTATAGCTAGGCTTTGGGCATTGTAATATTTACATATTCTTAAAGCGGAACTACACTGATCTGAGCACCGCTAATGGAAAACACGATTTAATAGTTTTTTTATACTCAAAGCCATCCCCCTATCCGTTCATTTCTCCATTCTTGCTTTGCAGATTAAAAACAGTCTAGAATTTCTGGCCATGGGCTATTGATTCATGTAGCATTAACTTTCTGGAAGCAATCTACCCGTACCTTAGGCATGCCAATGTGGTAGCTTCTTTAGTTTTCTTATTTTTTTTTTTTTCCTCGTGATCCAGCCAGTAACATACCTCCTGGGGAAGGAGCACAGTGGGAACATTTGGACTGCATCGTTGTCCGTTTAGGGGGCAGGCAGGGTTAAATGTTCTAGAAGATTAAGATACACAAATTTAAGCCAAACTCCAGCTCATACTGTATAAGCGGGGTTACAGCAAACTTGTTTTTTTACCTTTTGCGATTAAAATTTTACATAAATGTTGATTATAATTACGTAATATTTATGTAAGCACCCCTAGTAAAGGTAAATGGTTACTGATATATCCCCCCCCCAAAAAAAAAATAAATTCCCTCCTTTTCCATTCTAACCTTATTCTCTATCCTACTCTTTCTCTCTTGTACATCATAGTTCCCAACCTTGATCTATCACCAATATTAGTCTCCTACACCCAGCATTTTCACATAGTCCTGTTTTTTTTTTTTTAAACTCCAGCCAGTCTTTCCATATATCTAGATATTCGCGCGGGAGTCCACCACTGTATACATAGTTTCCTCCATGGACCTTACCCAATCCACCCTTACTACCCAGTCCCTCATATCTGGGGCTTCTAGCGAACGCCAAAATACCGGTATCAAACTTTTAGCAGCGGTCAAGAAGTAAGGCACAAGCGTATTCTTATAAACCTATAGTTCATATTCCTATCGCACACCTTCCTGGTTTGTAGGCTCGTGTATGTTGGGTGCTGAAGCGATCACCAGTTGGCAACTGGATTAGTTACAAGTAAATACATATTCGCCAGCACACCAAGGCTCTTGCAAAAGCAGTCCAAAACTTTATTGAAGTTACGAACACATCAAAAAATAGTGCTAACGTTTCGGAGCCGCACAGGACCCCTTCGTCAGGCATGTGATACAGTGCAGGTTGTGAGCAGGGAATATATAGAGACATACCACCAATAGAGACAGTGCATAAAGATGACAGCACTATTTTTTGATGTGATCGTAACTTCAATAAAGTTTTCGACTGCTTTTGCAAGAGCCTTGGTGTGCTGGCGAATATGTATTTACTTATTCTTATAAACCGGCGCCTTTTTCTCTGTATTGTTAGAGGCAACTCCAAGATTCAGCTTGGATACTATCTCCTGTAATCTAGCACATAGATCTAATAATCCCTTCCCCAAAAACTTGTATCTTTGGACACTCCCACCATAGATGTGCAAAGGTCCTGGGAACCCCACTTCCCCTTCAACAAGTTGGGGATATCTCTGCACCGAACCTCCTGAGCCCTCTGCGGGATGAGATACCATCTGGCAAGAAGTTTGTAACACATCTTTGTTGTCCTAAATCAACTGAGTAACAAGCGACTCGCAAAACTTTCTTTCTTCTTCATCCCTAAGGGGTCCTAATTCCTGTTCCCATTTCCCTAGGCAAGGTGAGTATGAAAGGTCTGTTTTCCCAAGTAAAATCTTATATATTTTTGATATGCTATGTTTAATACATGCAGGGGAACCAAACATCCTCTCCATTGGTTTAATGTTATCCTCTCCCTGCAGAGGCTGTGGGAGAGAGTGCACAAAGTGTTGCAACTGTGTATATCTCCATTTATCAAGTGGCATGTTCCCCCAAACTCAAGGAAAGTGCACAATCTATTTCTTACCATTACGTCTTTTAACTGAATCTCCAAATTTTTTTTGCCTATCTAACAAAATATAAACCTCTTTCCCTGGTTTAAAATAATGTGTCTATTAAAGAAATCAAAGGTGCATCCTATTCCCAGTGAAGAAATCTACATAAACTATCCTATCTCTGATTTAGCCATATTGACTTTAAAATTTGATAGCTTCCCATATCTCCAAAATTCCTCCAGTACTATCGGGAGTGTTAACCTCGGGTTAGAGATGAAAAATAATACATCGTCCGCATATGCAGCTACCTTGTACTCCTTACTCCCCGCTTTTACCCCTCTAATGTCTGGGTTTTTACGAGTTGCTGTCAGATGGAATTCTAGAGCTAGAACAAACCACATTGGGGAGAGGGAACACCCTCGTCTAGTCCCGTTTTATAGTTCGAGGGGGAAAACAGACCGCCATTCACTCTTATTCTTGCCATTAGATGGAAATAAAAGGCAGAAATCCACAGCATTCTTTTCTCCAATACCTAAGAATCTCAGGGTTTTTACCATGAAACCCCATTCAACCCTATCAAAGGCCTTTTCGGCATCTATAGACAATATTACAGAAGGGGTTCCCTTTTCTTTTTCTTCATAGATCTAGAGTTATTTCAGGAAGTTGTTTCTTCCCTCTCGACCAGAGACCAAACCCACCTGATCATTATGTATCCACCTCGGCAGGAGAGGTTTTAATCTTTCTGCTATTTTAGCGAAATTTTTTTTTATCTGTATTTAATAGTGAAATTGGTCTATAGCTCATCGGTACCGCAGTGTTCCCCCCCCCCCCCCCTCAAAATAAGCGTTCTATAGGCAAACAAAGACTCCTTTCTTAAATTCTCCCCTTCTCCCACCATATTAAAATATTTACATAACTTGGGGATTAGGGTTTTTTGGAACCTTTTATAATACAGGATCGAGTAGCCATCAGGACCTGGGCTCTTAGCTAGTTCCATATTCTTTATTGCCCACCCCACCTCTTCACATGTAATCGGGGCCTCTAGATCCTCTAGTTCCTCTCTGGGCAGCCTTGGAAGATCAAGATTCCATAGGTATTCCCTCACAGCTAGGTCCTCCTTACCTTTATCCCTGCCTTCCTCTTTCTGTCTAACATAAAGTTGACTGTAATAGGAGTGGAACACCTGAGCAATATCTGGGGACGCGTGCACTATTTCCCTATTCTCCTTTTTAGTTTTTAGGAATGTGGGGTTTTTTTTTTTTTCGTTTTTTTTCATTTTCACTGCTTTTGCTAGCCATTTCCCAGGTTTGTTTCCCCATTGATATTTATCTTTCATGACTATATGAAATGCGCTTTTGTTTGCTGCTCCATAAATGCTGCCGATTCTCCTCAGTTAACACCTGCTGCTCTGGGATACCTTTTGGGTCTAGTTGGTTGCTCCAATGTATGGATCTCCCCAAGTGGCTGGGTTCAACCTCTCCTTTTTCTTTTGACCCGATGCTTATTGGTTTCGCCTTTTTTATAAAAGCCTTGTGCGAGTCCCATAGGGTAGATTGTGAATTCTCTTGTGAGTCATTGATGGCAAAGAAATTCTCCAATTCTTTCTACTCTCGCCACTATCTTAAGGGCCATACACACTAAGATTTTCTGAAGACTTTTTCCTTCAGATTTACCATTTCTATGTAGTGCAAGGGTCTGCCAGATTGCATACAAATTGAAAGTGTTTAGGTTTGACCTCATATTATATGGTTTTGGTAAGTCTGAAGAAAAAGTCTTCAGAAAATCTTAGTGTGTATGGCCCATTAGGATCCTGGATGAGCGAGTCATTCAATTCCCATATCCTTGCTCTATGTACTGCAGCAAGCAAATCTAACTGGACTATCACCGGGAGTGGTCAGAGAGTGTGATGGGCTTGTCGCATCCTTAAAGTGGGGTACACACTAGTAGAAAATCTGCCGAAAATTCCCGTCCGAGGTAAAATCGTAAGATTTTCGGCTAGTGTGTGCACAACTTTCAGCAGCCGATGCCGACATTTTCAACAAAAAGAAAACGGTGGGACAAATGCCAAACTTTTTATCGTCCGTCCCCAGACGACCAATTTTCATTTAAAGTGTATGCAGTACATCCGCGAAAAATCGTATACGAAAGACCGCGCATGATCTGAAGTTGCTGACGACCCGGAAGTCTAAGAACAAATGTCCCAAAAAAAAAAAAAAATCGGACGAGAAATTTCGTGAACATTTATGCACTAATGTACTGTCAACTAAAAACGATAATGACCGCTGAGCAAGAGAAAAATCGGAGGATATTTCGTCTGATTTCCGTCAAGTGTGTACGGTCCTTAAGGGAGACTAAAAGTTGGTGCTTTATTAGAATGTAGTCGATCCTTGAAAAAACTCATGTACTGAAGAATAACAAATGTAATCTCTAAAGTCTGGTTGTCTAACCCTCCAGGCGTCTACCAGCTAAAACCAACTCTCCCAATAGTCTCCTTGTTTTGGGAGACGGGAAGTGCCCGCTGATGAATCCAAATGCGGGTCCAAACCCATATTGAAGTCTCCCACTAAAATAAGCCTCCCCTCTTTGAATGTCCTCAATCTTTTCAAAACTTTCCTCAGTAACTTGTTTGGAGCCCTATTAGGGGAGTAAATATTTGCCACAGTACACTCCATATTGAATAGTCTTCCCTTAATAAACAGGTACCTCCCCTCAGAATCTGCCAACTGTTCCTTTAGCGTAAACAGGGGAAAGAAGGGGGGGGGAGGAGAAAAGAACACAAGAGACCACCTCACCCATTTCTTACTGTTTAACCCCATATTCTCCCCTCCCAGCTCCCCCCCCCAAAACCAAAGACCACCGCTCCTCTCTCACCACTACTGGTGAACCCACAGGCTCTTCCCAGCCTGGCGGGTATGGAGATGTTAGGTTTAATTTGTTACAGAATTCACTCAAGTCTTCTGGGAATCTCAAAACCGCTGTGCGGCTATCTTTTCTCCCCTTAAGACAGGCTGGAATACCTCAGCGGTATGAAATATTAGAGGCCCATGTGTGCTTTGTCAGGGGTTTGAAGAGTCTCCTTCTTGCCAAGGTCTCGACTGACAAATCAGCATATAGCTGTAAGTTTACTCCTTCTAAAGTAATCCCAGAAGAGTTCTGGGCCTTTTCCATAATAATCAACTTTTCTTCTACATAATGGAACCTCACAATCCTATCTCTTGGGCCTCCTCCAGCCTGGCTTCGATATCCTCCCACCCTGTGTACTCTCTTAATTTTTAAAGTTTCTGGGGGTTCCTTTGCCAGCAATGGGTTAAAGAGGCATCGAACCACTGTTATCAGGTCCTCCTTTCTCTGATTCTCTGGTAAGCCCCTTTATTTTTTCTTTAGCTCTGATTCTCCTGATCTTCTAACTTGTACTGTAAATACGGGTTAGCTTTCTGTAATAATGTCGTCTGTTTGCTCAAATCCTCCAGCAGGCGGTCATGGTTGTCGAGTCTCCCCTCCACCTGGCCAAGGACTTGTCCAAGGTCTGTCCTGACTGCTGCTAAGTTTAATTTCCAAAAGCTTTCCAGTTTGGACAACAACCCCCGCCAGGGCTTTAATGAGAGGTTCTTCTAAGACCCCGTCCCCCTTTGCTATCCTGACCAGGCTTTCCAGAGTCTCCGCTTTGCGATTTAGGTCCCCCGTGAGGGATCCCTCCAGAACTTCTTGGTCTAGTTGCTCCTAAGGTGATGGTGTTCTTCCCCACAGGGGGGTTCTCCACTAAAGGTCCTCGTTTCCCCATCCTTGGCCACCCTGCGGACTGCTGTCTAGGGCTATCGGGCCCTTCTTCCGCCAAGCTGGATTTTGCTGCCATGTAGCGCTGTATGCCTCCTTGGCTGGGGGCCGGTTGGTTTACTTTTTTAGCTTTTGCCTCATCTTTTATCCCGGATGGTCTCGGATATAAGGTGGGAGGTAAAAACCGAGAGGGGTGTCTAAACAGACTTAAAAAAAAAAATAATCACTAGGAGGAGTAGCCACGTTAAAAATTCACTGCTGCAAGCAGTGTTGGCACAGTCTCTGCAGACCAAGGGGAGCTCAGACCTGTTGAATCAGGGAGGATGTACCTGAGGGTGTAGAGGGAGAGCCTTCGGGGTAGAACAGCTAGAAAGTATAGCAGCAGTGTAGTCCCTTTTAGAGGTTATGATTATAAGAAGTCCTGTCCCTGTGGGGTTTTTCCGCCAAAGTTCGAGTAAATAGTCTGTCCCCTAAGATATGGAGTCAGCAGGGAAATGATATATTAAGCTGGATCAGCAGGTTATCCCCCTCATACACTTGCAGTCCCCTTCAATAAGGGCCCTCCTTAAAGCAGGATTACCACTCTCATGAGGTGGTTCAGGGAGAGCAGGACCTCACAGTGCACTCCTTCCAATTTACTGATCTCCTTTCCTATCCATTTACTAATGATGGCAACATAAGGATTAAAAATGGGCAATGTTGATTGTGAAAATAAATTTCTGCTTTAAGTCTATTTTTCACTTGGGACTGAACGTTTGGTAGCATTATATTCTCCCTGCAAAAGGCAACCTTTATTGGTAAATCTCTAAAGAAACCGACATTTCACACACTTTACAAAGGTTATAGGTATTAATTTGTGATTGTAAATGCTGAGGCATTTGCACCGCAAACCTATTTATAAATTGACCCTCAAGTTGGATTGGGCAAATTTGTAAAGGAGAGGTTGGTAAGTGGTGGGCTCTGAAAATTTATATCAGCATCATGATTATATCCACATTGCTATCAGTGATGTCCCTACCAAAGCAGTTGTATATGAATAGTTCTTGCTATCTTTGTTTGCATAGCATTGATTACTCCATGGGTTGTATAAATTCTTCAAGCTGCACTGTGTATGCCTCTAGTTGGTGGGGATATAATTTTTAATGCTGTAGAAATCCCAGGGGCGCATTAGAAACTTAGTGGTCAGTAGGTGACACCACAACATGCTGCGGTGGGGAAGCAGGTATCTGATACCTGGAAGTATACAGATACTGAAGTAAATCGTGGCGTCATTAGCTCTGCAAGGGAACAACAAATGGTAAGAGGACTGGTAAGTATGTTCTTTTACAGGCTGCTTTTCTTTTTTTCTCCTCTAGCGATGGCGTCATTTTAAGTGAAGTTTTAATTTGCAACAGCATTTTTAAGAATAATCTACAAAGGGGTAAATTCTCAAGTCTGAACTCGTGCCTTTATAATCATGCTTTGCAAAAGTCTTTGGAAGTGCTCAGGTAAATCTTCCCTTTTTTTTTTTTTTTTTTCCCTGTTCAGTCTATTGTAAACCTCTCATTTTCAAGATGGGTAAGCCATGAAACATACATGTTTAGGAAAGCCTGATACCTTATTCTCACTTTTTCATATCTATACATTAGATAAGCACGCTTGAAACTTAGTTTGAAGCTATAACTTAGTTTGAAGCTATGTTTAGTTTTTTATGTATAGATTTGGGTAGAGTATCACTTTAATGTGCCTTGTCTTTGTCAGGCCCCGACGTGGCGAATCTGGCCCTGGTCCTCGCAAACAGAAAGAGCTTCCTACAGACCCACCTTTCACAGCGTACGTGGGTAATCTTCCATTCAATACTGTACAAGGAGACATAGATACCATCTTTAAAGAATTGAGTGTGAGGAGTGTGCGGCTAGTCAGAGATAAGGAGACAGATAAGTTCAAAGGTAACCATTTGCTTCCATAATTCCTCTTCAATTATAAAGATTTTGTTTTGGGAACTTGTTGTGGCATTCCTTGATATTGAATGGCATGCATTTGTCTCCTCCTCTTGAAGAGGAACTAAAGTCTCAATACTTAGCTGTCCAATGATCCTACGCTGGAGTTTGTTTTTGGGCCTCTTCATTGACTGTTGGGGATAAATAAAACAAAAGGAAATTGGGACTTTATATATAACATGTGGCTGCAATAAGGGAAAATATATAATGAATATATAAATGGGCTGACATAGGTATTGCATATATGTACAAAACGCAGCATGAACAAATATCGCATTTAATTAATAAGTATACATGTTACATCACAACATACTGACATTGATACATCATTACTGGTTGATAGCATTAATAAATGCATACAAGTCAGCCCATTACAGCATAGCATGATCATATTAAGTCCCAATTTCCTTTTGTTTTAAGGAATGGAGGGATGGAGGAATATGACCCTACCCTGTCATTTCCTCATTTAAAGTCCCAAATTTCTACCACTTTTTTTTAGTCTGTTGGGGGATGATGTAATTCTTGCTTATGCACAAGAGGTCGCGATTCCAGCACTCTGAGAACAACCTGGCACTCAGTTTACAGTGCCGGAGGAAATGACGAGCAGGGAAATAGGGGCGTTTTATTTCAGAAGAAACAGTGCATGTCTTTTCAATAAAAGCCTGCCTGCTCACAGTTTTTACAGTGGTACTTTGGGCAAAAAAAACAAAACACTGAAATGGGGTATTTTCACTCTTTTTTTTTTTTTTTTTTTTTTTAGGACTTTTTCACACTAGCGGTTTGGGGGCAGCAAAACCCCGCGATTGAGGTGCGTTTTTACTGCTCTCCTTTTGCTGCGGTGGCTGGAGGTATACACATTCGACAGCTGTGATGCTTTGCGATCACTTTTAACAGCCGCTCCCAAATGCAGATCACTCTTCAGAGAGCAAAGCTAGTGTGAGCGAGCCCTTGACACTGTAAATCAGTTTCATCAAGCTTTCTGGTCTATTGACCATTGTGTAATCTCTTTTGTTAAGCAAAAGTCTGGTTTATTTTTGAGTTTAAAAGGAGACATTTAAAGTTATCTAATGTCTAAGCTTTACTGCCCAACGTGTGGCAGTTAATGGGATGCTGCAGACTAAGATTTCTTTCACACTGTTGCACTGGTAATGTGGTGTAATGCGGGGCCATTCCAATCAAATTAAAAAGCTGCCTTAAAGCAATTTGGATTCTAATATACGTGCACTAGCACAGCGGGACAGCATGAACAGGGCTTCAATTAAGTCATTCTTCAAATTTTCTGTTCTCTTCCTTTCAGCTGATGTGCATGCAGTAATGCATAAGGCTCCATGCACACTGCGCTCCATGCACACTGGGCTCAAAGTACAACTAAAGGCAAAACTTTTGGTTTTGGATAGAGTGGAGAGGGGTTAGAACACCTGTCGGTTTTTATTGCTGCCTGTGCCCCTGTTTAGGAGACTCCCCCTCTCTATTTGTCCTGTTTACTATTACAAGTAAAAGAAAATCCAAAATTATGGGTTGTCCCCAGAAAAGTAATGGAGGGAAAATTATTCCAATGGAGACACTAGTTCTAGTGACCTGGGGGGGTCCCCAAGGAATTTGATTAATTTACAGGGATTTCATCTCACTTCCTGTCTGGCTATGGGACAGAAAGTGAAGGGAAATTTCCGCAATGGGACATAGATGGCGAAAAACAATCTGACAGTGGGTATGACCCTCGCTTACACTATCCAAAATGGGGGGGGGGGGGGGGGATGGGGAGTTTTGCCTAAGCAGAAAAAAAAGCTCATATAGAGCTTTTTTGTACATCGTTTAGTGTTTTTTTTTTTTTTCCTTTGCTTTCTGCCAGAACATTTAAATCAATTTGGCAAACAAGAAGGGTTTTTTCCTGCCTCTAAACGCTGACTCCAAAGTATGGCTCTAGTCATCCTAATGTGCATGGGCACGTAAGATGACATTGAGCTGTTTTTACAAGCAAAACTGAAAACTCCAGTAGAAGCAAGCGGTTTTTAAGCCAGTGTGCATGGACCCTTATTGGCAGGGAAAGCTGAACTTTACCAGTCTAACTGCTACTGTGCAGAAGGCTAAGGCCCCTTTCACACATGGAGTCCGTCAGGCGGACTCCGTTTTTCGCAGCGGGGGATCAATCTGCCGATTTCCCCCCCCCCCCGCGCTGAGCAGGAGGATGGCAGCTCTGTCTCTGCGCTGTCGGGTCCCCATGCATCTCTATGGGGGAATCGAATGAGAACGGACCGTCTGTCCTTTCTCATCCAATCTGATCCGCCAGACGGATGGAAAATAGGGTTTCCATCCATCTTGTTTTGACGGATCGGATGTCAGCAGACATGTCTCCGCTGACATCCGATGCCCCATAGAGATGCATGGGGCATCCGTTCAGATCCGCCTGAAAAACGGACAGGCTGATCGGAACGGACTCCCTGTGTGAAATTGGCCTTATAAATCTATGTATTTTCATGTACGTGCACTAGCTGTATTAAAAAAATGTATGTAAAAAAAAATTAGATATGGTCTGGCAGCACAATGAAGTATTGCTGGGGACTGAATACAAGCAACTGTTCCCTTCAACTATATTTCCCAAGGGAACTGTTTTGATCAGAAAATTTCCCTATGCTGAATGACCTAATGCAATAATTTAATTTTCTCTAAATGCAGATTAAACCAATTTTTTTTTTTTATGTAAAATCCTAATCAGACTTGCATGATCTAAACATATGGTTACAGAACAACTAGTAGACACAGAGATGCATATTACTGTGAAAATGGCAAAGAAAACATTGTAGAGAAGAGGACAAGCCATCAGTATCTCAAAATGACCATGTTTGTCTGAAGATTACAAGCTCATTTCCACAGAGGAGCTTATTAATATCAATAAAACAAAGACCTATCAGTTGAACAATAATTATGTAAAAGCCAGCAAAGGATATTAGTGTCTTAGACAGGGATGCACCGAAATTTCGGCCGAAAATGGGCCTATCCCATTTCGGCCGAAAATGCGTTAAAAATGCTGAAATTAATGGCCGCTGTGAGGAAGGAGGAGGGCGCAGCGCAGGTTTGAAAAGTCCCGCCTCTGGCCGGCCGCCCGCCTCTCAATGATGTCCCTACTACGATCTGTGCATGAATGAACTAACAGACCGGGTGGGAGGGTGGGCGAGCGGCCGCTAATAGCTATAACTATGTGAGCGATTCACTTCACTTCCCTGTCAGCGGGACGATGTGCATGAATGAACTGACCTGACACCGGGTGGGAGGGCGGGCGAGCGGCCGCTAATAACTATAACTATGTGATCCTTCACTTCCCTGTCATGCGGGTATCTCCTCTGACAGGGAAGTGAAGCGCTCACATAGTTATAGCTATTAGCGGCCGCCCGCCCGGTGTGTTAGTTAATTCATACACACAGTCCCGCTGACAGTGAAATGAAGTGCTCACATAGTTACATCTATTAGCGGCCGCTCGCCTGCCCTCCCGTCTGGCGTGTCAGTTCATTCACACACAATCGCACAGATTGTAGTAGTAGTGACATCACAGGGAGGCGGGCCTCCGGCCAGAGGCGCGTCTTTTGAAAGGAAGGACACCGGAGGAGCTGAGTGAGTAGGAGATTTTGCATCCTTGGCATGGGGAAGGAGAGTGTACTGACGAGAGGGACCCTGAGGCGGGGGGGGGGGGGGGGAGTGTACTGAATAAAGGGACGCTGAGGCGAGCTTACCAATGGTATTAGTATTATGCAGCATGAGGGGGTTAATGTATTGTCACTGATGCATTAGTGACCGACCAGTGGCAGTTAATTAACCCCTTTGTGCTGCATCAGTGCAACCAGTGTCAGTGCAACCAGTGTTAATTAATAAGTAATGCATCAGTGACCAGCAGTGACAATACATTAACCCCCCTCATGCTGCATAATACAAATACCATTGGTAATTAAATTAACCACTTGCCAACCCGTCACAGTACATATACTGTGACAGGGTGGCAGCGACAGGTTTACGTCGCTGCCTGTTTTTTGGTGTATGCCCCTCTTCTATCGATTTTTAAAATTATTTGGGGGGAAAAAGTCCTTTTTGGTTTTCGGCCAAGGGCATCCTGCATTTTCAGTTTCGGCCCAGAATTTTGATTTCGTTGCATCCCTAGTCTTAGATTCTGATGATATCCAATAAATGTAAGAGAAACTTTCATATAGAACTACTGAATTATGAAAGTAAGTCTAATAACAGAAATTAGGGTGCAAACCAAACCAGGTTAGGGTGGGTTTATACCAATTGCTAAATTGTTAGGGAGAGAGGGCCCTCAGAAGGAAGGGAAGTGAGATTAGATAGACCAAAGGTCGAAATATCCCAATATTGCCAATCGATCGCTCACTATAGCTGTGGGAATTTTCGAATTGCCTGATTTCTTTATGCAATTGTGGGTTGGGAGTGACAGCGTTTCTCCAGCATCGAGGAAATGGCCTTCTGGCTGCAGTCAAGAAGTGATCCCAGTCTCTTAGCAACTCTGGACATTCCCAAGTGGAAGTGTAATATCTAACACTTGTTCTATTGTCTGAGCTACTCAGGCTCAAAAGAGTTTAATAAATGGACATGTCCAAAAATGTGAAATGGTGTGCCTGTTTTTTGGCCAAATCACCAACATTCTTTAGCACAGTTGTTGGGACATTTATGCAGATGTGCCTGTTGTGATTGTACTACCTTACCTGCATATTTTAGGAGTTTGCTTATCTTTGCTACCGTCCTGTTGTAGGTAAAAACAAATTAAAATGAAGAGGGTAACTAAGTGTAGAGAATTATCCAAATGACTTTTTTTTTTTTTTTTTTAAATTTAGGTTTTTGTTATGTAGAATTCGATGATCTGGAATCCCTTAAAGAAGCCTTGTCATATGATGGTGCGGTAAGTCTCCTTTGTAGGTGTTTTTTTTTTTTTTTTTTTTTTTTTTTTTTTAAATAATTTTGCTTACATTGTTCTCCCTCTCTTACCATATAGCTTTTAGGTGACCGTTCCTTAAGAGTGGATATAGCAGAGGGCAGAAAACAAGATAAAGGTGGCTTTGGTTTCAGAAAAGGAGGGGCAGATGACAGAGGTGATTTGTTTTGTTGAGTCTTTGAATTTAAATCTTCAAATTCTTATTCTTTTAAAAATGTCCTAATTTTAATTGGGATTGTTCAAAATGATGCACGCGTGTGTAATATATACAGTGCATCTGGAAGGTATTCACAGCGTTTAACTTTTTCCACATTTTATGTTAAAGCCTTATTTCAAAATGGATTAAATTCATTATTTTCCTCCAAAAGTCTACAAACCATACCCTATAACAACGTGAAAGAAGTATGAAATCCTTTGCAAATTTCTTAAAAATTAAAAAACCGTCACACATACGCATGTATTCACAGCCTTTGCTGTGACACTCAAAATTGAGCTCAGGTGCATCCAGTTTCCACTGATCACTCTTGAGATGGTTCTACAACTTGGAGTTCACCTGTGGTAAATTCAATTGATTGGAAAGGCACACACCTGTCTAAATAAGGTCCCACAGTTAACAGTACATGTCAGAGCACAAGCAAAGCCATGAAGTCCAAGGAGTTGCCTGTAGACCTCCGAGACAGAATTGTATCGAGGCACAGATCTGGGGAAGTGTACAGAAATATTTCTGCAGCATTGAAGGTCCTAATAAGCATAGTGGCCTCCATCATCCGTAAATGGAAGAAGATTGGAACCACCTGGCCAAACTGAGCGATCAGGGGAGACTCGGGCCTTAGTCAGGTAGGTGATCAAGAACTCAATAGTCACTCTGACAGTGCACCAGCGTCTCTCTGGAGAGAGGAGAACCTTCCAGAAGAATAACCATATCGGCAGCACTCCACCTATCAGGCCTGTATGGTAAAGAGGTCAGCTGGAAGCTGCCACTCAGTAAAAGGCCCATGACAGCCCACCTGGAGTTTTCCAAAAGACACCTGAAGGACCAGAGAATTTTTGTTTCTCATGGTCAGATGAAACAAAGATCAAACTCTTTTGCCTGAATGGCAAATACCTTGTCTGGAGGAAACGAGGCACCTTTGATCACCTGGCCTATACCATCCCTACAGTGAAGCGTGAGGGGGCAACATCATGCTGTGGGGATGATTTTCAGTGGCAAGAACTGGGAGACTAGTCAGAATTGAGGGAAAGATGAATGCAGCAATGTACAGAGACATCCTTGATAACCTGCTCCAGAGCACTCTGGACCTTACACTGGGGCGAAGGTTCATCTTCCAACAGGACAACGACCCTAAGCACACAGTCAAGATAACAAATGAGTGGTTACAGGATGACTCTGTAAATGTCCTCAAGTGGCCCAGCCAGAGCCAAGACTTGAACCTGATTTGAACATCTCTGGAAAGATCTGAAAATGGTTGTGCACCGCTGCTCCCCATCCAACCTGATGGAGCTTGAGAGGTCATGCAAAGAAGAATGGGAGAAACCTCCCAAAAATAGGTGTGCCAGCTTGTAGCATCACACTCAAAAAGACTTGAGGCTGTAATTCATGCCAAACGTGCTTCAACAAAGTATTGAGCAAAGGCTGTGAATACTTGTGTACATGTGATTTTTCTTTTTTTTTCAAATTTGCAAAGATTTCAAACTTCTTCTTTTGCGTTGTCATTATGGAATATTGTTTGTAAAGTTTTGAGGAGAATAATGAATTTAATGCATTTTGGAATAGGGTTGTAACGTAACAATGGGGAAAAAGGGAAGCCATGTGAGTACTTTCCAGATGTGCATGTATGTGTCTTGAAGTATTCATACTCCTTGAAATTTTCCACATTTTGTCATGTTAAAACCAAAAACGTAAATGTATTTTATTGGGATTTTTTTGTGATAGACCAATTCAAAGTGGAACAGAATTAGGAAGTAGAATGAAAACGATAAATGGTTTTCATTTTTTTTTACAAATATTTGAAGTGTATGGTGTGCATTTGTATTCAGCCCCCCTGAGTCAATACTTTTGTAGAACCACCTATTGCAGCTGCAGGTCTTTTTGGGTATGTCTCTACCAGCTTTGCACATCTAGAGTGATATTTTTGCCCATTCTTCTTTTGCAAGATGGCTCAAGCTCTGTCCGTTTGGATTGAGGGCATATGTGAGCAGCAATTTTCAAGTCTTGCCACAGATTCCCAATTGGATTTAAGCCTGGACTTTGACTGGGCCATTCTAACACATAAATATGCTTTGATCTAAACCATTCCATTGTAGCTCTGGCTGTATGTTTAGGGTTGTTGTCCTGCTGTAAGATGAACCCCCCCTGCACCAGACTCAAGTCTTTTGCAGACTCTAACAGGTTTTCTTTTAAGATCGCCCTGTATTTGGCTCCATCCATCTAAACAAACTGCAGCTCTGACTAAAGTTGAATAATGCCCTTGCTATAGGTGTAAGCCACTTACGTACCTTATGAAACCTGACTGGAATACTCCACCATAACAGAAGTGAGCTCTCAAATGCTGAGCACAGAGTTACTGCATCAGGGGATAAGAGAGCACATGATGGGGTTTAAATCCCAGAAAGGGCTCACTCCTGTGATGGTGAAGGTGAGCAGTAAGAACTGTGCCTTTATTGGCAAACGTCCTAGACGAATTCCAGTCTAGCTTCGGGAGGTACATAAATGGCCTACACCTATAGCAAGAGTGTTATTCAACTTTAGTCAGAACTGAAAAGTTTTATCTACAGAAGTCTATTTTTATATGCAGTTTTTGGTAAAGGCGATCTGTCTGGGATGGACATGCCGTTTGTTCTAACTCTGTTCTGCCCAGTTAGACTAGGTTCACTTCTGTGTGGCTGTACATGTGAAAATGCATGGTGGAGCAGCCTATTTCCATGCGTCCACATTTTAAAGGTGCAGGAACCTTCTCCCTGCAGGACATGCACACACTGTAGCCCATTTAATTTAAAATGGGCTTATCGTTTCCGTTTAAACGCGGTACACAGAGCCTCATAAATGTGAATCGCGGCTTGGAGAAGTTTTGCGTGAAACCTGTCAATGTCTCATTGCCTGGCTGTGGTTAATACATCTTGGATGCTACAGTTTAGTTCAGGGTACACTGTTCCAGCCTTCTAGAGACACAGTCCTCAAACCATTTTACAATGTTTGTAATTTTTTATCTAGTGTTTCAGAAAAAGTTTAATTTAAACATTATTGGGTTTATCCCAACAAAATCTGACCTAGTGGCACTTAGAAACTGTTTCTTCAGTCAAATCTGAAATGTATGTTCTCTGGTTCCTATCCTTTTGCACTATTGTCACCCCAGTAGGGAAGTAAATCTACGTATCATGGCAAGCTTTCCTCCAAGAATTGGTTTATTTCACAGGTGTTTGTATGGAAGAATTACTTTCAAAAGGTTATATAACTGAAGTAAGGACACGCACTATTCCTAATGTGAACATGTTTTAGCAGTGTCAATTTTTTCTTTTCCCTGACATTTTGTGTGATATTTTCCACATGCTTTCACTGCTAATCATGACCATGTCTACCGTTCTAAAATCTGTGGTCTTTTCATGTAGAATGAAACTATATATTTTTTTTGCAGTTGAAACAGTTTTGACTTTTTTTATTAGAATTTCATTTCAATATTGCCTTGTTTTTTCAGGACACGATAGTTTCGGCTCTAGAGGAGCTCCAAGAGATGACTTCAACTCTGGTAAAGGATACATTTGTACTTGCTGACAACCTTCATGGGTATCCTTATGGTGGAAAATTCTGTTTGGGCACAGACTTTCATATCTGACATCACACTTTTTTTATTTTGCTCTTTTCCTGGCTTTTACTTTTTTTTTCACTTCATTGCCATTATTCTCTTTACCTTCAAACTATTTTCATACTCCTGTTTTCTGAGCTTTTAACCCTCATCTCAGGGTAGAAATGCACTGCTCAAAAAAATTAAAGGAACACTTAGAAAACACATCAGATCTCAATGGGGCAAAATATTATGCTGAATATCTTTACTGATATGTATTTGGTAATGTGTTAGAAACGAAAGGATACCACATCTTTAATGGAAATTAAAATCATCAACCTAGAGGGCTGAATTCAGACATCCCGAAAATCAAACTGAAAAAATGATGCAGCAGGCTAGTCCATTTTGCTGAAATTTTTATTGCAGAAACTCAAAATGGAACTCGGTAGTTTGTATGGCCCCCTTGTTAATGTATGCATGCCTGACCACATCGGGGCATGTTTCTAATGAGATGACCAAACAATATAGTGCAAACAAACAGTGCAGCGCTAAAATAATTAGTGACATAAAAAATGATAAACTTAAAAGTTCATATAAAGAGAACAATAAAGCGGGAGTGACTGAAGAACCAAGAAAAAAAGTCCCATATTTGAAAGTGAATCCAGAAATATGAATCAATTCTTCCTCCTTATGACACCCAGGAATTCTTGTGGGTACCTCTGTGCACAAGTGTGAGAAGCAGCTTACCAAATAGCCATGGCTACTCAAATGAATGAGACAGCCTCACCAGATCTAGCATGGATCTCAGGAACTCCAAGGGGTCATGGATAACATCAGAAGATAATATATTTCCCAAAGCTCCATAAAGGTCAGATGAGGGTGTAAGGGAAAAAAATGGTACAAAAAGACCATAGCGTAATCCCGTAAGATATAAAATAGTATATTTATTAAAAAAACTACTTGCATATAAGTAGATAAGAACCGGCACATAGATTTAGTAGATGGGGATCCAAACAGCGGCGTCCCGCATGTATCCAATCAGCATAGAAATGATGGTAACAGGCTCATAGAAGGGGAGTGTGGACAATTGCGTCTGGAGTCGCCAACGTTTCGTCATAAAAAATACTTCATCTGGGCAAGAGATGACGCATGGTCTCCTGGGGTATTTCCTCCCAGTTCTGGACCAGGGCATCACTGAACTCCTGAACAGACTGAGGTGTAACCTCGCGGCGTCGGATAAACCAAAACATAACCTCTCAGAGGTGTTCTATTGGATTTAGGGCAAGCAAGCATGAGGGCCATTCAATGGTATCCATACCTTCATCCTCCAGGAATTGGTTGCATACTCACGCCACATGAGGCCAGGCATTGTCATGCACCAGGAGAAACCCAGGACCCTCTGCATCAGCGTAAGATCTGACCATGGGTCCAAGGATTTAATCCTGATACCTCATGATTGTCAGGGTGCCATTGTCTAGCCTGTAGAGTTATTTGTGTCCCTCCATGGATATGCCTCCCCAGACCACCAATGACCCACCACCAAACCGGTCATACTGAATGTTACAGGCAGCATAACATTCTCCTCGGTTCTCCAGACCCTTTCTCACGTCTGTCACATGTGCTCAGGGTGAGCCTGCTCTCATCTGTGAAAAGCACAGGGTGCCAGTGGCGGACCTGCCAATTCTGGTGTCCAATGGCAAATGCCAATTATGCTCCACGGTGCCTGGCAGTGAGCACAGGGCCCACAAGAGGATGTCGGGCCCTCAGGCCACTCTTATGAAGTCTGTTTCTGATTGATTGGTTAGACATTCACACCAGTGGCCTGCTGGACGTCATTTTGTAAGGTTCTTGCAGTGCTCATCCTGTTCCTCCTTGCACAAAGGAGCAGATAGCGGTCCTGCTGATAGGTTAGGGACCTTCTGCAGCCCTGTCCAGCTCTCCTAGAGTAACTGCCTTTCTCCTAGAATCTCCTCCATGCTCTTGAGACTGTGCTGGGAATGTGTGTGTCGTTTTCTGGGCAGGAAAAAAACTGCCATTACATCAACATTGGTGTGAACAGGGCACATAACTGACATGCCTGAAAACTAATGTCAACGTGCATAAAAACTCACTGAAACGCGCATGAAAACTGATGTGTGATTGAGGTTTCTGCATTTGAAATTATGCAGTTTTCCCTTAATTTCCCATCAGTTTTCATGCACGTATGCTGTGAACAAGCCCTTCGAGACTAGGGATGCACCGAATGTTCGGCGGCCGAACATTGTTCGGCCGAAAATAGAAAAAATAGCACTTTCGGTGTTCGGCCGAATAAGTCAAAAGGCCGAATAATTTTGTGCCGAATAATAGGGCTGAAAGATAGTCGATATGATATTGACTATCGTTCTGTGGCCGTAGGCGATATTCATATCGCCGAGGTCACAATATTTACAGGGGGAAGGGACTCGGAGGAGGACAGGAGGACTCAGACTTCCGTGAAGCCGGGACACTTCAGCGGTGAGCATACATACATTACTCCCTCGTGCACTGCAGCCCGCCCCACACATTCAGTGAGTCTTACTCTCCTCCCTAGTTTTTTCAATGGCACATTCAGGAAGCCAATCACGCCGTGATTAGCTGCACAGCGAACCAATCTCGCGTGCCTGCACACCTGATTGGTTCCGCTGTGCCGCTACTCACGGCGTGATTGGCTCCCTGAATGTGCCATTGAAAAAACTAGGGAGGAGAGTAAGACTCGCTGAATGTGTGGGGCGGGCTGCAGTGCATGAGTGAGTAATGTATGTATGCGGCTGTGCTCCTTTCTAGGCTCCTACTACCACCACTATGAGAGACTGTCTGTCACTGTATAATCTGATCGAGTCCACACTGACACTGACTGACTGTCACTGAGTAATTGATGTTACCACATTAACCCTGACCTGCCCAGTGCCCTATATCTGCAATTAAAATTTACAAGGCTGCCTGCATGCTTCCTGATTTCCATTCCCAGCATCCTTCCCAATCCCTACAGTGTCACTAACATTAACCCTATGGTACAAGGCTGCAGTGTGCACTGAATCCCATTCCCTACAGTAACATTTAGGGAGAGGGAGAGAGAGAGGACAAGAGAGAGAGAGAGAGAGGACAAGAGAGAGAGAGAGAGACACATGAGAGGACAAGAGAGAGAGAGTGAGAGGACGAGAGAGGACAAAAAATTGGCAAAATAAATGGAAAAAATGCGAAACACCGCGTTTGGTATTCGGCCTTCGGCCAAACATTTTATTATTATTCGGCTTCGGCCAAGAATTTCATTTCGGTGCATCCCTATTCGAGACCATTACAACACTTTTTTCAAAATGAGGTTTAATAATAGAGGTCAAAGTGGTGCAAATTATTTACAGAAAAAGGGTGCTACAAGAAATTAAAGAGGAGTTGAAAAAGAATACTTAATGTCTTTCAGCAGATTTCAGATGGTACACAAGAGCTACTACAGTGTGTTGGCTTTCCCCATTTCTCTGGTATCAAAGGGGTGTGGACATTTCTCTGGTATCAAAGGGGTGTGGACAGAGGCCATCAGACCAATTGGGCTTTTGAGGAGGGTTTCTGGGATGTTGCCACATTTATGACCAGGCCCCAGATACAGTTTTCTATAGGTATTCATATCTCTAAAATACCTATCGTGTACAGTCGGCCAACATGCATATTTTTGCCCAGCATTAAATTGGCTTTGAAATTGCTATAAATATGTTGGGTCTCGGATGCCCAGTTCGCCCAGGGATGAAATTGGGCTGGTTCTGTTCCCGGTACGCCTAGGTTAACCATATTTGGGCTCAAAATGCTAAAAATTAACTGAGGGAGGTAAATCTGTCTCTATCCTGGCTGTGCCTTCGTGATTTTAGAAGTTATGTAATATACTGGCATGACCATTTCTACCAAGAGACATATATGTATATTCTGGGGATTTCAATTAGGGTATTTATGACCCAAGGCTGACTTTTTTTTTTTTTTTTCCTTTTTTTCCTTTTCTATTAGGGTTTTCAGTTGAAAATGTGGATTCAGGTAATTGGCACGAGAGGGTCTAAATTTTTCCTCAAGGATCTGTTAAAGTTCTGGTATGGCTAACAGTTGTAAATTGCATGAACTGGAGAAGGGAGGGGAAGGTCACTGCAGCTGTCACTGGTTTAACACAGAAAAGACAGTGTCAAATAGAATGTAATGGCTGTATTTTGTACAACATAGCTGCCACACACAGCCTGTCGTGTGTCCAGTACACCACCATTACAGGCTCCAGTAAATATCTCAAGTGTAAGGAGTGGGGAACTAAGAATCCATGCGTACACATGTATTTATTTTTTTTTATAATTGAAAATATAAAACTCAATAAAAATTGTCAAATACAAAAGGAAATACACAAATAAGGGTCCTTTCACACCTGTTCGTTCCGCCGACGGACTCTGTTCTGCTCAGCGGGGGATCGATCCGCCTATCCCCGCTGAGCAGGCGGATGACTGCTCCGTCTCCGCTCTGATCTATGGGGGAATCGGATAAGAACTGTCCGTTTTCTCATCCGATCCGTCCGTATGTGACGGACAGGATTGGATCGGATGGCAGCGGGTGTCAGCGGAGATGTATCCACTGCCCTATAGGGATGCATGGGGCATCCAATCAGGTCCACCTGAAAAACTGACAGGCGGATCTGATCGGACTGTATGTGTGAAAGGGGCCTAAGCGAAGAGTGAATATTGAATCTGCAATACAATTGCCTAGAGCAGTCTGTCACAGTATATGTATACTCTCCAGTATTGTAGTGAGGCTCCAATTCTACAACCAAATTTAGCCAACATATGAAGTATAGACTACCGGGAAGCAGGCAAGTGTATGTATATGTATGTATGTATGTATGTATGTATGTATATGTGTGTGTGTGTGTGTATATATATATATATATGTATGTATGTGTGTGTATATGTGTATGTATGTATATATATATATATATATATATATGTATATATATATGATATGTGTGTATAGTACAGACCAAAAGTTTGGACACACCTTCTCATTCAAAGAGTTTTCTTTATTTTCATGACTATGAAAATTGTAGAGTCACACTTCAAGAGGTAGTCACCTGAAATGGTTTTCATATACCAAAGTGTCTGGAGATAAAACCTCAAAAACACCCGCCCGGCGCTAGTGGCCACAGAAATAGTAATTGTTTAAAATAATATATAAATGTGTACAGTTCAAGTGTGCAAAATCGCAAACAGTCAGCACTTCAATAATGCATTTAGCAGATGCTGTGTATAAATCTCAAACAGTATTGAAATGTAATCTCTCCTGCACAAATTAGCAGCATTTAATCACATTCAGCAGCGCTTCTGTTAGTTCATCTTTAAATGTCCATAAAAACAAGTGTCCATATAAGGTTAAATGGTGGTTGCTAATGGTTTTCAAAACTGCAGTGAATCACCCTGGTGTTTCTTCAGGCGTTTACCATTTTCACCATCACCACACCTTCTGTGCTCCCCATAGAAATGGACACTCACCAGAAACAAAATCTTTTATGCCTGTATGCTTTTGGCTGCATGGGCCCTTTTCCAACAGACATCTTATAATCCCAGGCGCTTCGGATCAGGATATACTAAAGTTTTCTCCCAGTACCAGGATCAGGGACCATAAGCCTCCAATACAATGTAAGCAAAGGCACAGGGATAGTGTAATATTGCTTAAAGCTTTTTTCCGTATAAAACACTCCAAATCCCCACACCCCTATTCAAATCTGCTTACATCAATTTAAGTCAACAGAGCATGTATGTGTATAGTAACCGAGAGTACCGCTGCTCGTCGTCCGTGAGCGAGATGCAGATCCGTGCTGACCGCTGGTCTCGGCGGTTCCCGGAACTAGCCGCAGTAGCGTCTCCGGTTACTATGGAAACAACGTATGTGCGTTCTGACGCGTTTCATCGCGTGGACTTCGACTGTGCCTTTTGTTTTTGCTTACATTGTATTGGAGGCTTATGGTCCCTGATCCTGGTACTGGGAGAAAACTTTAGTATATCCTGATCCGAAGCGCCTGGGATTTGTGGATGTCCGTTGGAAAAGGGCCCATGCAGCCAAAAGCATACAGGCATAAAAGATTGTTTCTGGTGAGTGTCCATTTCTATGGGGAGCACAGAATGTGTGGTGATGGTGAAAATGGTATACCCCTGAAGAAACACCAGGGTGATTCACTGCAGTTTTGAAAACCATTTGCAACCACCATTTAACCCTATATGGACACTTGTCTTTATGGACATTTAAAGATGAACTAATAGAAGCGCTGCTGAATGTGATTAAATGCTGCTAATTTGTGCAGGAGAGATTACATTTCAATACTGTTTGAAATGGTTTTCACTTCACAGGTGTGCCCTGTCAGGTTTTATAAGTGTGATTTCTTGCCTTATAAATGGGGTTGGGACCATCAGTTGTGTTGTGCAGAAGTCAGGTGGATACACAGCTGATAGTCCTACTGAATAGACTGTTAGAATTTGTATTATGGCAAGAAAAAAGCAGCTAAGTACAGGAAAACGGTGGCCATTATTACTTTAGGAAATGAAGGTCAGTCAGTCTGAAAAATTGGGAAAACTTTGAAATTGTCCCCAAGTGCAGTCACAAAAACCATCAAGCGCTACAAAGAAACTGGCTCGCATGCGGACCGCCCCAGGAAAGGAAGACCAAGAGTCACCTCTGCTGCGGAGGATAAGTTCATCCGAGTCACCAGCCTCAGAAATCGCAGGTTAACAGCAGCTCAGATTAGAGACCAGGTCAATGGCACACGGGGTTCTAGCAGCAGACACATCTCTAGAACTGTTAAGAGGAGACTGTGTGAATCAGGCCTTCGTGGTAGAATATCTGCTAGGAAACCACTGCTAAAGAAAGGCAACAAGCAGAAGAGACTTGTTTGGGCTAAAGTACACAAGAAATGGACATTAGACCAGTGCAAATCTGTGCTTTGGTCTGATGAGTCCAAATTTGAGATCTTTGGTTCCAACCACCGTGTCTTTGTGTGACGCAGAAAAGGTGAACGGATGGACTCTACATGCCTGGTTCCCACCATGAAGCATGGAGGAGGTGTGATGGTGTGGGGGTGCTTTGCTGGTGACACTGTATGGGATTTATTCAAAAATGAAGGCATACTGAACCAGCATGGCTACCACAGCATCTTGCAGCGGCATGCTATTCCATCCGGTTTGCGTTTAGTTGGACCATCATTTATTTTTCAACAGGACAATGACCCCAAACACACCTCCAGGCTGTGTAATGGCTATTTGACCAAGGAGAGTGATGGGGTGCTGCGCCAGATGACCTGGCCTCCAGTCACCGGACCTGAACCCAATCGAGATGGTTTGGGGTGAGCTGGAGTGAAGGCAAAAGGGCCAACAAGTGCTAAGCATCTCTGGGAACTCCTTCAAGACTGTTGGAAGACCATTTCAGGTGACTACCTCTTGAAGTGTGACTCTACAATTTTCATAGTCATGAAAATAAAAAAAAAAAACTCTTTGAATGAGGTGTCTCCAAACTTTTGGTCTGTACTGTGTGTGTGTGTGTGTATATATGTATGTATGTATATAATATAATGTGTGTGTATAAAGCCTCGTACACACGCAACGATTATCGGCCGACCAATCGGCCGTCTTTTGTCCAGTGTTGTTGTGTTGGTTGAAATGTGCTCTAGGCTGCACACAAATTTTCTCAGCCAACAAAAACCAACTTCAGAAGTGATGTCATGTGCTGGTTTACTTTCCGTGTGTTTTTTCTTTGAGCATGCCCAGTCTTGCTCATCTAATTTTTGTCTGCCGAAATCTGTACTGACTGACGGAAAATCGTCCGTTCTGTTGACGGCCAACAAAAATTTTATAGCATGCACACCAGATTTTGTTCGGCCGAAAAGTCAGTCGGTTGTCGAAAGCATCATACTAACAAGCCGAAAATCGGCCGATCGGACGTTGGCCAAAAATTCACGGCCAACTATCGATGCGTGTGTACAAGGCATAAGTCCTAAAAGGTATGTTTTTGGGAGGAGGGGGATGTCAACCTCCAAAAGCTGGTGGAGGAGGTCCCTGACCTAACTCCAAAGGGTTTGCAAAATAGGGCACCTGCCAGTAAGTGTGAAGTAAGGTACCTCCAGTAGAATGTATTTTATGTTTTCTCTAAAGTCTGTGATTTCTTCCTGCCTTCAAAAATAAACGGACAGCAGATTTTTAGTCTGGTTGAAAAAAGACACAATTCCATCATATTGCAACCAATAGATTGATTCTGTTGTTTTTAGAAGGGGTTGAGTTGGCTTAGCTGTACTTTAAAATGTATTTTATTTTTTTAGCTATCCTGGACTTCAACTTTAAACTGGTTTTTACCTGTTTTTGTTTCTGGGTTTTATTGCCCCTACTACTTTGAGGTTATGTTTAACCACTTCTTGACAAGAAGGTTTTACCCCCTTAATGACCAGGCCATTTTTTGCGATCTGGCACTGCGTTACTTTTAACTGACAATTGCGTGATCGTGCAACGCTTTTAACTAAAACTTTCCCAATAAAAAAAAAATTAAAAATCACATTTTCTTTTCTGTCCTGACAGTCGTCGCCGCTCTTAATTCATTACAATTGGATAATGGCTGTACACTCTAGGAGTAAGCTAGGCAGTTATTAAACAGTTAATAACAGGTTTTTTAACCAGACACACCTCTAGGGGGCTGTCCCACAGACCTTATCCCCCAGCTACTTCCTGTATCTTATCAGTTTTCTGTGGCCTAGCTCAGCAGTAGGCTGGGTTTCCCTGGCTGAGACTTGGGTCTCAGCTTTTTTCTTCTTTTTAGGTTTCCTCTCTAAAAAAAGTTTCTTTTTTTAAAAAAAAAAAAAAAAAAAAAAAGTTTTATTTTCTCCTTCGCTTAGTTAGTCAGACTTTAGAAGACTACAGCGTTTGCAGAGCTGGGCCTTGCACTGGTTGTTTTAGAACCCTACGGACTCCCAGCCTGCCATCGAGCGTTAGCAGGTTATTGGTACGCCCAGGCCTCGCAAACGCCAGTGTCCCTGGCGTCAGATGAGCCTGCGAAGTTGCTATCTTCGCTGGGATGTCTCAACTGCGGTAAGCCCGCGTGTTGCTAGCATCACCTTCGGCTGACGGCAACCCCTACTCAGGGTAGGAGGTTTCCTGTTGCAGAGCGGTGCCCACGTTCGCTGGACCGGTAAGTACCATGACTACCCCTCTGTCTATGGACCATGTTTGTTGGGGTGTGTATGTGGGCCCTCTGTTTGGGGATGACAGTTCAGGTATGGGTTCTATGTACCATCCCCCTCATGGCTGTAGGGGCGGCTCCTGTGTGTCCCTTCCCCCGTCCCTGCGAGGGCGCTGTCGCGGTTTGACCGTGGTTTGGGGGGTCTCCTATGTCCCAGGGGTGCTTGTGGAGGCCAGTGCATGGTGTTTTGGGGCCGCAATTAGCGCTATTCCGCGTGGCCGCCATTTTGGGTGTGGGCAGGCTGTTCAGCCTCATAGTGTGAGCAGCAGCCATTTTCTGTCATCCTTTGGCGCCGATCGGGCACCATCTTTAGTGTGGGCATGATGTCCTTTGTGGGCAGTGGCCATTTTCATAGGGCTTTTCTCCCCATTGACTTCTATTGGCAACCATTTTTCTTGTGGCTCAGGGCTGGTTTTGCATCTAGGGGCGTGCGGTCACTTCCTCCTTCTTCCCTTCAGATCCTCAGCAGCGCGGGCAGGTAGAGCACACTATGGGGGTCTTTTTACTAGTTTCTCTGGCCTGGAATCCTGCTAGCACTCATTTTTACAGATTCCTGTAGCAAGGGACAAGGTCTCCATTTGCGGTACAGTTTTGCGGTGGGGGCAGCGGGAATCGCCGATTTTTTTTTTTTTTTTTTTTTTTTTTTTTTTTTTAAAAGGCCAGCGTCACTAAATTTGTGTATTGCTATTATGGAGTCCCAGGATAGCAAATTCCCCACAGGCCTGATGGGTGGTTCAGATGCTCCTGAATCCGCTTCCATAGCCTCTCTATCTGCTGCACTTGCGACTTTAGCGTCAAAAGTGGATTTGCTGATGTTTGACCGGGTTTTCTAAAAAGCGACCTATGCCCTCTGTCTTCTGATTCAGAGCCAGATTTGGTTGCCACGGACAACATCCCCCCTGGGGGGTCCCTGTCCTCTCCGTCGGATGTGGAGGATTCGTCCTCTGGATCGGCGTGGGACCGCGCTGCGGTGGACGTGCTTATCAGCTCTGTTAAGGAAACAAAAGATTTGGATGATGAGCCCCACCTGTCGGGTAAGCGTGTTTCCTTTGGGACACGCAAAGCCCATAAAATCGGGTCAGGTTTTTCCTTGTCCCGAGGATTTTCACAAAACAGTCAATGACCAATGGCGCCGTATCAAACATATGTTTGTGGTGCCCAAGAGATTTTAGTACCGTTATCCCTTTGCGGATCCGGGGGATTCTCGCTGGACTGTGGCTCCTAAGGTGGATTACACTGTGTCCAGGTTAAACTAAGCGACTTTAATGCCTGTGGAGGATTCCCCGGTGTTTCAAGACCCGGCGGATAGGCGGGTGGAGACACTTTCCCGCCACATCTATCTGGTAGCGGGTTCCTTGCTGAAGCCTGTGTTGGCTTTTGGTAATGGGTTTAAAAGTTGTTGGACCACGCTTATTGCTGTATGTTGGAGTTGGTCTCTTGGGGACACTCCAGGTGACATGGTTATGGGTAAGAGTACTCTTCTACCCCAGGCCGCGATGGATAAACCTCCCCGTAACAGGCGGGGACCTTCCTTCGAGGTTCTATGGGGGTCTTTTCGCGCCGTCGGGGAGCAGTATAAGGGGACCATTAAACCCCAGGTGGTCAGTCTAGCTCGTATGGCCTAGCTGACGAGGTGCCTGACTGTGGAGCAGATTATTCTGTTTCAAGCACTGTGGTCAGGCAAACCCAAGACCAGTTCACTTGGTTCGGTGACACAATCCATCTCTTCGTGAAGGAACACCCTCAACCTTAGCTGGGGTGAGGGGACGTCTGAGTGGTTCCAGGAACCTTGGTTGTCCGAGATTCCAGATAGGTGGGTTCACGAGCTGCTTCGCTCGGGATACAAGATCGAGTTTTCGGTCCTTCCCTGCAGATAGGTTCTTTCTATCAAAACTCAGGTGGTTGCCAGACTGCCTCGAAGACCTCCGGGGGGGGCGGTGCAAGACATGCTCGCCCAGGGAGTCATTATACCAGTACCTGTGCAGGACAGGTTTAGGGGTTTTTACTCCAACCTATTCACTGTCCCCAGTAAAGAGGGGAAAGTGCGTCCTATTCTGGATCTGAAGTCACTACCCCGCTAGGTGCGGGTGCAGAAGTTCCGAATGGAATCTATCGGATCCGTAGCAGTGTCATTTAGTCAGGGGACTTTCTAGTCTCCATCGACTTGAAGGATGCCTATTTCCACATCCCTATTTTCAAGGGTCACCAGAGATATCTCCGCTTCACAGTAGCGTGGAGGCATTTTCAGTTTGTGGCGTTGCCCTTCGGCCTCGCCTCGGCTCCCAGAGTCTTCACCACAGTTTTGGCCCCTGTATTAGCTTAATGCGTTTAAAGGGGATTGCCGTCCTTGGTTATCGGGATGACCTCCTGTTAAGGTCCAGCTAAGCTGCAACCCGGTCGCAGGATCTGTCAGTGACAATCCAAATACCTTCGGGAATTTGGGTGGACAATGAACTTCCAAAAATCGACACTGACCCCGTCAGTGCGTATTCAGTATCTGGGCATGGTCCTGGACTCTGCCCAGGCTCGGGAGATCAAGTCCCTCAGAGACAAGGATCTCTCCTCCCTGCGGACCTGTATGCGGTCGCTGGGTAGGATGGTGTCGGCCTTTGAGGCCGTTCTGTTTGCTCAATTTCACGCCAGATCTCTTCAAGCATAGATCTTGGCCAGACGGGACAAGACTCCTCAGTCCTTGGACATGAGAATTTCTCTGTCGTCAAGTGAGACTTGACCTCTTGTGGTGGCTCCAATCGCAAGCCTTGACTCAGGGCCGGTCATTCCGGCCTCTGTTATGGTAAGTGTTAACCACGGATGCCAGCCTTTTGGGCTGGGCTGGGCAAGTTGTCTGCCCAAGGTCGGTGGTCCATGGGGAGGCCTCACTCCCAATACACGTGTTGGAACTTCGAGCGATAAAGCTTTGCTTGTTCCGGTGGACATCCTAACTTTCGGGGCTGTCCAGTCCGAGTGCAGACGGACAGCGTCACGGCAGTGGCTTACATCAATCACCTAGGGGGTGCCAGAAGTACACCGGGCGTCCTTGGAGGTGATAGAGATTCAAGTTGGGCCGTAACGCATGTTCCGGCAATTTCTGCCGTTCACATTCCGGGAGTGGAGAATTGGCAGGCGTACTACTTGAGCCACCGGGACCGGGGAGATTGGTCCCTAAATCCAGGAGTGTTCCAACTCCTGTGTATCTAGGCGGTGGGGAATTCCGGATGTGGATCTGTTTGTGTCCCGTCTGAACAACAAACTAATATTGGATTGTGTCTAGAACGCGCGATCCTCTGGCGGACGCCAGGGACCCGTTGGTGATTCCTTGGCATCAGTATGCCTTCCCTCCGATTCAACTGTTATCCAGGTTCCTTCGCCGCGTGGCGTCGGTACAAATCTCGTGGTTCTTGTGGCCCCAGACTGGCCACGTCGGTCGTGGTACGCAGACATCATACAAATGGCCATCGAACCTCCTTGGCGGCTACCATCGTGAGCCGATCTTCTGTCTCTTCCATCCTGCTTTACAGTCACTGGCTTTAACGGAGTGGCTGTCATAAGCCACGTCTTGAGGTATAGGGGTCTTCCGAATGCAGTCATTCCTGCATTACTGAAGGCTCGGACAGCAGTTTCCAGGAAGAATTATCGCACCGGGAAAGCTTATTTTACCTGGTGTGATTTGCGGGGTCTTCACCCGCGTGCCTTCTCAGTAGCGAAAGTCTTGGCCTTCCTGCTGGAAGGGGTAGATCAGCGTTTAGCGCTGACCACGATTAGGGGCCAGTTGTCGGCTTTGGCCGTCTTTTTCCAGCGCCCCCTGGCGACCATTCCGTTGATTCGCACTTTCATTCAGGGGGTCCGTCATTTGGCTCACCCAAGGAAGGCTCCGGTGCTTCCTTTGGACTTGAATTTGGTGTTGTCAGTTTTGCAACGATATCCTTTTGAGAACATCAGTAATGTTCCTCTGCCTGTTTTATCCCGGAAGGTTGCCTTCTTTGTGGCTATCGCATCTGCTTGCGGGGTGTCCGGGATAGCAGCCTTGTCTTGCGACTAAACCAGTCGTTTTTACCCAAGGTGGTCTCTTCCTTCCACCTTACTGAAGATGATGTTCTGCCTTCACTCTGCAAACCTAAAGCATCCTAAAGAAGTTATTAGGTTTTACCTATCTGCCACGGAGTCTATCAGAAAGTCTGATTCCTTGTTTGTTCTTCCTGAGGGACCTCAGAAGGGCTTTGCTGCGACCGCAGCGACCATTTTAAAATGGATCAGACAGAATGTGGTTCAGGCTTATTCCGTTAGGGGTCAGGTTCCTCCTTTCCCTTTTTAAAGGCTTATTCCACTCAGGTCATCAGTGCCTCTGGGGCTTTTCGCCATCAGGCTTCTGTGGCTCAGGTGTGTACGGCGGTGACTTGGTCGTCTGTGCACACCTTTAAAAGTTTTACAAACTTGATGTTTTGGCATCCTCGGATCCTCTTTTGGCCGCAAAGTTTTAAGTGCGGCAGTTGTTTTGAGTGTTTTTGGCTCTTCTTTGATTTTTTTTTTTTTTTTTTTTTTTTTGTGGTCCTGGTTTTTTCCAGTTCCTTTAAGGGCAATGTTTTTTGCCTGGGGGTGGCCTTCGTTACCTCTTGATGGTTGCGTTTTTTCCCCACCCCTCACACCTTTGTACTGCTTTGGAACATCCCAATCGTAATGAATTAAGAGCAGCGACGACTGTCAGAGGACGTAAGAGAAAATAGAACTTTTGTAAAATCTTACCTTATTTTTTCTCTTGAGTCCTCTGACAGTCGTCGCCCCCGCCCCTCTGGTGTCTATTTTTATAGATATGGGGTTGTTTTCCTAGTTGTACTGCTGCCAAACTGATGAGATACAGGAAGTAGCTGGGGGATAATGTCTGGGACATCCCCCTAGAGGTGTGTCTGGTTAAAAAACCTATTGTTAACTGTTTAATAACTGCCTAGCTTACTCCTAGAGTGCACAGCCATTACCCAATCGTAATGAATTCAGAGCTGCGACGACTGTGAGAGGACTCGGAGAAAAGAATTTTACAGTAAGATTTTACAAAAATTCTATTTTTTTTCATCATTTTAGGCCAATATGTATTCTGCTACATATTTTTGGTAAAAAAAAATATCCCAGTAAGTGTATATTGACTGGTTGGGCAAAAGGTATAGCATCTACAAACTAGGGTAAATTGTTGTCATTTTTTTACTAGTAATGGCGGTGATCAGCTTTTTCTTTTTTTTTTTTTTTTGCGGGACTACGACATTGCGGCGGACAGATCAGACACCCAGTTAACATTTTTGACACTTTTGGGGGGGACCAGTGACATTACTACAGTAATCAGTGCTAAATATATGCTGTTACTGTAATAATGACACTGGCAGGGAAGGGGTGAACACCAGGGGCGGTCAAAGGGTTAAATGTTTTCCTAGGGGGTGTTTTCTAACTGTGTGGGGGGTGGGCCTGCTTGAGTTAACACAGAAACCATGTGTTCCAAAATAGAAGGAACACAGGATCCCTGTGTTCATTACTGACAGAACAGCGGTCTGCTGTTTACAACGGCAGACCACCGTTCTGTCTCCACTGGGGGAGCTATCGCTGGTGCCCGGCGGACATCGCAGCCGCCAGACTCGCTGATTAGCTCCCCCTGTAGCCAATCGGCACGTGCGCGCGCCCCCACTAGCGGTCCCACAAAATGACGTACATGTACGTTGTTTCGCGGGACAGAGCCTACCTGCCGCAGTAGACCTACAGCGACTGGTCGGCAAGTGGTTAATGCAATTTGAACCATTCTTTGATGAAAGCTTGCTAGATTTCAACATGTTTTTTTTCTCTTTTTGTAGTTCTTACTGATTGTAGAAAGTAATACAACATGCTTTTTATTCTGGAAATGTGAAAAGAAAAGTCTTGTATGTATGTTTTTTGAAAAGCTAATCTTAATTTTTTATTTATTTTTTGACAGCAGTAGCTTTGTATGTTTTCTACAAGCTGGTGTCCACATTGAATTGTGAAGCTTTAACTGGCTAGAATTGATTTCTTTCGTGTTTTTCTTATTTTTGGTTTAGGTTTTAAGGATGATGACTTTTTAGGCAGTAGAGGTAGAGGAGGTCGCGGTGGACCTGGTGGTGGGCCTGGTGAGAGACGAGGGCCTCCACCTGCTGCAGCTGGCCGCTACAGAGATGCACCACCACCCCCACGTGGTGGTTCCGTGGACTTCAGAGAACCCTCAGAAGGTTGGAAAGATCTCTATTTGAACAACTGTGTTCCTAATAAGAGGCCCATTTGTAAAGCAACAATATGGTATTACTGTGGTCCTACTGCTCCTTATTAAGTGAGCATAGCGACTGCAAAGCCCCATTAAAATTGATGAATAGAAAACAAAAGCTGGTAAGAGCCAGTCACATGAGCTGTTGGTCACTAGAACAGTCTCTTTACCCATCGCAAATTATCTGCTGTTTTAAAGAGAATTCTCTTGACAGGTACTACAGGTTTCTCATAGCATCCTGCGTTTTTATGAATTGTACAGGACACGAAAAAAAAGTATCTGTTCAATTGTGCAGAAAATATTCCGATACCTTGGCCTGCATTTTATGACTGAAATGCGGTACACATTGTGTATTTAACACTGTGTTGTCCAGTAGATGGCAATATGCGCTCTGTCCTAAATGAGACAGAATGCTTCAGTTCTGTTACAAACCTTTTTTGGAAACCTTACACCTCAGAATGGATCTGTGTAATTCTAAAATACATTTTAACCCTACACTGGTCCTTTACCCAGATTGATGCCACATTACAGTAGCTTGTAATGGAGGTTGATGGCTGCTCTTAACATTTAGACAATGAAAATTGCTATAGTGGGTATAGAATATAATCCCTCCCCTTTAAATCACATTTTGTTACTTTGCAGCCTGAAATGAAGACGCACAGTTTTTGTTTTATCCAGCTGTATTTACTCAGTGCAACTTATAACATCCAAGTGAAAGGTATAATATGTCAGAAAAAAATCAAAAACCAAATTGCTGAGTTGGAAAAAGGATCACCCCTTCCTAAAAAATTATTTGGACTCAATCGGGTGTAGCTAAACCCTTTCTCAATGGCGCACACACAGCCATTTGATTTTCAGCTGTGGTCATTTTGATTAGCTCAGCATGAAAAGATCTTTCCTGGAGCATTTAAATCCCTGGTAGTGCAACTGAAGCAAACCAACTATGAGTGGCAAGGCACTGTTCAAAATATTCAAAGGCTATATCAATGCCTAGAAGCACAGTTAAGTATATTAAGTGGAAGGTTATTGGTACAACACGGATCAGGACGTCGCTCCAAACTGGATGAAAGAGCCAGGAGGAAACTGGTCAGAGAGGCCTACAGTAACTCTGAAGCAGTTTCAGGGTCAACAATATCACAAATTAAATTCTCCATAAATGTGGCTTGTATGGGAGGGTTGCAAGAAAAAAGCCACTCAAGAACGGCTACATGCATTCACGACTGAGCTTTGCCAAAACACCTTGTTTCTGAGGCCACATGTAAAAAATTGTTCTGGTCAGATGAGACTAAAATTGACTTTTGGCCTCAACACCAAACGATATGTCTGGTGAAAATCCAATACAGCTCACCATCCAAATAACACCGTTACTACAGTAAAGCATGGAGGTGGTAATATCCTGTTATGGGAGTGTTTCTCCGCAGCAGGGATTGGAGCTTTTGTCAGGATAGAAGAGAAATTGGATGGGGCAAAATACCATTGAATTCTTGAGGAAAATCTGCTGCCCCAGAAAATTGTCAATGGGAAGAAGGTTTACCTTCCAACATGACAATGACTCAAAGCACACAGCAAACATGACCACACAGTGGTTGAAGGGGAAAACAAAAGGTGAATGTCCTTGCATGGCCTAGTCAGAGCCCAGAATGAAATCCCATTAAAAAACTGTGGCACCACTTGAAGACTGCAGTCCAAAAACGGTCACCATCAAACTTAACTGATCTTTAGCAGTTCTGCAAAGAGTGGGTAAATACTGCAAAGCCTAGATGTGCACAGTTAGTAGACTCATATCCCAACAGACTAAAGGCTGTAATTAAAGCAAAAGGTGGTTCAACAAAATGCTGGCAGGGGTGATCCTTTCCAACTTTTCAGTTTTTTAATTTATTTATTTTTTTTACATGGTGTTCTGTCTTTACCTTGGATGTTTAAGGTTGCACTGAGTAAATACAGCTGGATAAAACAAAAACCGTGTCAGTCTTCATTTCAGGTTGCAAAGCAACAAAATGTGGTTATTTTAAAGGGGGGGGGGGGATTCTGTTCTATACCCACTATATATCTTGAGGGGGGGGGGGGGATTTCTGTTGGGAAAGCTGTCCAAACCTATTTTGTGGGATTACACAAAGGGTTTAATATACCAAAACTGGCGAGAGCGAAATCTGGTGCAGCTGTACATGGAAACCAATAAGCGTCAAGGCTTTTTTTTATTTTTTGTCAATGCTTAGGTTAACAAGTTGGAAGCTGGCTACCATGCACAACTGCACCGGGTTTTGCACTCTCCAGTTTCAGTAAATCAACCCCAGTGTGTTAGTGGACTAATTTTTTCTAATTTTCCTATGTCACTAGTATGACGAGTTGTTCCTTTTTATATTTGAGAACCTACTGGTCATTTTGCTGGATAAAGTAGTTGTTACCCTAAAAAAAAAAAAATTTAATTCATCCGGTTTCTTAAAGCCTAAATAACAGCACAGTGCATGTGCTGTGTAATTTGGCCCTTTCTTTAACCACTTTACCACCGGAGGATTTTGCGGTCTTACGTCTGGGCCACTTTTTGCGATTCGGCACTGTGCGACTTTAACTGACAATTGCGCGGTCATGCAATGCCGTACCCAAGCGAAATTGACGACCTTTTTTTCCCCACAAACAGAGCTTTCTTTTGGTGATATTTGATCACCTGTGCTATTTTTACTTTTTGCACTATAAACCAAAAATGAGCGACAATTTTGAGAAAATAACAATATTTTTCACATTTTTATATGAAATCCCCCCCCCCCCCCAAAAAAAATGTAAAAATCAATATTTTTTATCATTTTAGGCCAATTTGTTTTCTGCTACATATTTTTGGTAAAAAAAAATCGCAATAAGCGTATTTTGATTGGTTTGCGCAAAAGTTTTTGCGTTTACTAACTAAGGTAAAGATTTGTCGTTTTTGGTGTTTTTTTTATTTTTTTTTATTTTTAACGAGTAATGGCAGCGATCTGCGTTTTTTTTTTTTTTGTTTTTGTTTTTTTTTTTTTTTTTTTTGCTGGACTGCGACATTGCGGCGGACAGATCGGACCCTTGACTGACATTTTTGACACTTTTGGGATTACCAGTGACATTACTACAGTAATCAGTGCTATAAAAATGACACTGGCAGGGAAGAGGTTAATTTTATTGGAGAGAGGGAGGGGTTAATGTATGCCTGGTGCTTACTGACGTGTGGGGGGAGGTGACTGACTATGCTGAACCCTGCAATCTGTCCCTGTCTGTCACTTAGGAGATCCGCCCGCTTTGTTTACACAAGCAGGCGGATCTCCAGACTCGATTCCCCGACGATCGGGGAAGAGCAGCGGCGATCGCCGCTGCTCCTCCCCTGGCCCCGCCGACGGGAAGGGGGAGTGTCTGGCGACTTAGGTCTACGATCGCCAGACAATAACGAACCACTTTGCCGCAGTAGAGCTCTAGTGAGCAGCGGCAAAGTGGTTAATCTAAAATATCTGGTTGATCCTGCCTAGTGCTGCCATCCCCTCTGTAAACTGACCATTTTTATCATGGCTGCTGAGCCCTGATACTGTGGTCCGTTTACATGCTTCCATTATCCCCCTGTCTCTCCCTGCCTGTCGGCTAGTGTCAGTGCCCACCCCTCCCCTCCTGCTGCTATAATACCTGTTTTGTTCCATTGTTATGTGCCTCAGTGTATGTTCTTTGAAAAAAGGTATACAGCTACATATTTTTTATAGAATGCCCCTTCGGCCCGCCGCTCTCCTTCCCTCCTTCTGGCTGATGTCCGCTGGGGATTCTCAGCCCCTCCTGCTGTAGTTCTCAGATTGGGGAAAACAGCTGCGGGCGGTCACGTGAGCGGCGTTCTGAAAATAAGGTATACACTTACGTATTTTATATGAAGAACACACCCTGGGGCACATAACTTAATAGAACAAAGGGGATTCCATCAAGTAAACAGTGGGATTCCATCAAGTAAACATCCATCCAGAGCCAAAGGAATTGTTTTATTTGGTCAAAGCCGCAATCCTTTCAAATCCTTTCAAAGTCCGTTCTAATTCTGATTCCGGTCATTGAAGTTGGACCTGAAGTCGCACGGCAATGTCCGATGGGAAATTGTGCGACTTCCCTGTCAGAGCAGTGTGAACCCGGCCTCAGTGGGGATTAAGTAGGGGAAGACTTTATTAGAAAAAACCTTGGATTGCGAGCATAATTTGTTCCGGAAACATGCTTGAAATCCAAAGAACTCTTATATCAAAGCAAATTTCCCCATAATAAATAATGGAAACTCAGATGATTAGTGTAACAACCATTTAGTCATAATTACTTCAGTTTATAGTCCATATAAAAAGATTAGAGCAATGTGATCGGTATCAATAAAATGTCCATCCACAAATGACAGCCTCCACAAGGGGATGAGAAGCAAAATCCAGCAAGAGCTACAGAGTATAAAAGAGAAGAGGGGTGCCTCGAAGTGTAGCAATATGGGTGCATTTAATAAAGGTTCAACATTTAGGAACTTGGTTGATTAAAAGAAGCACATCTAAGTATGCAGGCATTCGGGGTAAAGCAGGCCACATAGACCATCCTCCTTACCGCTGGCTCAGTCAGTCTGCAATCGTAACCGGGAAGACTACTCTGCAGTAGAGCGATCCGAATACGAGGCTTGAATCGCTTGTGGACCGCAGCCTCGAAGGAATGACGTCAACTGCGGTGCGGAGGATGGCCTATGTAGACAGCTTTACCCCGGATGCCTGTATACTTAGATGTGCCTCTTTTAATCATCAACCATGTGAGTTGCTAAATGTTGTAATAATGTGCAAGTGTTGTTGGTACCGGTGCTACCACAATGTTAAAATAGTAAAAAAAAAAGTGATAAAGTGTACTGTGCGTTTAAAGTGATAAAGACATAAAATACCAATACTAAGTATCGTAAAACAAATATAAAATTATAAAACCATAAAATCATGACACAGTGCATTTTATTGTGGACCTATGAGGGCCAAAATGCCACAATATAAAACCATAAGAAGTGCTAGTGCTTCGGAAATGCAAATCAAAGTGCACTGAGTGCTCAACATTTAGTACCGTGCAGTTTGTATGAGAGGTGCTATGCCAGTGGTCCCCCACTAGGCAGGAACGCTTACCGCACACTTGGTCAGTGCACTGGCACAGTTTGATTTGCATTTCCAAAGCACTAGCAATTCTTATGGTTTTATATTGTGGCATTTTGGTCCTCAATAAAACGCACTGTGCACTTTTTCATGATTTTATGGTTTCATAATTTTATGATATTTGTTTTACGATACTTGGTCTTGGTATTTTATATCTTTATCACTTTAAACGCACAGTACACTTTTTTTTACCACTTTTTTTTATTATTATTTAAACATTGTGGTAGCGCCGGTACCAACAACACTTGCACATTATCACTTACATACTATCTCAGAGGTAGATCGGTGGCAGCTTACACCATCATCTCGTAAGATTTTATATGTGTTGAAAACCCCATAGCGCTGGTAAAACTCCACACCCCCTATATGCTAAATGTTGTACCTTTTATTAAATATAACCATATTGCTACACTTGGAGGCGCCTCTCTT